>NW_006299263.1:109431-120700 GCF_000327345.1 Myotis davidii | reverse complement strand
CCAGCCAGGTTCTGTAGCCATGTTCTCTCACAAAAATATGAACACACTGCCTCCGTCCTCTAAAATCATTCCTAGCAGAACTGCCTTAGGCATACAGAAACAGGCTATTTCAAAACCACACGCATATAGACAACCCTGGGAATGCAGAAAATCCTGGGAATGCCTAAAGGAGGGAATTAATTGGCCCTGACCAGGGGAGTCAGGAAAGCCTTCCCGGAGGGGCTAAGAACCGTGCTGAGTAAGAGTTAACTGAGCTAACAAGGTGTAGGGCCAGGGAAGCAATATGCAGTGGTTTCCAAACATTTTTAAAGGAGTAACGTTTTACTTAAAACCCCAATTTATAAGATTACAAGCAGTAGCCCTGGATGAAGTAGAGATGAGACCTGCTCCCATGGCTTCCCTATACTATTCTCCTTAGCAGCTCCTAAAAAACTCTAAGGAATCCTGTAGTTTTGTTGACTACTGCTTAAAATTTACTGATAAAGTAGAAAAAACAATGACTTTGGAGTCAGCCAGAGGTGTAGGTTTGAATCTTTCCTCTGCTGCTTGCTGTGCATTTTCCTATTTTGGAAAATGAAGACAATACTACCTATCCCTCAAAACTGTTTTGAGGATTAAATTAGAAAACATACCAGCACAGTGGCTGGTATGTAACAGGTGGGCAACATGTGGTAGCTATAGTTGTAATTAATAGTGACACTAAGAATAACAAACATGGTGCTCTAAGCAAACCAAGCAAACAAAAACCCTTAAATACAAACTCAAAATGGATCACTGACCTAAATGTAAAATGCAAAACTATGAAACTTTTTGAAGATAACTAGGTGACCTTCAGTTTTGCCATGAGTTTTTATATACATCAAAAGCACAATCCATGAAAGAAAAATTGGTAAGTTGAACTACATTAAAATTTGAAAGTCCTGCTCTGAGAAAGATACTCTTAAGAGAATGAAAACACAAGCCACAGACTAGAAGAAAACATTTGTTAAACACCTCTCTGATAAGAGACGTGTTCCTTAAATAGACAAAGAACTCTTACAACTTCACAAAAAAACCAAATAACCCTTTTAGGAATAGGGCAAAAGATCTGAACAGACACCCCAACAAAGATGACATGCAGATAGCAAATAAGTATATGAAAAGATATTCAACATCGGATGGCATTCAGGAATTGCAAATTGAAACAACAATGAGGCACCACTGCACACACATATTAGAATGGCCCAAATCCCAAACACTGACTGCTGGCAGGCATGTGGATCAATGGGAAGTCTCGTTCACTGTTGATGAAAAATGAAAAATGGTACAGCCACTTTGGAAGACAGTTTGACAGTTTCTTATGAAGCTAAACAGTCTTACCACGTGATCCAGTAATCATAAATGAATTGAAAACTTAGGAGTACACAAAAACCTTCAGATGTTTACAGCTTTGTTCACAATTGCCAAAAACTGGAAGCAACTGAGATGCCCTTCAATAGGTGAATGGATAAATAAACTGTGGTACGTCCAGTGGGACATTATTCAGCACGAAAACAAATGAACTATCAAGCCACTGAAAAGCCAACCTTATATGCATCTTGCTAAATGAAAGAAGCCAATCTGAAAAGGCCACAGACTGATTCCAACTACATGACATTCTGGAAAGGGCAAAGGTATGGAGACAGTAAACAGGTCAGTGGTTGCCAGAGGCTTGGAGCAGAGGAAAGGGTAAACAGGGGAGTTTTAAGGCAGTGAAACTATCCTATATGATCCAGCTAACAGTGAATACATGACATTACACATTTGGTAAAACCCATGTTCAACACTTTGAGGGACCCTAATGTAAAAACTGTAAGCTTCTTTTAATAATAGTGTGAAAAGAACTTGTTGGAGAAAGTCGCACAGAAAATGCAAGCTCCTAATAAAATCCACTGGATTGAGAAGGCAAATCATTCCATGGCAGTGAAAGGACGGTCAACGAATGTTTTCAAAGAAATAAATACACAAATTTTGTTTTGGATTCAGGAAATCACTGAAAGGGACAAGAAATAATTGTCTTTAGTTAAAAGCCATGTTATTTTGAATACAAATACAGTTAATTTGATAAAGAACAGCATAACTTTCAGCATTATGAGGTATATTTTCCTAACTTAATGTTCCCCCATTTATAAAACATGTTTTAATTGTGAAATTGATGTATTTTACAAAATGTGTTTTGACAGCATAGTTCTATAAAGATGATGCACAAGTGTTGAAGATGGTCTAAATATAATTTTTTTATTAATATAGTTAAGTTTGAAAAAATTAAACATTTGAATTTTGTTACAGTGAAAAAAAAAAAGAATTGTAACAAATGCTCTAAACCAATGCCAGGTATTCATAATAGGGCAACCTGGGGAGAAGGGAAAGGAAGTATATGAAAGCTCTGAACTTTTTGTTTAATTTTTCTGTAATCTGAAGACTGCTCTCTAAAAAATACACACACAAAAAAAACAAAGAACCACCAGAGTAACAGCAGAAATAAAAGCATGGAGGTCAGGATGCAGAGCACATAGAAATCAGCTGTGTACTTCTGATATTTTTAATAGATTACTCTGGTGACATTGCAGAATACTTCTGGCGCAGGCAAGACAAAGTAGACAGGTTAAGAAATGACTGAAATAATGTAAACAAATAAAACATTCCTACCAGCGGTGATAGGAATGAAGAATGCATTTCATTCCTGGGGAGAAGGGACAGGAAGTAGATGAAACTGAGTGAAGCGGGGCACTAGAAACTAAGATGGACAAGAAAGATGGGTGAGCACATCTGAGGTTCGTGTGGGTTATGATACACTTGAGGGTCAACATGGAGTCAAAGGAGATGTCTAACAGGCCATCTGAAATGAGCCTGAAGCTTGGGGAGAGGTTGGAGCAGGGAGTAAGTAGTATATGGCTATACTTAAACTGTGAATGAATGAGATCACCAAAGAAAGCAAGTACAGCATAAATACAGTGGGCCTAGGACCACAGAAAACATCAATTTTTAGAGGCAAGCAGAACAAGAGTAGCCCTCAAAGAAAGAAAAGACATGATCAGAGGAGCAGACAGAATGGTGTCATAAAGCCAAGTATATCAGGTTGAAAAGTTGCTCAATCTTTGTCTTCCACAGTGTCAAGCTCATAAACCATGGCAAAAGCAAAAATTCAAGACTTATCTATAAAGCATATTATTGGGGATAAGGAAGTAAATGCTAAGAAATCCGCTAAGAGCTAAAAGTGGTTGCCCTTGGGGGAAAGAGGAAAAAGTGAGAGATTTGGAAATACTGGTTTTTCTTAACGAGCCTTTACCTAGATACAAACAAACAAAACAAAAACACTTAAGTACAAGGGAGAAGAGACCAGGATTGGTGGTACATTTCATGTAGAAGTTTTGGGGTTTAATTAGCCATCCATGTAATATAATCCAGGATATACAGCCACCATAGAAGTCAATGCAAGTTTCAATTACTAGAAATATAATATCCTCATTCAAATAACAGACTGAACTTTGTTAATCCTCACCGGAGGATATTTTTCCATTGATTTTAGAGAGAGTGGAAGGGACTGGGAGAGACAGAGAGAGAAACCTCAACTGGTTGCCTCCGGCAGCTGGGGCTGAGAATTGAGTCTGCTTGCAATCAAGGTACATGCCCACCACTGGAATTGAACCCGTGACCCTTCAGTCCTCGGGCCAATGCTCTATCCACTGAGCCAAACCAGGCAGGGCCAGACTGAACTTCCTAGATTACATTAGGGACAGATTAGGAACAGAGAATTCAATTTGGGTACCATATTTTAAGAGGGTCCAAATCCTATCTCTCCCACCCATCCTTTTTATCCTAGAGCTCCTACCCTAATTCAGGCTCGTAACACTTCACACCTAGGTAAAGCCAAGAGTATCTTAACAAGTTTGTTTTGGTTTTCATTTGTTTGTTTGTTTTTCTCCAAACTACCCTACATCTTGTATCTAAAGTAATTTCCTGAAAATTTATTTTGTTCATATCACTCCCTTTCTCAAAAACGTTAAGCAGTTTCCTATTGTCCAGTTTCTTTGTGGGACATTTAAGAACTTTTACAAGCTGATCCCAAACTAACTTTGCAATCCAATGTCCTGAGGCTTTCCCAAACGAACGATCAATTCCAGGCAGTCTGGCGTCCTCACTGTTCCCTGCACACACTTCTATCATCTCTATCTCTGCACCTCAGTTCCCTGTGCCCTTGCTCCCATTCTGTTCGAGCCTGCTCCTTCTGCTTATATGAGCATCGTTTATGTCAAGCAAGCGCCACACATTTTTTTAAAAATATATTTTTACTGATTTTAGAGAGGAAGGGAGAGGGAGAGATAGAAACATCGATAAGAAGGAATCAATGACTGGCTGCCTCCTGCAAGCCCCTTACTGGGGATTCAAGCCCGCAACCCTGGCATGTGCCCTTGACCGAAATCAAACCTGGGACCCTTTAGTGCACAGGCCGACACTCTATCCACTGAGCCCAACCAGCCAGGGCTAAGCTCCACACTTACTACTCGGCTTTCTTAGTCCCTTTTACTGCAAGGATGTCTCTCTCTGTCTTCTGGACTCCCACTGCATTTCCTACTGTGTCAATCTCTTCAGAGTCACCATGTATAGCACGACTGCACCATTAATTACCTTTTAAAATTACCTTTTATAAATATCAATTATTTGGAGAGCCATAAGCTTAATATGGAGGTCAACAATATCTATCATACTGTGAAAACCACCAAGCCTCAATCTATACTTTTAAAGACACCAAACCATCATTTACTCTTTTAAGCCCAGTGAATTCTTTCCCTTTCAAGGCCCTCCTAGCATTCTGTATTCATGTTCCACTCCACATATATCATAATACACAGGTTATATCAGTTTAAATTCCCCATCTCTACCTCACTACCTGGGCATTACATAGAGGCAGGAATTTCTGGCAGGACAGATACACAATCAGTATTACGTGAATTGAAGTACTCACCCCACTGGCAGTTCTGATGGGTTTTGCCTTTAACTTGGGGACCAAAACCTTTCGATACTGCGGTGGGACTGCGGCAATGATATCCACCAAGCGAGGCTGTGCTGAAAGGCCATATCTGGCAGCTGTCTTGGTTTTCACCCTGAAAGTAAAACATCTAGCATTATCAAGATCACAGCATTTCAAAGAAACGCTACCAAAAGAAATGACCTGTAAATATCATCAACTCCTCCTCTACCCTTTCATCAGATGACAACAGTGGCTTTAACAGCTGTAAATATCAGGGGCCTGCGACAGTGACACCATGTAGGTCTCATTCAAAATGGTGCTCCAGCTTCACAGGGTTCTGTCTTTTCTCAGCCTCGGCACTGCTGCATTTGGAATCAGATTAATTCTGTCGTGGGGTGTGTAGCAGCATCATTAGCCTCTACTCACTAGCACTCCTCTTCCTGTTGTAACAACCAAAAACGTCTCCAGATATTGTTAGGTGTCTATTGGGAGGAGTGAGGGGAACAACACCTGGCTGCAAACCACCGTCTTAGATAAAACAAAAAACAAAAGAAAGCTACACAAAAGTATACAAAGGATTGTATACATAAAAACAGAACATAAAACATACAGACTTTTACAATTATAAGGCAACCACTTGTGTAACCACACTTCAAGAAATAGAATATGATAAGAACTTCAGAATACCCGTTTGCCCTTCCCGATTATAACCCTACTCTCACCCCCAGGAGTAACTTTATCCCAACTAATAATCCCTTACTCTTCTCTATAATTTTACCAACTTTTCTTTTTCTGTTAGCCAAACCCTAACAGTCACGTTAACTTCTAATTTTAAACCCACCTAGAAATAGTGAGGTATTTGCATCATTTTCTACAAATGTTAACTGAGTGCGTGGACTGTCCAAAGACTACAGAAGTACTTGGTATGTCCGGAGGTATAAGGCATAGTCATTTCATGCTCTGTGTTTGCAGATAGGCATGAACAAAAATAAATGTGTGTGATAAAACACACACACACAACAATGAGTACTTCCAGCATTCAAGAGAGTAACTCAATGTATACTGGGGAGATATTCAGAGAAAATGGACCCAGAAAAAAGAACAGACTTCAGACATGCAGTGAAAACAGAAAGATGACACCGAGAGCAAATAGGATGGCTTATTCAGTGGTTCTCAATCTTCTGGCCCTTTAAATACAATTCATGTTGTGACCCAACCATAAAATTATTTTCGTTGCTACTTCATAACTGTAATGTTGCTACTGTTATGAATCATAATGTAAATATCATAATGTAAGGATGGTCTTAGGCGACCCCTGTGAAAGGGTCGTTTGACCGCCAAAGGGGTCGCGACCCACAGGTTGAGAATCGCTGGCTTATGTGAAGACGCAAAAACAAATATACACATATTTTAAGAAATATGGGTAGACCAACTTGATAGAAAGCAAAAGGTTATCAATGTAAAGGTGCAGAAATTTAAAAAGCTGGAAAAGTGGATTGAAGCCAGACCGAGTGGCCTTACATAATGGGCTAAGGATTCTGCATTTAACTCCATAAGCAACTGGGGACATGCTGAAGCTCCTGCACAGGGAAACGACATGACGACAGATGAGACCCTAATTGGACCCAAGGAAAATGATTCAAAGGTAACACTAGTTTCACTAGTGGGTGAAGGTTAACACAACTAATCAAAGATGACATCTGAGTAGGAACTGATTTTAAGGAGAAGCTAGCTTTAGCTTTAGATGTCTAAATAAAAGAGAATGATAAAAATTTATAGTAAGTAGAAATGCTCACTAGAAATAAAAGAGTTGTATAATTGGTAGTATAGCCAACAAGGACAGAAAAAAAACCTGCCAAAGACATGGTAGAAAAAAGATTAAAATGTAATGTCTTGCCCGGGCTGGTGTGGCTCAGTTGGTTGGAGCACTGTCCCATACACTGAGGTTTTGAGTCCCAGTCAGGGTACATACCTAGGTTGTGGGTTTAGTCCCTGGTTGGCGCTCATGCGAGAGGCAACCTTTCCATATTTCTTTCTCTCTCTCTGCTCCTTCCTCTCTCTAAAATCAATAAACATATCCTTAGGTAAGGATCATAGATAGGTTAAATAAATAAAATGTCTTCATAGTCAAAAAAGGATAGTTATTCCTTTAGCAAATGTTTATTAAATAGGCACAATGTTCTAAGGAAGGGGTAAAACATTATAGTATCTCAACTAACAGAGAACAGGATCTTAAGAAAAGTCATGCATTTGGTGAGAAAGAACCCATATTTCCACATCCCAGCTCTGCCAATCAGTCATTTATTTTTATACAAATTACTCAACCTTTCTGTATCAGATTACCCATCTAACAAATGATGTAAGTACCTACCTCATACAGTTTCTGAAAGGATCAACTGAGCTAACATATACAATGCACTACTAACACTGACTGGGACATAGTAAGTGCCCAATAAATGTTATAAGTTATTAGTATTATTAGTTATGGGACAATTTTGCCATGAGTAGCTGGGCAGGGCAGAAAAGCTAAATTCTTGAGTAAAAAATAAAGCATGAGATAGGAAACAAGTAGAATTTGATAATTTCATAAGAGATCTATTACCTGAGAGTACCTAATAGATCTCTTATGAAACCTTTTATATAGATGCACTTACTTATTTAGATCGATGTCTTTCCCCTGTTCGTGGGCTTCAATTAGTTGTTTAATAACATCTCCTATGGTCAGCATCATTAGCTCAGCAGGGCTGAGGTCTCCTGGAAAGATAATATTTAACAATGTAAAAAAATCCTATTATTCAGTAAAGGTGTTTTTATGTATTATCCCTTTTCCTTCCAAAATTATTCCAACCATGCCAAATAAACAGCTCAAGTTCACAAGACACTAAACCTCTGTTTACAGGATAATCATATCTTTGGTATCTTTATTTTAAAACAAACCTGGCTTCACCTATATATGGGAAGAGCTTGCTTTAGCTCATACACCATGAGAATGATAGCGACAAACACGAGGAGAAAGAACCTAACTGCCCAGGAAAGGACCAAAGTAATTAAAATAACTTCCTTTTATCTCCACATTTATAATTCTATTTACATGTCTTATTTCATCTGATTCTCAGAACACAGTGAGACAGAACAGGAATATTTGCCTGTCCCATGACAATGCTATCAAGGGGTGAAGTTGAAACTCAAACCTAGGTATCTTGCAGAAAGTAGAATTTACTTTGTAACAAAAAAGTCGAGGGTTTATACTAGGGACCTTAATGCATCTCTAAGATATAGTCTGTCCACCATCATCACCCTCTCACGGCAACTGGGGCTTCCCTTCTCATCTGAAAGGCAACCGCGGAAGCTGACATGTTCTTACATGACCCCATCCCTGCAGTTACAGTTGACCAGCACCTATCCACGTCAGGCCAATGTGAGCTTTTCGCCTCAAGGCAAAAACACACAATCTCTCCAATGATAAAAACTATGAGATTGCAACTTGGGAGCTGTTAGCAACCATGTTTCCTGTTCACACAGAAAGCTGGTGTTCCATGTTAATAAAGTCACCAGGAAGAAGCATAGAGAGAAAGCCCGCAGTTATAGAGCCCTTTCATTGGCTTTATCTCCTCTGAAACCTCACAATACTGTAAGGTAAGTATCGATAGCTCACTTTACAGATGTGAAAAATTAAGGCAAGATGCGATTGTAAGTGGCAGTTAACTCAAATCCGGGTCTTTTCTCAATAACTTCCATGTTTTTTTCACTGTACCAAGCTGCCTCTAATTTAATGAGGCAAGGCTAACACGAACAAAACCATCTGCAAGGGTTGAAAAAGTCCACCTAAAATCAAAGGCTAAATGCTTTCCAAACCACGTAGCTCAGCACTTCAGAGTTCTAGAAAGGCACCTCACTGGCCGTGTAACAGAGGGAGGGCTGGTGGTGGAGGTAAAGGAAGGGGGAGAGGATGGAAAGGGAGGGCCTCTTTCTCCATTTCCACCAAAGCAGCTCAGCTTTCACCTGTTTAATACTAAGTTTCTGCATACGAATTTGGAGGAAAAAGGAGGATTCAGGTGATAAAAATAGATAAAGATTGGAAACCCACCTGTATAGCCCTTGAGTGTATCAAGAATTAGCTGGAGATGTAAATTAGTAAGAACAGGCTTCATGGAGGAAAAGGCACAGGGGTCTTCAATGAAAGAGCAGGATTTGGACAAGCAAAACAGATGGCAATCCAGAAGGAACAATGTTAGGAGGAATTCCCTATCCTTGTAAGGAGCATTGTCTAACCAGAACACAGGCTTTCTGATGGAGTAAGATGTAGCCTAATAGCCGAAACCGGTTTGGCTCAGTGGATAGAGCGTCGGCGTGCGGACTGAAGGGTCCCGGGTTCGATTCCGGTCGGGGGCATGTACCTTGGTTGCAGGCACATCCCCAGTAGATGTGCAGGAGGCAGCTGATCGATGTTTCTCTCTCATCAATGTTTCTAACTCTCTATCTCTCTCCCTTCCTCTCTGTAAAAAATCAATAAAATATTAAAAAAAAAAAGATGTAAATAGAGCGTCGGCGTGCGGACTGAAGGGTCCCGGGTTCGATTCCGGTCGGGGGCATGTACCTTGGTTGCAGGCACATCCCCAGTAGATGTGCAGGAGGCAGCTGATCGATGTTTCTCTCTCATCAATGTTTCTAACTCTCTATCTCTCTCCCTTCCTCTCTGTAAAAAATCAATAAAATATTTTAAAAAAAAAGATGTAGCCTAATAGATTATAGGGTGCACTGGCTACTAGGCAAAGACATCTAAATGGAGTGCAATACATAGTGGAGAAATGTATAATCTCAAGTTTGGGTGTAAAAATATGAAAGTAGTGTTTAAAGAAACTAAGTTTACAAGAGAAAATGAGGATACAAAAAACGATTCAGACGGTGAAAATACATAAAATCTGGGTAATATGGGGTGGAGCGGAGGTGGACTAGAATGGAGAAAAAGAGCACATGTGTAATACTTGCAACTACACACACACACACTTTTAATCTAGGTACTAGGTGAAAGGCTCTTAAAAGGTAACACTGTAAAAAAAAAAAACCACACACACACACACACAACACCCTCAAGATTTACAGTAAAAAACTTGGATGATAGCCTCCCTCCGCAGCTCTCAACCCCTACTGGCTGTGTGATAATGAGAAGATCAGTAACTTCTAAACTCCATTTCCTTACCTGCAAAATTGGGATAATACTAGTACATACACATCTCACAAGACCACTGTAAGGATTAACTGAAATAATGTCTACAAAAGCCAAAGTACTGTTCAAAATCAGCTATTGATTAAGGTTAAGAGGATGGTGGCCAGAATGATAAGGAATAAACTATTTCAAGAGGCATTTCTAAGAGCTGATAGGGTTTGGTGACAGATGAAGTTAAAGCTGCCCATCTGACAGATTAAGGGACAATTTAGAGGAAGAAGATGACTAATTGGGGGCATGTAGAGTTGGATGCCACAGACAACTGAAGGTAACTTGGACACCTGTTGCTTCAAAAAACTGCAGCTGAAGTTAAGAAGCATAGTAACTAAAAACTGATTTTTTTAAAAATGTTTTTTGGGTTCATAGAGACAGTCTGACCCACCAATTCCATTTCCTAATTATAATTTAGGGCTGGAAAGTCATTTAACTCTTCGAATCGCTGCTTTGTTTGTGAAATGGGAGTGGTTATCAACTTCCAGACGATTAGCAAAAGCTCAATAAATGGTGGTTATTATCATAAAACCTGTGAGAAAATACTTGAAATCTGATTCCATCCAGTGGAGAAACTAAAGATGGAATTGCTCCGTGCTAACTCGGGAGGCAATAATACACATGAACATAAATGTCCCACGGATTCCAAGAAGAATTCGGGGTTGTTTTTAACTTACGGCTTGAAAAAGAAATCTAAAAGAAAAAAAGAAGGAAGAAAGAAAAAGAAACAACACGTGCAACGTGTCCTTAAAAGCCCTCAACAATTAAAAAATCCGAGCACGAGTTAAATCGACCGACCACGTTAACTACTTAGAAAACACACCTTGAAATAAAGTTTCTCCTGCCTTTTATGCAAAAGCCACCAACTGGCTGCCGAAGAGGGAGAGAGGGAGGGGAGGTCGGGTTAAACGAGCACAATAGGTAAAGCGAAAAGGGAGGGGCGGGCGCCGACGGAAAGATCGACCCCCGGTGGGAGGGCTCCGGGGTCGGCCGCAGGTTCCCGCGGGGAGACCGGGCCCAGCATCTGCCCAGGAAGGAGTCTGCCCTTCCCCGCCGCCTCC
>NW_006299263.1:107051-109418 GCF_000327345.1 Myotis davidii | reverse complement strand
TCTGCCTCATCGCTCCGCCGTCGCCGCTGCAGCCTCCACGCTAATGTGGCTACCAGCTCGGAGCTCGGGGAAAGTTGACAGCCACAAAGCAGCCCCGCCTGTCGTAGAATGAAAGTCAATATGTCGTAAAGCTGTTCCCAGACGGCGGTGCGCGCCAAGCCGGCCCCGCCCCTCGCGGAGCGCCTAGCGGAGCCGGAGCCGAGGAGGCGGGAAGCATTGGCCCTGATGCTTGGGCATAAAAAGCTCGACTTGAGAAAGACTAACCAAAACCAAAACCAATAATAATAATAAATCAATAAAAGCTGGACTTGGGAAAGACAAACCAAAACCAAAAATAATAATAATAGTAATAATGATAATAACAATAATGATAATAGTAAATCAATAAAAGCTGGACTTGGGTGGTGCAGAGACAGGACGAAGCTTTTGCATAGAGGCTGCGCCAGGAAGCCTAAAGGAGAGTGGATGTACTAGCAGGCGGCCTCTAAATAAGGGTCTGGAGGCTGGGCAGGCACATAGCATTGATAACCTTCATGAAAACTATGGAGGTGTCTCCAGAAAATGCACGCATGCAGTGTTTGTAGTTTGAGATAAGTTTTCCTGAAACCCATCCATGATCTCCTTTATTCATGAACCAGAATGTAAGAACCTCTCTCCTTAACGTAGAGAGAGGAACATGCGCTGTTTCCAGTTCCTTCCCACCAGAAGTGAGGTAACCCACCTTGTCAAGTTCTGTGACTCCCCATCAGGCCAGTTCAGGAGTATTATCTGTCCTTGTTGTCATCCTGGTACCAACGGACATAGTTAGCTCCTGGAGAAGTCTTTCATGATAGGACTCTCCATGCTCTCTTGGTTTTTCTTCATGTTTTGTTTTGTTTTTCACAGTCTCTTTGGTGGATTCCTCTACTTCACCTCAAAATATTGGCACACCAGTGCCGGGGGCCGCTTCTTAGCCTTCTCTCTGACAAAGTGATGCCCAGAGCACCATAGCTTTAAATACCATCTACTTCCAGCAGCTGGAAGTCCAGTCCCAGCTTCTTCCCTGTTTGACATCGTATTAGATCCTGGTGTCTAAAATGCATCTCAAACCTAACATGCCTGAAACAGAATTCTATTTTACCCCAAATCTGCTTTCTCTATGCTTCCTTATGAGGACTTAGAAGAACTTTAATATCATAATTTGTGGTTCAACATTTGTATCTCTGCAGTTTGCACTCTGAGGCTGCTTGCAGAGCACGACTCTGCTCCTTGGACTTGGAAACTGCCTGCAGAAAGAACAGTCCGTGCTGTTTGACTTCTGTTGATGAGTAACCCAAACGCTTTTGTTCTACAAGCCTGATGTTAATAAATGCCTAATCATGGGTTACCCACTGTACTTTTTTAAAAAGTATATTTTTATTGATATCAGAGAGGAAGAAAGAGATAGAAGCATCAATGATGAGACAGAGTCATTGATCAGCTGCCTCCTGCGCTCCCCACACTGGGGATCAAGTCTGCAACTTGGGCGTGTGCCCTGACTGGGAATAGAACTGTGACCTCCTGGTTCATAGGTCAACACTCCATCACTGGGCCATGCTGGCTGGGCAGTTACCCACTGTTCTCGTAGCACAGCCCCACCTGCTGACCATTGAGTAAGCTGATGGTTAAAAAGTCCAATTGTCCCCACCAATCAGAAAATGAATAATGCAAGTTTGTTGCCTTGTTTCCCCCAGCAACCCATCTCTTTGATCATTAGCTCCTTTCAACTTTTGCCTTTAAAATCCTAAACTTATCCCCTCCATTTTATGAGATGTCTTCAGTTCATACCAGGGATTACATCCCTGACTTGCAAATCATATATGAATAAAACTCTTTTAAATTCCTTTTGGAATTATCATGGGCCCAATATGGCATCACTTTTGCCCAAGCCCATGACACCAAACCAAGATTTAATGCCTGACCTAATTGCTGTTTCAACTTTTCCTATAAATATAGTCTTTTTTTTTTTATATAAATATAGTCTTAATCAACTAGTCTGGAATATTCTTGTCAAGCACCAGTAAGGTAATCTATTACATGGGCCCCCTCCATCCCCCATAGAAAGAAGAGGCAATCTGCATAATAAAAACCTTGCCAGCTTTACATTCCAGAATGAAACTTAAAAACAGCCCTGGCCAAGTCACTCAATTGGTTGAAGCATCTTCCTGGATCGGCCAATGTTGCTGGTCTGACCCCTGGTCAGAGCACAGACAAGAATCAACCAGTGGGTGCATAAATGAATGGAACAACAAATCCATGTCTCTCTCTCTCTCTCTCTCTCTCTCTAATAAATAATAATTAAAACACAAAACAACCTTGCCATTCCCTTCCCCCCAATTGCAGAGATCC
>NW_006299263.1:42589-106936 GCF_000327345.1 Myotis davidii | reverse complement strand
CCTTCTTCTTATAAAAACCTTCCGTTTTGTACAACTCCTGTGAGAGTCCTTCTAATTCAGCAGTTCTCAACCTGTGGGTCACGACCCCTTTGGTGGTCCAACGACCCTTTCACAGGGGTCACCTAAGACCATCCTGCATATCAGATATTTACATGACGATTCATAACAGTAGCAACATTACAGTTATGAAGTAGCAATGAAAATAATTTTATGGTTGGGTGACAACATGAGGAACTGCATTTAAAGGGCCAGAAGGTTGAGAACCACTGTTGAGAAGCTGCTTGATTCATGAATCACTTAATAAAGCCAATTAGATAAAATTTACTTGGTTGAATTTTGTTTTTTAGCATCATCTACCGCATCACTCTTTTACTTCACACAGGAGAAAAAGGGGGGTGGGTAGTATGGCTGTAAATTTTAAATAGGGGTTAGGGGAAGCCTTATCAAGACTGTGATATTTGAGCTAATACTTGATATGCAGATATCTAGGGGAAGAGTTTCAGGTAGAAGGAACATTTAGCACAGAAGTCCTACAGTAAGAGGGTTTCTGGTGTGTTCAGTTAAAGGAAGGAAGCCAGTGTCAAAGGAGCAGTGAGTGGAGGAAAGTGTGATAGAGGTGAGGAAGAGTGCAGATAGGGAACAGATCAAATGGAGTCACATTAACCAAGCTGCTAACATTAGTCACATTATGAAGGTTGAGGCATGAGGAAAGGCTCCACTCTTGTTCTAACTAGCCTGGGAACTTAAACTTTTTTGAACCTTTTAGTCCTGCATCAATGCCTAGATATACATCGAGACCTCCTGGTAACCCTCTAATTACCCCCTGAAGGACTCATGTGTCCAGGCCATCGGATTGCTCTACTGAAGGACTTTCATATATATCCACCTGACATCCATTATCCAGACCACGGGATGTGACCAGACCCTCCAGGCGCCCATCTTCCAGACCACCTGGCATCCATCATCCTGATTACCTGTTGTCTGACTCATAACTGTCCTAGGCCAATCCTGGGCTAAGATTGCAGGACCAACAACACTAAACAATGTACTTTTTGCTATAAGAACTTTGAACATTTCTTTGGATTTTTTAATCCTCGTTTTTGTTTGTTTGTTTGTTGATGATGTTACTTTGCCTAGCTGTGCTTCTAGTTTGTAAACTTTAAGACCCTTGAATAAAACTCTATCATTTATTTATTGCAAAGCCTCAGACTTCCTGAGTTCATTTAATACAGGTCAGAGAAGTGATGGGATGGGGTGGGGTGGGGCAAGTGCAGTTTGTTTAAGGCCTTATATGCCATTGCAAAACCTTTGGCTTTTACTCAGGTGACATGAGGAACGATTGGAGAGTTTTTAGCAGAGATATGGTATGATTTATAATTTAAAGTATCTATTTGATGTGTTGAGAATAGACTGTGGTGAAAGGGTATGGTAGAGCCTGGGAGGTCAGCTAGATTGCTATTATCATACACATGCAGGTGATCCCCAAACCTTGATGCAACTTATAATCACCTGGAGAGTAGTGACAAACCCCAGTGCTCAGGCCATATTCCATACCAATTAAATCAAAACATCAAGGGTGAGAGCCAGCCATCAGTATTTTTTAAAGATCCTTGGTTGATTCCAGTGTGCAGCAAACTTTGGGAACCACCTAGCCAGGCCAGAGGTGATTATGATTTGAATCATTATAGTAAGTAGTGAAGGTGGTGAGAAGTATTCAGATTCTGGATATATTTTGAAGATTTTAACAAGACTTCCTGGCAGATCAGATGTGGGATATGACAGAAAGACACACAGCAACATCAAGGATGACACCGAAGCCTTTGGACCAAGGGACTGGAACCATATTGCTGTTGGCTGAAATGATGAGGGGCCAGTATGTTTGGACATGTGTTTGGGAGCCTAGTGAGAAGCAAGACATGAAAAAGGTTGGAGCTGGAGATACCAGTTGAGAGTCAGAGGTGAAGTTTAAACCTATAAAACAGGGTGAATGTGGGGGAAAAAAAGAGAAGAGACCAAGGACGAAGCTTTGGGGCAATCTATTATTAGATGGAGAAGAGGAGTAACCAGCACAGAAGGCTGAGGAGGCGCCTCCAGGAAGGTGGGAAGAAAACTGTAAGTGTGTGGTAACCTGGAAGCCAAGTGAAGAAACTGTCTTAAGGAGGAGGGAGGATCCACTGGGTCAAATGCAATTGATGGGTCAAGTAAGGTAAGAGTTGGCTAGGACCATTGGGGACTAAAAGGACAGTTTCATGGGATGGTAGAAGTGAAGACTTGACTGGAGTGGGTTTATGATAGAGAGAAGAGGTTTTGAGACAGTGGGTTCAGACAATTCTTTGGAAGGGTTTTGCCATGAAGAACTACAGAGAAACGAAGTAGTGGCTGGCAGAGAAACATGGGTCAAAGGGAGTGGGACCCTAGCAGAGTAGCTCAATTGGTTAGAGCAGTGGTCGGCAAACTGTGGCTCGAGAGTCACATGCGGCTCTTTGGCCCTTTGAGTGTGGCTCTTCCACAAAATACCACGTGCGGGCGCGCACGTACAGTGCGATTGAAACTTCGTGGCCCATGTGCAGAAGTGGGTATTTTGTGGAAGAGCCACACTCAAGGGGCCAAAGAGCCACATGTGGCTCACTAGCCACAGTTTGCCGACCACTGGGTTAGAGCATGGTCCCAATACACCAAGATTTTGGGTTCAATCCTTGGTCAAAGCACTTACAAAATTCACCCAATGAATACATAAATAAGTGGAACAACGAATCAATGTTTCTCTTTCTCCTTGCTCTTTCTTTCTCTAAAATAAATTTCAAAATTGTGTGTGTTTGTTAAAATGGGGTACTAATAGCAAGTTTGTATGCCTATGGGAGTAATTGAATGCAGAGTGAAAATTTGACAAATTAAGAGAAAAGAGAAAAGCACTCTTCCCAGCCCTGCAGTTGGAGAGAGGGTCTGAAATCTGGTGCACGAGAGAAGGAATTAGCACACGGATAGTTGAATCTATCAACAGGCCGGAAGGTAGAGCACACGAGTGCAGATTTTGATAAGTGGTTGGGTGTGATGGTGTGATTCTCTTTCATCATTGACGTGGATGTTCTCTTACAATTACATCACTGTTTCCAGAGTGCAAGGAAAATCCAGCCTGGTGGTTCCTCAGGCTTGTAACAGACCTCGCATCCAGATGTCTAAGAGCAGGTATCAAGGAACATCAAAAAGAACCTGGGAGCTTTAAAAATGATCAAAATTAATTTTGGTTAGGAGGTGCCTCTGGTAACTGTAGAAGCAAGAAACAGCCAGTAGAGGGCGAGCTAAGTACATGTGATACGAATATATGCACAAGGTGTGATTTTTGCGCAGAGATAAGATCAGCTCTAATGATGGTATTCAAGTTGATTTTTCTTTGCTTTGAACTTTATATTGGTATTTCTATGGTTTTCTTATGGATGAGGCACACCATCTTGCCAAAAGCTCAAAGCAATTTTTAAGACCACAGTCTAAATATTTATCTTTCATTCCTTTTGACCTCTTTGTCTTCTGAATTTTCACTTTGGACTAAAAACATACCTACAGTTACTGAGGGTTATCCTAGTAATGATTGAGTCTGCCTTTGAAGGTCAAACACTGCCTGAAGTTGAAGTTTAAAAAGCAAACAAACACAGCCTTGCTCAGCCAGCATGGCTCAGTGGTTGAGCGTCAACCTATGAACCAGGGAGTTATGGTTCGATTCCTGGTCAGAGTACATACCTGGCTCAATCCCCAGTGTGGGGTGTGCAGGAGGTGGCTGATCGATGACCCTCTCTCATCATTGATGTTTCTATCTCTCTCCCTTTCTCTTCCTCTCTGAAATCAATAAAAATAAAAACAAACAAACATCGCCTTTTCCCTGTATCTAATGTGATTGGCCAGACACAGAAAAGTAGAGTAGGTTCTACTTTCTTCTCTTCTGGACATCATTTTCAATATAAATGTAACATGTAAATTCCAGAAGGAAGTATTTAAAACTGTCTAATTTCTACAATCAATCCAATGGTGTTGGTTCTTGGTGAATTTTAAGACTTTGTATCAAGAATCAGTTTATCGTCACCACCTCATATCACCCATCTCTCCCAGATGTCTTGTATTTGGAGGAGTACAAACCAGTGCTATTTCTCTTTTGGGACTGGGCATTTTCCGATACGCTCGAGTAAGTCATGTCCATCTAGGTAACTTTCACCCTCACAGAAAGGATTTTGCAGGTGGACGCTGCAGTATATTTAAAAAGGAAAATAACTAATACCCACCTGCTAAAAGGAATAGGGGAGAGAAAAAAAGTAAGATCCCCAATTCACATACCATTACATTTAAATGAAAGGGGGAAATAGCACGAATCAATGTCGGAGGGAGGAGGTTGTTCGGAAATAGTGCTCTGATGGCAAATCAGTTTCACTTCTGCTCGTATAAATGCGACTGTGGCCACAGAGGGCTGCACCCCAGCTGGTCCCACATGTCGGTACCAAGCCAAGGAACTGGCATCTCCACCTTGAACTCCTGGAGCCCAAGCAGAAAAAGTGACATCTGGTAAGTTGTTTCTTCTATGTAATTTATACTGTAACTTATGTCCGATTTAAAAAAACAACAACATACTTTAGATTTATGGAAAAATTGAGAAGATAGTACAGAGAGCCCCCGTATAACCCACACCGATTTCCTCTCTTGCCTGATGTTAGTATTTGTTATATATTTGTTACAATGAGTGAACCAATATTTATAACATTATTATTTGCTAAAGGCTATCCTTTATTCAGATTTTCATCGCTTTTATCTAATGTCCTTTTTTCTCTTCTAGAATCCCAGCCAGTATTTCACATTTAGCTGCCATGTCTCTTTAAGGCTCCTTTTGGCTGTGGCAGTTTCTCTGACTCTCTCTGTTTTTGATGACCTTGACAGTTTTGAAGAGCGCCGGTCAGGTGTTGAGGAGAACAGGTCAGATATGCTGTAGGACTCACCTCTATTGAGATGTCTGTCTGTATTTATTTATTTATCATCATTATCATTAAACTAGAGTTATGGGTTCAGGGGAGGTAGAGTTAAAGTGTCCTTGTCATCACATCATGTCAAAGGTACATACTAGGAACATACTAGGTCCATACTAGGACTAGTTCATCTTTCACTTATAGATGGGAATGCAAAGGTACAACTAGTCATAGATTTATGACTGTTGATGTTGACCTTGATCACCTGGCTGAGGCAGTGGTTGTCGGGTTTCTCCACTATAAATTTTTTTTTTTCCCCCTCCCTCCCACACTGCCCTCTTTGGAAGGAAGTCATGCTGCAAGCCCACACTGAAGGCCTGGAGGCCTCTGCTCCCTCTCCCAGAGAGTGAAGCATCTACAGAAGGTATTTGGAAGGTTTTCTATATGGGAGATTTGTTTCCCCTCCCTTTCTTGATTTTCTTAAAGTAAATGCTTTCTGGAGGGGAAATGAATTCTTCTCTCTTCTTTGTTTAAGTGAATTTAAGGTTGTGTAAAGGCCAACGAACTAGAATCTGGAGGATCAGGGTTTGGTTTGAATTTTACTTAACAGTGTGATCTTAGGCAAGGTCATCCATCATTGCTCTCCAAAGAAAACATATATTGCAGGCATCATGGGATAGTGTTAATGTCATCGTATGCTTCATTAACTTTGGCAAGCTTGGGGGAGCAATTACGAGAGAATTCAAATTCTGATAAAGTCCGTTATGGAAATATCTGCTTATTTTACTTATCTGGTCATCTGGGGGAGACGTTACGGTGAAAATCACGTCACCCCAATGCCTCCTGTACTGTCTCTGCCTCTGGTGACTGCGCTCTAAGTTTCACACTTCAGCTGATGTGCTAACATTGAAAACATAACTCTTTTTCCTGGGGGTTTTGAAGGCCCTTGTTTCACTTTTATTTCTAAGCTAATGTGTTTAAATTGCTCCTTTGGGACATACCTGGTTTGGAAAAGCAATGCAATGTCCAATAAGACCGTTAGGAAATGTGGTCCACGCCAAAGCTACTTAAACCTTAAAAAGAGGAAATAAATCCCACATGTCATCAGCATTCCATCATTTTATTAAGAATCTCCTCCATCTCCTTATTTCATTCTTTATTTTTCATTTTATTTATTTGTTTTTCAATAAATAAGTATAACTCCTGGAGGGGTACTGCATTGCACAGATTCTGTTTCCAGCGGCCTTAGCAGGAAGGTTGCATGGCATTTAGCGCCAACCATGCCACTGTCTCCATGGGCACCAGTGACCTTTCCCCAGACCACTCTGGTTTTGCTCGGTTGGCCACCAGGAGTCACTGTGCTGTTCTTTGCTTTGTACACATAAGCATATCTCTTGCCGAGATAGAATTTAGTTTCCTCTTGAGCATAAACACCTTCAATTTTAAGAAGAGCTGTGCGACCCTCTGGCTCCAGAGACCTCGCTTATCTGGCAAAAACGGCCTTGGGCCACAGCCTCCCAGCCGTGTTTGTGGTTATAGAGGCCTGTTCCCAGCAGGCTGCTGCAGGCCCGAGATAGCGAGAGAAAAACGTCTTATTTCACCCTTTACCAAAGACTCTTCAAGGAAGATGGGCTAGAACCCTCAAGGTGATTGGTCAATGGGGACAAGAAGGGGAATCGCTTTATCAGTTAAGGTGGCATCTGCTAAATACTAAGTAGACTTGGCCCAGGTAAATACTAGTACTGATTTCTAGCTTCATTGTCCTCACCTAATACTCCAAAAATAAATACCATTTTTTAGAGATCCTTGGTTGATTCCAGTGTGCAGCAAACTTTGGGAACCACCTAACCAGGCCAGAGGTGATTATGATTTGAATCATAATAAGTAGTGAAGGTGGTGAGAAGTATTCAGATTCTGGATATATTTTGAAGATTTCAACAAGACTTCCTGACAGATCAGATGTGGGATATGACACACATCAACATCAAGGATGACACCGAAGCCTTTGGACCAAGGGACTGGAACCATGTTGCTGTTGGCTGAAATGATGAGGGGATGATGAGGGGCCAGTGTGTTTGGACATGTGTTTGGGAGCCTAGTGAGAAGCAAGACATGAAAAAGGTTGGAGCTGGAGATACCAGTTGAGAGTCAGAGGTGAAGTTTAAACCTATAAAACAGGGTGAATGTGGAAAAAAAAGAGAAGAGACCAAGGATGAAGCTTATACAAATATTAAGTGTTTTTGGAGCAACTTTGCATGAGAGATCATATTTAATCCTCACAATGCACTCTGGATAAGGTATTTTTATATTGTCATTCTATGCGAGGATAAACTGAGGCTCAGAGAGGTTAGATGACTTGTTCAGTGTTACATTGACGTACTGGCGCAGGATCCCCGAATCCAGGCATCCTGACTCCCAATTATGATTAATTTTCACTGCTCCATTCACTGGAATGTAAGTTCTGTAGGTTCAGACAACTTGCCCACTTTTTTCCCAGTGATGTATTTCCAGCATCTAGGACAGTGCCTGGTACACAGTAGACACTCAATAATTATTCGTTGAATGAATATAATTTCTGCCATTATTAATCTTATCATCTGAGACATATTTAAAAGATAAACATTCATTCAACAAATATTTATTCAGTGCTTATTATGTACCTAGCACTTCTCACATTTATTAAAAGTAGGGAATAAACCAAAGTTGGTAAAAATGTCCCTTGGAGAACTCAGCTAATTTAAACATTTCAGGTTTGTTTGTTTTTCCCCACTAGTGCTGCCTTGTGGTAGGGTTGGGGGTAGAAATGAAAGGAAAACAAGAATACTGTTGGAAGAAGTTAATGATGTGAGGCAAGATAGGGTGAGATGAAATTCTGATGAAAGGTGAAGAGCTAGTGACAGTGAACAGGATGTTCATTGGTAATTCTTAATAAACACATTTAATTCTGCATCAGACACAGAACAAACACAGTTAACGTGTACTATTCAGTGTCTCTCCCTGGCTCCCTCTCCTCCCCTCCCTTCTTCCTCCTCTTCCTCCACCTTCTTTTCATCTCCTCCTCCCCTCTTCTCTCTCTCTCTTCTCTCTCTCTCTCTCTCATATTACTTCGGAGGGCACTGAAGAATTTTCAGGCAGAAGCTGCAGTTTGAATCTCTGAGTAGAATTCTATCAAGTTGCTAAGCTCCCTCCTACTCAACAGCCTTCATTCCCCAAATGCTTTTGTCATGCATTTGAAGGAGCCCTCATCTGTGGGCACTGTTCCCTCCACTGTCCTACTCAAGCTCCAGAGGCTTTGTTTGAATAATGCCTATTAGAGGCTGCTTGGTGGAATGAAAAGAGCACTGAACTTGGAGTCACTGTGTGACCTTGGACAAGGCCTTTGCCCTCTTTGGTCTCGGCTTTAATTAATTCTACTACATGAAGCTGTTCTGGGATAGGGATAACTATTGCATGCGTGTCACCTCTGTTATGCTATTTTAAGAAAAAATAAGCAAACACAAACAAAAGAGAGAAGAGGAGAAGCAAGATTAACTGTCAAAAGTCCTAATTATTTAACAGGAAACTGGTTCTGTGCAACCTTCCCGTACCTAGCTAAATACACAGACAGTCTCATTTACAAGACACTATTCTTAGGCTCAGTGCACATACATTTAAATAAGTACTAAAAGCAAAACTCAAGTGCTAACCACACGGTTGAAATACAAGTGAAATAAACCACAAATGAAAACCGAGCCTGTATAAGCAATACATTTGGGCTGTTTTCAATTGCTTCTCCACAGAAACCAAATTTTCACGAAATTTCACCATTATGAACTGGCTCTCTTTGGGGGAAAGTGAACTCCAACATGATTTGAAGGACTGTGCACCTATGGGTTATTTACTTCTTAAACCTAAATTCGGTAATCTCAGTTGTGCTATTTTTGATTACACAAGAGCTTAATCATTGGCACAGTCATGGTTTCAACAACAGGTGACCTTTCAAAATAAGAACTTAATCCTTTTGGCACCCAATCAAATCAGAGAACATTCACACTTTAAGGACTAGTTCATCTTTCACTTATAGATGGAAATGCTAAGGCCTAGAGTGATAGAATGATTAGTCAAAAGTCCTGTGATTGATGGCAAAGCCAGAACTGGAATTTCTACACTGATTTCCAGCTTAATGCCCTTCCCACCGCATCATTTAGTTCAACCCAATGACTATATACTGAGTATCTATGCCATGCTCTCCCCCTCCTATTAATTAATATATTTGTTTACAAGTTTTTCTTTTTAAGGGCACTTTCTTTTATTCTTCCTCCTCAGCCTCTTTGTAAATGATCCCTTTCCATTTTCCAGTGTCTTAGTTTGCCAATCAAATGGTCCCTTCCTGCCAGTTTCTGAACATTGACAGAAGGAATTTAAAGCTCAATTCACCACAACCACAACTCAAATCATTTCCAGTATCTTCACATTTCAGTTAGAGGTCACAAATTACTCATGTGGGACCATAGCTGCTGCTACCGTGGGAGGACCATGGTTTGGTGTCTTCACCTCATGTAGCTAAACCCAATCCAACCTCGGATAGTTACATGCTAACAGCCCTTGCTGGCCATTGTGCACTGTTGATTTGGTAAATCAAGGCAGATGAAAAGAGGTTCCTGTGATTCTGAAGGAAGGCAAAACCACTGCCCAACAAATTCCAGAATTTGTTGAACACTCGCGCTTCTATTCAAAACCCACTTCCCTCTCAGATTGAAGGGCCTTCCTTAATCCCAGTGTTTGAATGGTGGTGACACCATCTTGTTCATTCTTTTGGGCCTCATCCAACTCTATTTCTTCCTGGAATTGGACTATCAGAACACAAGTTGTCCCAGAGTGCTACCGTGGATGTCTTCACCAGTGGGACCATACGTTTTGTTTTGTATCCTGTCTCCACTATGATGTGATCCTAACATTTTGTGTGACTATGGCTCACTGAGCTGCTATCTTCAGAAAGCATCAGATCTCTTTCCTAGAGGTATTTCCTAGTTCTGTATCAGAAGTTATTGATGGGCATGATCATATTCCTCTGCACATTATAGCATCTACCCTCTTTTCTCTCCTAACTCACCTAGGTTTTCATGTGGTTTAGCATTTCCAACTCAGCATCCTACTATAGAATGTTAAGCCAAAACATGTTTTCTTGTACCTGTCACCTGGGAGATCTAGTGATCCCCTCTTGGGACCATAAGGTACATGTGCTGTCCCTCTTTTATATGCAGCTTTAAGGTCATGTATTTGAAGACCTCTGTGAATCCTCTCCACTTCTTTTGACTTTGCCTGTGTCTTCCTTTCCTTAAATTAAGCATCCCCAGTTCCTATGGAGCAGTCCTCACTATTAATGCTGCTTCATTTGTATATCTGCCTATTTTTCCCTTCTCTGCTTTACCTTTTAAGTCAAGATTCTAAACATATCAAAAATTAATTTGGTTTTTAAACATTCTTTGGTGTAGACTCTCTTCAAAAGCATCCCATCATTTCATTCATTCAATTCAGCACTTACTGTTAGTCATTGCCTTCACAATAGAAATGCAACATCGAAACAAATGCAGCCATGACCTTGACTAGCTCATGGCTCAGGAAGGAGCAAGAGACATAAGTGAAGCATGGTAAGCATTAGAACAGAGGTGTACTCAGAGCAGTGGTGACACAGCAGGGGAATGACTGGGAGTCAGGACACAGTTTCACAGAGGAAATGCTAAAACATGGTCTTGAAGAAAGAGTAGGAATTCACCAAGAAGAAGAGGGGAAGGGTACCCCACACAGAAGGAACAACATATGCTAAAATGCATGGAAGTTCAATAGGATACCCTCCCTTGCAGAGCTATTTGGGGTGGTCTGAGTGGGAGGTGAAAGGTACGGAATGGAGAGATAAGGATCTAAGGCTCAGTTCACATCACATTCAACCCACCAAGGACAGAGACCGTTTGTTTAGTTCATATCCATCAGCCAGACTAAGCAAGAGGCTATTTCAAATGACGAGTAGTGATTTTCATTTGGGGGTTAATAGGTAAATGAGGCACAGTCTCTCTAACTAACGGCCAATGGGTCTAATGAGGGTTAACCGATCAGGTGGGATTTTGTATACTTCAGAAGGGCTGGTGACTCTCTGCTTTGAATGACACGGCTGAGTGACCCAAATAGCAACATCACATAGGAGAGTAAGCACGTTCAGTGTCCCCAGTTGCGTTCCCAAATGCTCTTCCATGTGTGGAGGCCAAGAAGGTCCAGGATAGCATACCCTACCCGGTCTGGGCAGTGCCCTCTCTTCTGAGCCTCTATGGGTCCAGTTCCCTCCTGTGCCCAAACCTTGTCTGCTGGGGGACTGGAGACAGTTGGATCGGACACTTCTCCTTTTGGATGTTCCTCTTCTCCCTCCCCTGCAGAGGCACCTGCTGTGGTGCTGCACAGAGCCCCCAGGCGGGGTGCCTTCTTGGTTGAAGTGGGGTTGGGGTGGTGAGGAAGGTCCAGAGAACCTAGTTACCTCACCTCTCCTTCCTCACTCTGTAGCCCCCAAAGCAGCTCCAGGGAGCCTTAGGAACATTCAAAGTTCCACCCATCTCTCAGATTCTTGCTGAGACCTGCTGGGACTAAAGTTCACCGGCATGAGGGTTCGGGGCTTACCTGCTTGGGGCACTGATGTCACCCCAAGCAGCAAAGCTACTTAACGTCACATTCACGGTTCTAGTCACTAGAGAGTATTCTCATTTCAGAATGAGTTGCCTTCAAGATGAATAGAAAGGCCGTATCAGTTTAAAGTTCTAGAGATACAACTAGTATTGAAAACCCAATGGGCAAGCATTCGTTTTGACATGTTTAAATAATATGTAGTGTAATAGGCTTTGTGAGGAATTCAAAGAGAAGTTAGAATGGTCATTGCCCCTTGGGCCTTGGAATCTAGTTGGGGAAACAAAGCATAAGAAGATTTATATGTGTGGGGGTTTTTTTGTTTTGGGTTTTTTCTTTTTTGATTTTTGTATTTACAATTTCTGCTGTTCTAACCCCCACCCCCTTTTATGTATTTTTAGGCTGGTTCTTCCAAGTGGATAAAAACAGGCATTTGCATAACAGGAAATGGCAGACATGGCAGATTTTGTGGGTCAGGAGCCACATCCAGGTAACATCCCTGCTACATACCCTGATGGAGTAAACAGAACTAAGTACCATTATAAAATCAAGGGCAAATGGGTTGAGACTGTTTAACTATAGTCATTGTTCCCTGTTCTTTATTCAGAAGTAACTTTCTCGTGATACCTTTTAATTGTGAATGAAGATAAATTATTTCACCAACAACTAAATTACCCTGTTCATAATATAGTGAACTGTCTGACCAGCCATTAAATGCAGACCTCCCTCCCCTTTTAGAGGAGGGTCCAGAAAACCAAATTGGATTGTCTGAGGGTAACAACCTCTCTTACAATGGGCCAGGTAAGGCCCCCAGAATCATTTCACCTGCTCTCCTTCAAAGGGGAGATGTACGGTGAGTGGCATTGGAGCCAGTGAGGGGGACCCCCTCTCTACAAGTCTGGGTGCAGGGCCCCTGGAGCCAGGGAAGGAGCCTTCCCTAGGAAGATGCAGAGAAGTAACCTCTATGAGCAGAGAGCGGTGTGTATCACAGCCTTTGTGTTTTGAGAATGGAAGAGGCCGAGGGGCAAGGTGAAGCTGTGTTCAGGGCAGCGGGTCAGTGGCCAGCATAGGAGGCATGGCTGGGCACAAAACCCGAAAGAATTGCAGTCGGGGGCACCTTTGGTTGAACTTAGCGCTGAAGAAGCTCTAAGTTGTTTTGCTTGGAAGAGCCATGTAGTCCCTGGCAATGGTCTGGATCAACAATGCAGGAGTGTATCCTGGGGTCCGGCTATTTGGGATCAGCTTTCAAAAGTGACACCTTGTGGCAGCAAAAAGCAGTCGCAGCAGCAGCGGACTCAGGTTTCCTCCTTGGGACTGTCTCCCCTCCTCCCACCTACTGTTCTCTCCTCAGATGGGTCGGTGTGAAATGCTGGAAAAGGCCGGGGAGGGCTTGACAACTACAGGGAATAATAAGAGATGGGCCAGTTCAGGCCACTTCATTTCAGCTACGATTTAATATAAAAGCACTTCCCTGAGATGGTAGGGATCCAAGGTAGAAATACTTTCTCCTTTCCAGGTGGTTTTTCATGTTAGAAATTGAAGAAAAAGTTTAAAACCCCGCTGTTCTGTCTGACTTCTTAACCTCTGCTCCCGCTGAGAAATAAGCTTCCAGGGTTTGATCAGATTAATTGCCAGTGCTTTTTTTTTAAAGTTGAAATACAGGCCACGGACATGGGCCTGCTGGTCCCTCGATTTGTACATGTGGCTCAAATACTGTGCCCAGGCTGCTCACCCAGAAGAGTTCCTGCGCGACCAAGCCCAGATCAAGGCCCGAAAGTCCTTTACTTTCTTTTCACAGACAGGTGGTGGTTGTTGCAACTCCCTGAAATTCGGAGGCATCTTTTGTACCCCCTGACTGGGCTTATGGGCCCAAGTGGCGTATTCTTTTCTTCTCCGCCTCTTCCTTTCAGCTCCAGCCACTTGGTAGTTAGTTCCCTTGCAGTCCTTAAGTTGAACCAGGATGAATTCTCTAAGTTGAGTTAAATCACAAAGTAAGAATGTCTGAGAGAGAAGGGGCTGCAGTACACGCTCTTTCAACTCCCCATCACAGCATGAGCCCAGGGCGGCAGAGGTTCAGGCAGACACCATTCCTCTGCACCACTGCACTCCATGGGGTGTGAGCTGGCTCCGGAACAGGACAGAATTTGTGCTGAGAGACACAAGGCTAAGCCAGGGGAAGGGTTTCTGGAGACCTGCATCTGGAGCCCAGTGGTGGGGGCTGGGTGTTGTGCTTGGGCTGCCATTCTGGTCCCCAAGTGAAGCTCCTCCTTTGTGGTTCTTCAGGAAAGATGGTCTCCAATGTCATGCTCAGTTTGGGGGCCTCACACCCTGATGAGTGTTATGACTCTTGGGGAATCAACTCTTCTTCCTCTTCACCTCACAGCCATTTCCTAAAGCACAAGCCAGCCCCAGGAGGACTGGGTGAGGACCACTTCCAACAGCCTTGACCCCAAAGACCCAACTATTGCCCCATCCTAACTGCTGGGGATGTTTGCTAAAACCAATCCAAAACACAGTGTCTTATCAATTGTTGTTTTTTTTTATAAAGCCAATCCTTTTCCTGCCAGCCATTGACTCGATAATTAAGGGAAACCACTAACGTGATAAAGTCTCCCCAGAACTACAAAGATCTGCTTCTTGGCGATTTCTGTTCTTGTCTATACAAGGAAGCAGCTGTTGATGACTTTCAGTGAGGACGGGGGAAAGTCCCCAGATTTAATCTCTGAAGGGCACTCAGTGGTAGAGCACCCTCCAAAACTTGTGTGACACGTATTTTTTTTTGTCAGCCCTTCTCCTTTTGCAGGTGAAGAGACTTAGGCCGATGGAGAAATGATTTGCCTTGGTCCATGCGGGCCTTTCTTTCCTCTGTGCTCTGCTCCCCATCAATTTCTTTCCCAGTTTGCAGAGACCTCCCAGAGGCCTTTCTTCACTCCGCCCTTAGCCCCGTCTTGGGCTTCTCTCTCTATACCGTTGGCACTTGGTGAAGAATACTGAGCCATGTTGGCTTCTCAGTGTTTCCAAACAGGAACTCTTTATTTCATTTCAACATCTCCTCGGGAGGAGATATGCTGGACCCTGCGTTTTGGAACTCGATGAAAAGTCCTGGGAAGTGGGAAGCAGACTGGAATGGCCCCACAGTGCCTGCTTCTGAACCGAGCTCCCAGGCATGCGGAGCTGGCAGGGGGCCTCTTGGGCTCTTTGGGTTTGGGTATTGATAGAGGTCAGGCAAATATACCATGGCCCGAGGCCTGTCATGTTATATCACCTCTGTTTTGCTCCAGTTGATGGTGACCTGTTTAAGGAACCGATGAAAAAAAGAAGGCGATCCGATAGAGACCAGCGATTCCGAGCATTCCCCTCCGTGGAACAAAGCGCTCTTAAGGAATGTGAGTGTTACGAAACTGTGAGATAGTGGTTTGTTGTTGTTGTTTTAAAACGCAGGTGTGCTCTTTTCCAAATGTGTTCCGATGCTCAAAGGAAGGGAAGGTTAAATTCAGGAGCAGAATGAAACATCTTCAAAGGACCTGGACCAGGAAAAGGAGCCCGCATAGTCTCCACAGAGATGTAATTTGACAGGTTATCTCTAGCAGTCTCTGGAGAAGAGGGTTATTATGAAAATAACTTCTTCCTCATTGAAGACTGAAAAGTGTTGGTGTGGGGTTTTGTGGGTATTTATACGATGCCCTTGCTTGTTTTCCCTTTTTCTTTTTCTTTTGAAGTAGAGTTGACATACGATGTTATATGAGTTTCAGGTGACTATTTTTCTTCTAATGATCACAGGAGAGAAGAATCTAGAAGCACTAGCGCCCACTGCAAATCCTATGCTGACTTCCGTTACAAGGAGTTTCCAAGCAGGCTGGCTCCTGGGAGAGGCTGTCAGGATCAATGATCGCTATCTCCCATGGGCTGTTCCCTCTAGTGTCAGATAACTTGCGATCTTGTTTACTTGGTTTTCCATTTCACTTCTTTTTTCCTCTCTCTTTCTATAATGTTGAGCAGACTCCACCTGTGGAGGCCTAGGACTTGACCCCGGCCAGGTACACCCCAGGTAATGCATCTCTACTGATTCCAGATGAGAAGCTGGAGTCACGGACCAGAAGGGTGTTGAGCAACACTTACCAGAAACTGATTCAGTGCGTCTTCCTGGACGACAGCATTCCGAATGGACTCAAGTATCTCATGTGAGTCTGATGTCGACGGCCCTCAGATCTTACTTCGATGTCTTTCCTCAGGTGATTGTAGGTGCTTTTCTCCAACAACCAAAGGAAAATTTCAAGTAGGAAACTAAGTAAGAAAGCTGAGGATTTTCCATAGCTATAGGCCATTGTTGATACTACTGGTAGTTCCTGCTCATTGAGCCTTCACTGTCTTTGGGCAATCTGATAGATACTTTACATAGTTCAAATTTCATGTAAGTGTCCCAATACCCCATAAAGTGGACTCTATTCTTATCATCCCATTTTACTGAAATAGAGGCTTAGAGAGGCCAAGACATTGACCAAAGTCACACTGTTGGTAAGTCACTCAAAGGTCCCGGAGTCCAACCCAGACTGTGTGACTGAGCCTGTGCCCTCAACTGCTGTGCTGAGCTGACTTGAGGGACTGGAATGGTGCCAAGGCTGCATCTTCTACTCAGTAAAACTCTGTGTTGCTCCTAAGAATCCTTTTCCTCTGCATAAACTCCATTTCTGGGGTCAAGACTATGTAATTTCCATAGAACACAAACAAGGATGCTTCCCATCTATATAAAAACATTATAGAGTTTATGCAGAAGTATCATTCTTTTTGAGTAGAATTACCAAGTACATTTGCATAACTTCATTTGATCCCCATGACAATTCATGTAGTGAACAGGGATTAATATTCCTCTTTGGCCACATAGAGAGCAGAGACTCACAAAGATGCTGTGACTTGCTCAGGATTAGAACTCAGTTCCTTTGTGTTCTATTCTGATGGTCTTCCCACTGTGCTTTGATGACCGTGGCAATGTGCACTTAAAACTTGATCTAGAAACAGGCTTCTTGCTTTGATTGAAAAACCATCATTGGACCCAATCTACATTGGATTATTTGGAAGCACTGGGTCTGGGAAGAGCTCCCTGATCAATGCCATCATCCAGCAAGCAATGTTTCTACCAGTGTCTGGAGAAAGTATATGTACGTCATGTATTGTACAAGTGAGCTCAGGCTGCTGTGAGCAGTATGAGGCCAAAATCCACCTTCTCTCTGACCAGGTAAATGTCTCCATCCTTCCTGCCTTCTTGCCTTCATGCCTTCCTCCTTCCCTTCCAGTTTTCCTCCCTTTCTTCCTCTTTTTCCCCCTCCCTTCTTCCTTTCCTCCCTTTCTCTCTCCTTTTCTCCCTCCCTCCTTCCCTCCTTCCCTCCTTTCTTTCCTTCTCCCTCTCTCTTAGAGATTAACATTATGTTCCTTATACATATAGCTCATGCTTTTGTTGAATGAAGAGAACATAGTATGGAATGTGAAAGTTCAATAGAGCAAGAGGGGTTCTAGCCTGGGTCCTGTCACCATTCATTCTGGGAATTTGGGGGAAGCCATTTCCCTCTGTGGGTCCCTGTTTCCTCATCCAGGAAACAAGGGGGTTGGGTTGGGTTAGACAATCCCTGGCTGGATTGGATGGTTTTAGGTTTCCTGAGTATGTCTCTCCACAGGGACAATGCCCTCCTCTCCTTGTCAGTGTTTTTCATGTCTGTGTCACGAGGGGCTTGGCCCTACTCTGCCTTGGCAGGAGTGGAAGGAGGAGCTGAAGAATTTGACTAAACTCCTGCACAGGACAGAGGAGCTGGGCCGAGAAGAGGAGGATGTGTGGGACGGGGATGATGCAGTGGAGGAAGCTGTCTGGAAGCTACAAATGCTTTATGGAAATGGGGCGGAAAGGAAGACCTATGAGGAATTACTAAGAGCAAAGCCCAAAGGAAAGATTCCCACCTCTAGAGTCATCACCCTCAAGGCAGAAGAGGTAGTAGCTTCAAGATATTTTTTCATTATTTATCATGAGTCTTAAGTATAACAACTGAATCCATTTAAGGGATTTGCTCAAGGTATTGCAAGTTTTATTTTGGAAATAAGATTTTCTTTGTGTTTTGTTGTTTTTTTTGGGTCAAAGCTTTATTCAACATCTGACCTTTGCAGTGCCCAGAATATTCAGGACACTATATTTTTGCACTAGCCCTCTTTTTAGGTTTAAAGTTTATTTATACTTCAAAATTTAAAAAAATTTTAAGAATAATTTAATTGCTGGCTTTCATGTCTCATCTAAGCAAGTGTCAGAAGTATCCATGACCAAATTATTTTTCATTGTTTATGGCTGTCAAATGGGAATTTTTAGTGTCTGAATGAGGGAGCTTTTGTGCACTGAAGGAGTATTTAACTGACTTGAGGATTAATCAAAGATGGTTTTGGCAGCAAATGATTAAAAAAAACACAAATCCAACTATAATGGCTTAAACAAACAGGGACTTGCTCATTTTCTCACACAAGAGTCTGGAGGCAGTTGGCTTTGTGGGTTGGTTCAGTGGCTGCACGATGTCAAGATTAATATCTCTCCGGTTCCCTTGGCCTCCACAATACTTGTTATCTCCTGGTCGTAAGATTGCTACTGAAGTGCTAGACTCCACAGCTAGCGTCAGGGAAGGAAGACATGGATGAAAAAGTGGCACCAACTACACCTTCTCTTTCACTGGAAGGTAAAAGCTTTCCCAGAAACACCCCAACAAATCTCTGTGTACATTTACTTGTTCAGAGCTGATTCACGTGGCCTTCCCTAGCTAAAAGGGAGTCTGTCTAGAGAAAGCAAGAAACTGACTGGTCCTGACTAGCTAAGACCACTCTCAATTCACTACCTCCACAGAGAAACAATCAGGATTCCTTTAGGATGGATATTAGACACACACTTAATAGATTATACTATATTTATAATCAATATTAACTTTATTAAATGAAAATTCCATTTTACGTTAAACTAAATACTTGTGGAACAAATAGTCAACTTATTAATGTTGTACATTTAAAAACCTAGTTTTCTTTTCTTTTTTTAAATGTGTTCTTATTGATTTCAGAGAGGAAGGGGGTGGGGAGAGAGAGAGAGAGAAACATCAATGATGAGAGAGAATCATTGGTTAGCTGCCTCCTACACACTCCACACTGGGGATCATGAGCCTGCAACCCAGGCATACGCCCTGACAGGGAATTGAACCTGGTTCATAGGACAATGCTCAACCACGGAGCCACGCTGGCCTGGCTAAACCTAGTTTTCCTTGCATGTTAAAATTCATCCTTAAAATATTATTATTCTACACTTGCTCTAAAATTTAGTGTTCAATTATCTCCTAAGTTTAACATAGCCAACCCTCCTCAAATAGTTAATGCTACTTGCATAATAAGTCAAATTTCTTTAGGCTTTTTCTATTATAGTTTAAATTTAATATATTCAATTCTTTCAAAAATTTAAAATTTAAAAAATTTAAAAGGCACACTTAGGAGACAAATGAATGAAATCTCTTAAGGCACTTAGCCTCTGTTTATCTAGATGTAATAGACATTTCTTATATTTAAGTGGATGTTACTATTAAAAATAATTACATTCTTAATATCTAAAACATAGACTGAGCATGTCCAAAGAAACACAATCATTATAACAGTGGTTACTTTATCTGCATACACAACTTACAGCAAGGTATCAATATAACATTTATTTCTTAACTACTCTATATTTAGAAATACTCCTTCCCAGTATTACAAATTTACCCACTAAAACAAGGGGAACAGAATGACCGTCTCAGTGAGTGAGAGGGCACAGATTCAGAATTTGGGTCAGGGACTCTAGACTGGCCTAAGGGAATCTGAGTTTGTCTTCCAGGATGGTTTACCCAGAGCCAGTTTATTGGCTTGAGTCTTCTTCTTCTAGGAAGGGACTTTAAAATATGTATTTTTAAATTTATTTGAGAGAGGAAGAGAGAAGGAGAGAGAGATAGAAACATCAATGATGAGAGAGAATCATTGATCGGCTGCCTCCTGCACACCCCTCACTGGGGATCAAGCCTGCAACCTGGGGACCAGATATCGAACCATGACCTGGTTTATAGGTCAATGCTCAACCACTGAGCCATGCTGGCCAATCAGAAGGGACTTTGCAAGCCCATGCTTTTTCTTTTATGTAGCCCTTGTTGTCTCTACCTTACTTTTTAAAATAAAATATCTTAAATAACTTTTATCATCTCCTCTTTCATAATTTCTTATTTAATTAAAATGGATGAAATCTATCAACTCCCTACCCAGATTACAACAACCCCCTGATTTAATCTCCACTCTCTTAAGAATTTACTTCCTTATCTTTCTTACAGGAACATTCTATAGATATTTATTAACAACGACCACCATACATCCCAAATCTTCTGTCCCCTGAAGTAGCCCAGTAGAAATTTGCTGCTACACATATTTGCTGGCATGAATGTGTCATTGTCCCAAGGTATGTCTAGGAAGAAACCATAGGCTGAGAACAATTTGCCATCCCACCCACCACCATTAAAACATCCTAGAAATGCCCACATATCAACATATTTTTTGAACTTGAAAGATAACTTTTAAAAACCTTTTTAAAGATCATTTTCAGACCAATTTTCAGTTTGGAAATTATGGTCACCATATCACTATCTATGTTCTGTAATCTGGACTCTCTGGTAATTAAAATGTTCATATTAGCCATGCTGGAAGAATCCTCTCCCTCCAAGTTTTAGAAAAACTGCATATTAATTACATGAATTTTAGAATAGAAATGGCATTTGGGAGATAAAATGTTTATCTGGCGAAGCTCTAACTTTACTGAAGTCCCATCCTAACTGACTCTAATTTCTTCATCTCTAAGTTGAGGAGCTTGAACTCCTTGATCTCCAAGTCCATTCTGACTCTCAGACTGTAGGCCCTTATTGACTCGATCACAGGCTTCCTGGTGCCCATTGCTGCTCTCCCGTTCCTTCCCCTCCCCACCCAATATATTTTTCTTGATTTTAGAGAGGAAGGGAGAGGGAGCGATAGATAGAAACATCAATGATGAGAGAGAATCATCGATTGGCTGCCTCCTGCATGCCCCCCAATGGGGATAGAGCCCACAACCTGGGCATATGTCCTGACCGGGAATTGAACCGTAACCTACTAGTTCATAGGTCGACGCTCAACCACTGAGCCATGCTGGCCAGGCCATTGCTGCTTCTTACCATTTCTCAGTGTACCTTCAATGAACCTGAATCACTAGCTCATCCACGATAGAAATGCTGGGAGAAGGTCTGATGTGTGTGACCTTTTCCTCCTTCCTCAGGCAGGAGAGCTGTCTGTCAAGCTGGACCCCTACATCAGGACTAAGAGGAGAGACTGGGATGGAGACCCAGCGGAGACACACATCTGGCCCTTGATCAAACATGTGGAAGTGACTCTTCCCAAATCAGAGCTGATTCCAGAAGGGGTTGTGCTGGTGGACATTCCAGGCACCGGTGACTTCAACAGCAAGAGGGATGAGATGTGGAAAAAGGTGACTCTCTTTCGTATGACTTTGTTCCCTCTTCCCTCAATTCCTGCACCCTTTCTAAAGCAACAAAGAATTCTCTGCTTTCAGCTTAATGGATTGTATGAATTCACTGGAGTTAAATTCTTCCACTTTCCATGTTCTAAGCCTCAGGGCAAGAGCAGGATATGGGCGGCCAGAGAAACCGGAGAGTTAGGAATCGTGAGGTAGGCCTGGTAGCTGGACCAGGAATGAGTATAAGAGAAGGGTCAGCAGGAGAGTGGCCTAAGAATAAACAGAGGAAACCAGGCAGGTGGGGAGAGGAAGGCCGAGAGTTGGGTAGAAAGCAGAGAAGCCGACAGCCAGGCACCAAGGAAACAGGAGGCTGCTACGATGGTTGGTTGTTAGGAACAGGAACTCAAGAAAGCAATCCCACGTGAAGTGCAGTTCATCCAAGGATCTCCTGAGACCCAGCCCGGCCTCAGGGCCCCCTCTCGGGATGGAAGCAGCTATTTTTATCTCATTCTCTGCTTGGTCTCGTGACTGTCTCTCTTTGAGCATCTCTGCAGAGGCCTGCTTCTCTCTGACGTCTCTACGTAGCCATTAAGATCCACATTGTGGAAAATGACCACCCTGGACCTGTCTTTAAATCACATTATGTAGTCCAAGTGCCCATGACTGTCTGACTATATAGTCTTTGTGTTTTTTAGTTCAAATTCCCAAGAGGAAAAATATGATTGGTTCCTGCCCAGCGAATAGATTAGCTCTCTTTGGATTAAATATCCAGCCCTATGGCAATCAGCTGTGGCTGACAGTGGGGTTGAAATGAAAGTCCACCTGTTCAACCAAAATCTTAGATAGGGGTTCAATGCCCAACAAATAGGGTATGAGCTGACCGGGAACCCCCAGATGTGTCTACAGGCAGAGTTAAACATTGGAGTAATTTGACCTGCACCTGGAGGCTGAATTTTTAAGCATTTATCTCATTGTTCATTTGCTTTGCACTCATCAAACAGATATAACGATATACTAAGCACTGAGGATGCAAAGATTATAGATAAAAATAATAACAGCACACACTTACTGAGCCTTTACTTTGTGCTGGGCACTATTCTCAGTGAAGTAAGTTGCCCATTATAATGCCGGGGAACTTAACCCAGCCAAGATGACAGTGAATGAAAAGAGGCAGAGCATGACCTTTAATGTTAAGAAGCATGTGTCTGTGTGTGTGTGTGTGTGTGTGTGTGTGTGTGTGATATGTTTATAAACACACACCTAAAGTAAGATCCTGCCTTCTGGAAGGATATACACCCAATTGTTAGCAGCAGTTTCTGTGTTTACCACCGCTCTTAACTACATACACCTCTGTGTTATTTGTATATTTTATATGAACATGTATTATCGTTACACTAAAAGGTTGAAAGCAAAATAAGACAACATTGAATGAGAAGTAGAGCCTTCCCACAAAGGGCTTAGAGTCTAGCAGGAGAGACAAACATACAGATGACTAAATCCATGTCAGAAAGTGATGTGATAGAGGGACAAGGTGCTGTGAACACTCAAAAGTAGAAATGACCTCCAATAGGAACTCTCATTTCTTCAACAAACACCTACAGAGCATCTATTCAATTTTGTAGTAGATTCCAGATGGACAGAGACAAAGCCCCTGTCCGTGGGAGTCTCCTAGTCCAGAAGGGAATAAATCGGTCATACTAGTGAACGAACCATATTACTGAAAAACGCGAGCACGGAGTGACCATTTCAGTTTGGAGGTGGTGAGGATTCAGAGAGGACACAGAAGCTCAGCCTCCACCGTGCAGAGAAGGCGGTTGGAAACGGGACCACTGAGCACTGGCCAGAGCCAGTGGGCCGAGGGAGCTGGGTGTTGGGGGAAGGATGAGTCTTCCTGGGTGGCTGGAGGGAGAAGGGGGTGTGGGGTGTAGAGAGAGGTGCAGAGACAAGCCTGGAAATGTTGGGGGTGGGCTTTAATACCATGCTTCCTGGGGAAGCTCAAAGGTCAAGAGGGACCGGGGTGTGTGATAGAGCAAGAAAGGGCATCTTTAGGCAGAAGGAGCTCAGGAGCACAGGGTGGGAACAGAGCGGCCACAGGACCGGAGCTGGATGTGGACTGGGAGGAAGGGCCCGTATCAGTGAGTCACAATCAGTGCCAAAGCTGCGGGACGGTGGGCAAGGGGAGCCTTGTGACTGGCTTCCAATCAAGATCAGGATGATAGGGTCAGTATGACAGCTTATAGCTCAGCAGCCTATGCCCTGATTTTACAGGGAAGAAATGAAGGCTCAGAGAGGGGAAGTCATTTGCCTAAGACCACACAGCTATCAAGTGGCAGAATTTGAACTAGAGGGCAGGTTCCTACCTTCCCAGCGGAGGCTTTATCTATCACCCCCTCAGGATGTCCCCTCACAGTTCTCTAAGATGAAGGCAGTCGCCTTCTTCTCGACCCTTCAGCGCAGGCCTGGCCATGAGAACCTTGTTTCTGCAGGGTCTCGGCTCATGGAGAGGAATTGCCAGCCTTGGTTAGTTCCAGGCCAGGCCCAGGGAGCGACAGCCTAGGGAGGCAGCCAGCTTCTCTCTCTGGATGGAGCCGTGGTTGCCGCCAGTTCAGATACACTGGGCAGCTTATCAAAGGCCACTCAGAATAGAGGAGCCAGCAGATCTGGCTCAGAACACCGGCTCTGAGGAGGTCCGGCTGAAGCGAAGGGATGGTTCCCAGCGTGCTCTGCTTGGCCTTGGCTCCCCTGCATTCTTGTGGTTTTGTGATCTCCTCTCACAAGAAGTTACTAAAGACTTCCTTCTTTCCAGGGAGAACAGAGCCAACACCCCTGCCCCATCTCTCCAGCTGCCAGCTTGCCTTCCCTAAATGAAAACAATTGTGCACCCAGACCTCCCTGTTCTGACACCTAGAAGTCCTGAGGCCTTAGACATGTCACCTGAACTCTCCGAGGCCCATTCTCAACTCCAGGAGGGAGGGAGATGGGGTGGCAGAGGTGCCATCCCACCCACTCCCAAGTCCAGTCACTCCTTAGAGACAAGCTCTTTGGTGTCCTCTTCAATGCTAACTTGACCAAATCCTGGCAGGTAGGGGCATTGTGGAGGGCCTGAAACGTAACCACTGCCACCTTCTGGTTGCAGTCCTCTTCTCATGTTAATCAACATTTGTTAAGTCCCCGTAGTTTACCAGGACCCCGGGGAAAATTGTTGACCTTTAACAAACAGCCAGCCAGATATTTTTCCAGCAAAATGGGTTGATTCAGGAACAATAAAGAATTGCAATTCGGGACATTCAGTCTAATGGTGAACAACACAGAAGTCCAGAGAAACAAAGGAGAAGAATGCTCTTTCACGGTCTTGGGAGGAGCTGTAGTAAATAAAGAGTCCATTGGAAGTAAACTGAGAGTTCAGAGCATAGTGACCTTTTATTGATTGAGTTATGGCCGTCTCCCATTGGCTGGGCTGTTACTGGGCAAGGAGGCAGAGAGGTGGTGTCACTTCCTGTTAGAGATGCAGGGTAAGTCATTTCCCGTGGAGGTCAGGAGTGTGTGCTGAGTGACGAGTGTAAGAGTTCTCTCTTCTACCCTTCGGACTCCATTTTAAATGAGTTTTTATTATTTTATTATTAATTTTCACAATATAAAGGTGAAAAAGGACCTGCCCTTGAAAAGCTTGCAGCCTGATATTCTAGGATCTTTCACAACCTGCCTGAATAGCCTGAAGCCTTCCTGAAGTTGATTATAATTTGGGAAGTGGGAGGGAGCATCTTTCCCCCCGCTCCCCCCCAACGTAGATGTGAGTTCATCCACACAGGGAGGAGATTCAGACCCATGGGTGTCCTTATGCTGGTCCTTTGCCTCTCAGGCCTATTGTCTTCTCTACAGACAGTAAAGCTTGTCTTATTATAGAGATTGATGATTTTGAAACAATGACCCATGAAACCAAGAGATTCATGACCAGAGATGGGGGTTCTGACCAGGTTGGGGCTCCAAACCTTCCATCCCCAACTGGGATTCTTTTTTTCCAATATATTTCTATTAATCTCAGGGAGGAAGGGAGAAGGAGAGAGAGATAGAAACATCAATGATGACAGAGAATCATTGATTGGCTGCCCTCTTGCACGCCCTCTACTGGGGATTGAACCTGCAACCCAGGCATGTGCCCTTGACCGAATAGAACCTGGGACCCTTCAATCCGCAGGCTGACACTCTATCCACTGAGCCAAACCACCTAGGGCCCCAATTGGAATTCTTTGTAAGATTTCATTTGAAAAAGGCTCTACTGTTAAAATACAAGTTTGAACCCCATGAATCTAGGTCAAGGTTTCTCAGGCTTAGCACTATTGACACTTTGGGCAGAAAATTCTCAGTTGAAGGTGCTGACCTGGGCATTGTAGGATGTTTAGCAGCATCCCTGACCTCCGCCCTCTAGTGCCCCCATGTCATAACAATTGAAAAGGTATCCAGACATTGCCAAATGTCCTCTGGGGTACAAAATCATCACCAGTTAAGAGCTACCGGTATAAAGCAAAAATAATGACTTAATTAGCAAGTCACAAACTTGTCATACCTTTATGTGCAAAGAGCTGTTCTAAAGAACCACAAATAAACTTCATTGCTGAGTTGGACCAGCTTTTCATTTTTAGGGAGAGAGAAGACAAGTGAAGCAATACAGTAAGAGAAACATCACAAGGCAACACACAATTACTCATCACATGGAAGTTGCTTATGTGATAATAGCAATATTTGTGCTATTAGTCATTAGTTGTAATTTCATGTTCATTGACTTTTGTAACTTGACTCAGATAGTTCCTGGCTCCCAGCTAACACATGATGGCAGGGTGCTGAATATTCAGGGACAGTCAAACATCAAAAGGATGATAGTTTTGGGGTAGATTCATGACCAGAACTCATTCTGGAAAAACAATAATTTCCTCTAGAGGACAATTAAGGCCAAGCAATCCAATGAAGGATCTGGTCATTGAGATCTGACTTCTTGAATTCCATCAATCACTAATGCCACAAACATCTAAGAAGCCTCCGCTATAGCCACACACTGTGCTTGAGGTGAGGTGGATTCCAAGCTGAACGGTACAGCCCCTTCCCATCAGGTACCTCACAATCTGGATGGGGGAAGGTGCAGAGTGCCAACCCTGTACAACAGCTCTGCCTGAGAGGTGTTGTGGCAGGGAAGTCTGGGCGCTGTAGGATGCAGAGGAGGGATGGCCAACCCATCCTTAGGGCCTTAGCAGGTTCTCAAAGGGCAAGTGGAGGTCAAAAAGAGGTTGTGGCAAGTGCAAAAACCCTGAGAGATGACAGAATTACATCTGAGAAACTGAAGGAACCTCAGCATGGCTGGAGCATAGAGAGGCAGAGCATGGAGGACATAAATGACACATTAAGGAATCATGTCTTCTACAACCATTACACCATTTATGTTCTTAATCATATTGTGGTCATGCTTCACAGACCATTGATAAATGCTCAGTGATCTGGGTGATCACTGACATTGAGAGGGTGTCTGGAGGGAGAGCCCACGAAGACCTTCTGAATGAGAGCATCAAAGCCTGCCAGCGGGGTTTCTGCAGGGACATTGCCCTGGTGGTCACCAAGACCGACAAACTCCACCTGCCGGAATACCTAAGGTACCATGCTGGACTTGCCGGGAGGTGGGCTTTTCTCCATGGGTCCTGACCACAGGGATGACGGAGCGTTGACTTTAGGACGTGGTGGGCATTGTGTATTCAGGGAAGTGACTGTTGGGAATGCAAGAGAAGTCTAGGGGACTTGCTGGGACGTCAGGACCCTTGAGCGGACTGGCTCAGGGATCTGAACCACGGTGGCCCCTCTCCCAGAGTAGCTGCTCAACACCCAACAGGCTATTCTCTCCATAGTTCCGGGGTGCCCCTCGCGAGTGTGGTGTGATGGTCCTGCCTGGGCCCCAGAGATGGAATATGGAGATGCTGCCACAGGTAGTAGGCACTTTCTAGAATATTCTCTGGCACGGTGTAGCACTGAAGTGTCAGATTCTGTTTTCAGATTTGTCTACTCCTGAGATTTTAAAACCCATTTGGAACAAAGTTCTCAAAGTTTTAGAACTTTGGCCAAAAATAAAAGCATTCTTACATATTATATTCCAACAACAACAATGAAAGATAAGTACTTAGAGTTTAGTAGATGTTGATTTATGTTGATTTCCATGTAGATCTCTGCCCCCCCCCCCCCCCACACACACACAGCTAGGGAGACTATAACTTATCTTCCACATTGGGACACTTTGAAAGTGAAAGGGGTATATTAGCTATTACAAAGGACCAGCAGGTATAAAGCAGTATACATTGGGCTGTGCTGGGTATATGGACATACGGTCCAGGGATATAACTTTGTTGATGCGTCTCTGCTCTAACAAAAGCTTCTTTACCTGTCACCTCCTCCATTTCACCCACACCCTCTGTAACTTGAGTTTGGTGTCTCCAGGAATTTATGCATAGAAAACTTCCTCAGTGAAGAAATAGGTCAAGGCTTCTCCACCTAGCTTCTTGCTCTCATGGTCTAGGTTGGAATTTCAGTTTCATTTTCCTCCTCTCCCTGTCCCCGCAGATTTCATCCACCTCAACCCCTACCACAAAACAATATATAAAGCTATCCCTTGCTATTGCCAGCTCTAAAACTAAACCTAAATCAACCTCATTGATTAAATGTTTTTTTAACACAGTGATGGGGGCCCTGAATTCAGAGATGCATATTGCCTTGTCACCAAGGTCACTGTCTAAAAAGTGGGTTAAAGTTTAGAGGAGAGGGACAAGCAAAGTACTGTGGGAACCGAGAGAGAGAGAGAGAGAGAGAGAGAGAGAGAGAGAGAGAGAGGCATTTTGTTTGGGTCAGGGGGGTGAGTCACAGAAAATTCCACCGATGACAAAACATTGAGAAATAAAGACACTTTTTTTTTTCAAATGGGCACTGGTGGTGGATCAGAAGAGAGAGCACTTGGGCTGAAGAAAGAGCTTAGGCAAAGGCACAGTCATGATAGTATCTGCTGCTTTGGGGGTAAGTCAAAAGACCACCGTGACACATAATGAGTTAATTAATGGTTACAATTTTCTAATTTCATTTCAGGGAAAGGAAAGTGGGAAATGTAAGTATGAGCCAGTTATTTTTAATTTTTAAAGCTCTACTAAGATATAATTGATATACCCCCAAATTGCACACATTTAATGTAAATATCTTGGACATATGCATGGACTAGTTATTTTTAAATAATACTTTTGGTGATTAATATTATATAATTTAAATACATGCACATTTGTCTGGGCCAAATGAAGATCTGCTAGTAAAACATGCATCTTGCACGTCATCGCTCTTGATAATTGTGTATTCTTTGCCATGCTTCTGTTTCCCTTCACAATCTAGCAAGCTATTCAAAGTCAGCGAGAAGCTGTTTTAGAAAGAAATGAAATGATAAAACTACAAAGGAATAGAATTCTCAAGGAAAAACTAAAGGTGAGTTAATGGATTTCCCTACGTATTTTTCTGCGTTTCAACCACTCAGATTCTGAGAAACGAATGTCTACTTGGTCTTGGGCAGTAGCAAGGACAAAAGTTTGGGTGTAGACAGTTTGGACTTAACTTAGTTCTATTAATTAATAACTTTGTGACCTTAGGCAAAGTACTATGCCTCTCTGAACCTCCATTTTCTCATTTGGAAAATGGGAAATAACAATATCTACCTCTTACGATTGTTGGAAGCATTGAATGAGCATACGGTCTGCTGAGAAATACGTGCAGGTGAAATTAGGGATCACCATACAGTGAAGGTATGCTTGGCTGGAGCAATGCATGGGGCGTGTGGGAATACAGAAGGAGAATGCTCAATCACATTGGCTGTCAGGGAGGTGGTGTTGGGCAGAGGTTCAGGGAAAATGCTTAGCCTCGTGAGCTGAATATTAAAGAACCAGTCTCTTCAGTAACGGGAAGAAGTAGGAGAAAGAGCGTTTGAGATGGAGGGAAGAACATGACTGCAAAAGCCTGTTCTGTACGGTGAGCTCAATGTAAGTAGTTTCAAAGAGCTCGGCAAAAAGTATATGCATGGGTGTTGGGGGGTAAGGCCTGAGCTCTATCTTTCAGGTTGTGTAATTGTCTGTGGGACTCTTAGTGTTTTCTTAAATTATTTTTATTGTCTGTCACTGAAATAAGTACTAGTACACACATAAAACTCCTTACTATCAAGTCTTATACAACTATAAAACTGAAACCAATTTTCAGATAAAATATAAACAAAACGACCATATCTGAGTTAGTATAATGTGATAGGTGATATGGTTTTGCTGAAATGAAATCTTCAGTGCTGGGTTTAATAGTAAAAACATATGGCCTTATGTCCACTTCGATATTTAACTGCTGTCTGTATTTTGACTTCAATTACATCCATGCAGAAAATGTCTGAAGCGCAATGTGGAATTGAAAATTTCAAAGCTTTTGTTTCTAATTTAGAATAATCAGACCTCATACTTAAGCCAATGTCTTCTAACAAGTCATTCTTGAATGCTGGTTTTAACGAGGCAATAATTCAGAAAAGCTGTTCTTATTCTTTATAATCGTTTTTGTGACATTAAAAAATATGCCCTTTATGAGTACCTAACTGTATTGTTTCTGGAAATAGAAACATAAAATGTTTCAATACACAATTAAAAACTATATTTATTGCTCACGAATGTGGCAAATTGGTGTGTATGCAAAATAGGGTGTGGTCGCAATACATCGGCCTGTGGGGTGACTATGGTTCTGACGATTACAGTACAAGTTCTTTTGAGGTCTGAACACCTACCCTACTGATAGCTAGGTGATGCCATCATTCTCCAACCCTTTGTTTCCATTTGAATTATTGTGAATTACCTGTACTTCATGTTTTCATTTGGAGCAAATTTAATTTTAATTATAGAAAAGATGAGACAGAGGTTGACCATAAAGGAGTCATTCATAAAGGTGTCCATGCTTATTTTTTTATTATAAAAACTAAGAAAAATATTGTAAGAAAAATTACAGACCCTGGAGAGTACATTTATAGACAACGGTTTGGAAATACAGTTGTCCTTGAACATGTGGGAGTTAGGGGTACCGACCTCCTGTGCAGTCAAATAATATGTGTATAACCACAGTTAGCCCTCTGCATACACAGATTCCCAAAGTGAGGAGACCCTTAACAATGTGGGTTTGAATTGAGGTCAATTGAAAAAAAAAATCCAAGTATAAGCAGACCCGCAAAGTTCAAACCCATGTTCTTCAAGGTTCAACTGTACTATGCATTGTAGAAAGACTGTTTTCTCAGCAATATGGTGAATGGAAGGGTGGGGAGAGGATTGTATGAAGACTGGATATAGACAGACCATTTGTGAGGGTTAGTTAAGCGTCTGAAATAGGCAGTCACTACAGGAATAGAGGAGATATATTCAAGAGATATAGGGAGGTCAGTCCACAGGTATTTGGCAAATGAGAGCTGGGTTTTGACTCTCTCAGGCATGCTACTTGAACTGGTTATTATACAGCATTTTGCTTTTGCTTGAGCACACCTGTAGAGAAAACCTACTCTTCTCCTGGGTGTCTCTCTTTTACTGTCACACAACTACTACTCGCGTGGACGGGGCTCCTGTAAGCCTCGCCCGCAGCTCCAGCGCAACCTTGACGACATGGGCTGACAGCTTGCCAGGGATATGGATTCTCCCCTCTGCCAGGGGACTACGTACTCAGCTCTTGCCTATCTTTGCCTCAAAAAGATTGACAACTCTCTACTCTTGTCTACCACCCCCAGATAACCATACGCACATTCTTTATGGTTTTTCTCTTTCGGGTGAGATAAATGGAAGATTATGGAACAACATTTATACATAATTCTAGTATGATTTCTCTGTGATGATGTTTTTCTCATCATAAAAATTTTCTCACCGGATTCTTAATTTCTTGACATTTAAGAAATTTGCTTAAGCATTATTTCGTACACACACTTAAATGTGTATGATAACTCACTAACCACCCAGCTCAAAAACTTGCACTTTTATAGAACCTTTTTCCAGTTTTGTATTGTGCTGAGAAGTATTTAGTAATCAGCTCTATTTTTTTAAAAAAAGGGGAGGGGGATGATTTGTAATGTTTGCCGATTCCCATGGTGTAAATACTCCCACCATTGCTAGTTTTAACCTATCAGTGTGATGCCGCTGAAGACAGAGCTGGGGAGAGCTGTGTATGTACAGTTGGCTCTCAGAGCTGGTACAAGCTGCCTCCAGCACATCACTGCCTTTTCCAGGGTTGTGCTTCTTTTTCCAAAAAGAATCCTGGCACTTTCCCCTCTCTGGACATTTAAACATACTTTTGAATTATTTTCTCTCTGCATTTCCTTTTAGAATTACCATTTTAACTCCCAAGACAATAGTTTCTGTGCAGCAATTTCTGAACAACTTCTGACCTTGTGAGGTGTAGACAGATAGGAACACCTGACATACAGAATGTTGTCTGTTCCTTATGGGGCTCTCATAGAACCGAAAGCGAATGAGCTGAAATCTGCTGAAGGCTCTCTTGAGGTCTGCCTTGTTTTCTTTGCCATGAATGAGTTATTCTGTCCCTTCTCTGCCTCTCTTACTTCAGAGAAAATTGCCGGCTGACTCCAAGGTTCTGGAAGCTTCCAATCTGGTGTACACAGTCAGCGCCCAGGAGTACTGGTGGCAGGCTCTCCTCACTGAAGAGGAAACTGGTAATTAAAACGAAAACACACACACAAAAAAACACTCAATCGCTAAAATTCTCAAGATTAATTTGGTGCTCTGAATTTCCCACCCTAGAACTATTGGTGCCATACTTCCAGTTTACCAGTTTCTGTACCTATTAGGCAATATGTTTGTTTTCACTGCTTTGTGGTGGTGCCTTGAGACCACAATTCCCCTCTTCTCCAAATCTTACCCCAAGTTGGTAAAGGTCAGTGATCCGGTTAGTATCTGGCTTGAGATTCTTCATGCGCCCACCTATGAGTCTTAGAAAATTGCCTGAGTATCTATTGTATGTTTCGTCTGTGGGCGGGAAAAGTAGAAGACATGGCCCCTTTCTTCATACAACTTAAAATCTAGAAGCTACCATGCCTGGATTTTGCAAAAATCGAAGTGAAAACAAGACCATGAGTACAGAACCTGGAGATGTGTGACTGGAATTCTCAGTGAAAATGGTGAGGAGGCAGGATCTGAGCTTGACACTGACCTGAGCTTACAATGGCTTAAAATGTGCATGCATGTCACTAGACATGGATGAGTTAAGGAGTAGAAGGTGTGACATGTTCCCAGAAATTGGGGAACTGCTTGAACAAGGATATAAAAGAAAAAACCAGTCGGGCACATACAAGAAGTAGCAGTATAGGAAAACGTCCACTTAAAGGAATAATGGAGAAAACAGTAGAGTGACTTCTGTCATCTTCTGACTAACAAACGGTTAGGGCTAAGGTAAGTTTCCAATCTGGAATCCCAGTCACCAGAAGGTCTTAGCCCTTTCTACAGCAGGCGTAAACTACTTTGATATTAAAAGTTATGTGTTATAGATAGAAAAATCTAGGGCAGTGATGGCGAACCCATGACACGCGTGTCAGAGGTGACACGCAAACTCATTTTTTTGGTTGATTTTTCTTTGTTAAGTGGCATTTAAATATATAAAATAAATATCAAAAATATAAGCCTTTGTTTTACTATGGTTGCAAATATCAAAACATTTCTATATGTGACACGGCACCAGAGTTAAGTTAAGGCTTTTCAAAATGCTGACACGCCGAGCTCAAAAGGTTTGCCATCACTGATCTAGGGGGACTGAAGAGCTGAGACTCTAACATGTGAGCACTTTGGTTTCATGATTCAGGTAAGTACTCATCCAGAGGGAAGTGTCAATTTTTTTAAACCAACTTACACTTTTCTCCATAGTTTGTTTCGTACTGCTACAAAAAATCCATAGTCGTCATTGCCGATTTACCATCATTACTGCTGATCCCAGACCTGGGAAGCAGGTCCTCAGAAAGGCTGGTTTAGGGGGCTCCCAGCCCACATAGGACCTCAACAGTAGTTAACTCAGACCGCCACCCCAATCTGTTCATTCTGATGAGTTCTAGTTACTGTGAACTCCGGCCTTATAAAACTGTTTGTGCTGCCTGTGAATCCCAGAAATCCCCAAGTTAAGAGAATATATCAGGAGAAGGCTCTTGGAGAAGAAGAGGAGGATGGTGACCAAGTACGTTACGGAAGCCTTTGGCCTGCTGCTCCTCACAGACAGTTTCAACTGCACGGAAAACCTGCCGGTACGGACGCCACTTGGGCTGTCATCTCAGCCTCCCGCCCTGGGCTGAACATTCCTTTTTGCAAAGTTAGGAAATCATGACATTATTTTTCTTTTCATATCAAAGGAAGATACTAAGCTCAGAGAATCTGAAGAGGAGAAAAAGATAATGAGAGGGTTAAAATGATAACATTTGAGTAAAAAAAGAAAGAACATTTTCCCTAGGACAAAAGGACTAAGAGGAAAAAGTAAAAATAGTCAGTGGCTACTTCCCCCTTTCCTGAGACTTGCATAAGATGGAATGTGTTTAGCGATGGCAGGAGTGGTTTATTTACTTCTAGTGCAATGGTTCTCAACCTTCTGGCCCTTTAAATACAGTTCCTCATGTTGTGACCCAACCATAAAATTATTTTCGTTGCTACTTCCTAACTGTAACGTTGCTACCGTTATGAATCGTCATGTAAATATCTGATATGCAGGATGGTCTTAGGCGACCCCTGTGAAAGGGTCGTTCGACCGCCAAAGCGGTCACGACCCACAGGTTGAGAACCGCTGTAAATCTAGTGGAATACAGACAGTTCTTGGTTATGCTGCAGAGGCGTGGGTATGCACACAGTCCTGCAAGTTTGTATCTGTCTGTGGAGTCCCGTCATGCCCTGGTGCTGTCAGACCCTCAAACTCAGGCAGCAAATGTGTGAGAAGAAGGAAAGCAAGGGGGACTTTCAGCAAAGATCTCAGATATTTACCTTCGCAGTTAGCACGCAGGCCTTCCCAATAACCAGTTAGAATTACTTTTCTCATAGTAATGAACAAGTTTATCTCTTTGCTGGGTGTTTTGTTTTTTAGAGGGATACGCTGCAAAAGTAGAGGCATAAGAGAGTTTGGGAGAAACAGCTGTTGCTGGAATCAAGCACCAGTTGCATTTCTTCCTTGGGAAGAACTGACTTACAAAGAGACAGTCATATACACTTGACCCTTGAAAAACACAGGTTTAAACTACACGTGTCTCCTTAGATGTGATTTTTTTTCCCAATAAATACATGTAGTGCTGTAAATGTATTTTCCTTATTATTTTATTAATAACATTTTCTTTTTCCTTGCTTAATGTATTATAAGACTAATTGACTGTTTATGTTATCGGTAAGGCTTCGGGTCAACAGCAGGCCATTAGTAGTTTAGTAGAGTCAAAAGCTGTATGCGGATTTTCGGCTGCACAGGGGCCAGCTCTCCTAACTCCCATATTGTTCAAGGGTCAACTGTATAAAGAAAAAATTCTGACCCACAGCCTGCAGCAACCTGTTTAGGAAACCAACCCCTTATTGACAAGGACCAGCTCAGGAAGCCAGCCTGCTGTCAGTTAGACTTGTAGGAAGTCAGACTACTATCTCTTTAACAATCCCAGAAGCTAAACAATAACTTCTGTAACAATCAACCCAAAATGGCCAGACCTTAATGAATAACGACAGCTTCCCTCATCTTTATCCATGCATCCATTTTAGGACCAACTGGAGAAGGCCAAGTACACACTCTACTGAGTCACACAGGACCCCTGCTCCCGTTAGCCCACCTACAGCTTCCCAGGCCCTTGAGCTCCAATCAGGGCACACCCAAAGCCTTTCCACCACCTGCCTTTGAGTCTCTGCCAAACACAAGTGATGGCAGCTGACTGCCTGGCCATAGCAACCTCTGATTAGTAGGCTTCCTGTGTTCTTGGGTTGGGGTTTATTTCCACACTTGCTTTCACCACCAGATTTATACAAGTTGTCTGCCTTGCTGATATGCAGAGCAGGAAAGGGGTAGAGAAAGTGGACCCGTAGGGCTCGATGAGAGTTCAAGGTCCTGAGAATGAGGGACAGTGAGCCTGGGATGGGCCTGGGAATGGCAAGAATAGGCAGATAATGGAGACCTGACTTCAATGTGAAAAGTAAGCAATGCCGACTGCAGATGGTCTACGGCAGTGGTCGGCAAACTGCGGCTCGCGAGCCACATGCGGCTCTTTGGCCCCTTGAATGTGGCTCTTCCTAAGCCTTAGGAGTACCCTAATTAAGTTAATAACAATGTACCTACCTATATAGTTTAAGTTTAAAAAATTTGGCTCTCAAAAGAAATTTCAATCGTTGTACTATTGATATTTGATTCTGTTGACTAATGAGTTTGCCGACCACTGGTCTACGCAGTTTTGGTCAAATGTCCACATTTTTAAAATTCTATATACAAGTGAACTATAGGGCAAGATTCACTGTCTTTTTTTTTTAAAAAAAATCACACTTCTTATGCTTTGTTTTGTTCTAGTTCTGTGTGTGTGGGGGGGGTGGCGGGGGGTGCGGAGAGACCCTCCTGGAATCTGAGATTTTCCAATTTGACTTTTGTCCTCTGAAATACTGGGGAAAGGTTTAACCTTCTACCTTCCTGAAAAAGTTCTTCAGGGTGAAAGTTGCCTCCCTGCCCAGCATAAGATTGCTTTTGGAAGTGCTGATGGAAAACCAATCAGATGTGGTGCTGTGTGTGGTTGGTTTATTTTACAAACACACGGACGAGGCATTTTGCAATCAGACTCGCAGTGCCAGCCCCACATGCTCTTCTCCGCTGATGCGGAGGTGCGGCCCTTGTAGCGGCTCAGTCCCATCCTCGCAACCAGACTCCAGGCCACAGAAAACACAGAGGAGGGGGTGGGTTGGCACTTCCGTGATAACCTCTTAGAGGGAGTTGCCAGCAGCTTTCTTCAAGATTCTTTGGCCTCAGATATTGGTCTCAGCCTTAATTTTTGATGGAAAGTTGGAAGGCAAGAGTTTTGTCAGTTCCCTTGCATTCTTAAAAATATCAAACCTAAAAATATACGTGATTGGTCATTTTTTAAGATTGTGCCTCAAAACAAAAACAGAATTAGAGTTGGGTAGTTAGTGATTTTAAATGAACAGAGTTCTACTCATTATCTTTAAAGAGTCAGTAGGAAGTTGATTATGACATCTCAGTGTCACATGAGTCCTGCATTTACTCAAAGTAGTTGCCAGCCCCCCCCGCCCCTTATTTACTGTTCTTTTATCTTCAGCCCTTTCCTTTCTTATCATTTTTTCCCCCAACAGGGATTTGGTGAGAGTGAGACTTTCTGAGAATCCTGCCCATAGATTTTCTTTTCATGGCTTCGCTCTTATTTCATTTTGATCACCAGCCACAAATTCAAAAGAATCTAGAGGACACTAGAAAAAAATAAAAGTATGGCTTATAGAATTCTTACCAGTGAAACCACAAAAATCCCCAAGGCATGCCTAAAGCTAAATAGTGTCCTTAAATCTAAGGCTCATCAACTCTAAGACTCACAGAGTACAGGAGTTTGAGGCTGTTTTCAGGATCATTCAGCCTCATCTACTTATTTCAAAGACGGTACCATCGAGATGCAGAGAAGCTAAGTCATCTGTTAAGGTCGCACATCATTTCAAGAGCTATTTCTTCCATCAAGTTTGGGATAGAATCTATAAACCTACATTATCCATAGTTCTCTGTGCTACTCATTCACTCTATAAATGTTTCTGGACTGCACTCTCTGTGCCTTGCCTTGGAATAAACAAACACGAATAACGTAGTCTCTCCCTTCAGCAAGTTCCTAGTCCAGGGGAGGAGATGTGGGAAGAGAGACATTGCACAGCAGGAGGAATGCTGTGGCGCAGGGATGTCGAAATGCAGGGGACGTGGGGAAGAGAACCCCAGCTCTGCCTGGGGGAGTCAGGGGAGGCATCGCATGGGAAGTGACTGTTGAGCTTTGTCTGGAAGGGTGAGAAGGTGGGAACAGCATGTGCAAAGGCGTGAGGTCACAAAAGTAATGGCATGTTTGGCTCTGAAGGGCTTTAAGTGCCAAGTAAAGAGTGTGGTTTCTGCCTGCTGCACATCCCCCAAGGTTCTCACACAGGGAACAGACACTACGGTTCCCAGTTTCAACCTAAAGTCCAAGGCTGTCCCTGGTGGTCCCTCCCTTTTATTACTTGAATAGATATTTTCCTCCCTGACTACATTGTATTCTCCTTTGAAGAAGGGACGGAGCCCTATTTTGGGTCCTGTAGCTTTGTTATTCAAAGTGTGGTCCAGGGCCCAGAAGATCCGCCTCCCCTGGGGGTTTTAGAAATAGAGAAGCCCAGGCCCTCAGACTTGAACAAATTCTCCTGGGGATTCATTTGCACATTAAAGTTTGAGAAACACCAGCCTCCGAAACTGCTTTGTGCAAAGTCAAAGCTCATTCAATGTGTGTTGATTCAGATGTCATTGGAAAAGTTTGTTTTAGTAACAATTGGGTTTTTATTTGGATAGTTGCTCCCCCACATAGCCTGATGGATTGTACACCTGAGGTAAGTTGCAGGAGGCATACAGTTGTTCTATTCTCCAGTCCCTCAAAGCTTAAGGATGTTCATTCACTGGATGACTAGGAGAAGTCAACTGTGGGTGGTTTGCTCAGGCTGAATCATGCTTAAAGGAAGCAACCTTTGAGGAGAAAGTGCCTTGAGGGTGGGGGTGGCCTCATGCTCCTTATGACCCTGTCCCTAGAACGAACACTTGCACCTGAGTGGCCTGCGGAGATTTGTGGAAGAGAAAATACAGCTGCTGGAGAAGGCCATCGACCAGTGCTTTGCCCACATCGCCCGGCCTCTGCAAGAAGGGGTCAGAAATGCCAGGACTTCCTACCGACGGATCCTCGGGGCCTGTCTGGTGGTGAGTGACCCTTTCCGGGGAAAACCTGTGGTGTCTGGTGACGTCTGCCTGATCCCCAGGGTCAGGACTTGGTAGTCACCTGCAGAAAATAGATACTCGGACCTATAGGAGTGAAAGGTATTGAAGAATAGAGAGAAGGACAATAATACACTATAACCTCAAACAAAGGCCACATTTAGAGCAGAATAAAACGCTGCCAGGAGAGGGGGCAGAGAAAGATGAGTCTGAGAAGTAGTAGGAGAAGGGGAAATCGTGTAATGCTTATATTCTTACTTTTTGTACTTACTTGTAATGTAAAGCGTCAGTTCTTATTTTCTAATAAGAAAACTAAGCAGGAAAGATCACACGTCGGTTGTTAAGCAGAATGTTAGATGCTCCTGAGGGAAATCGGGGTGATAAAAAGGCAATGGATTTGACCATGGAGAGTGCTCATTGGTGACTGTGATAGGCAGCCTCCGAGATGGCCCGCGGGAGCCTCACCCCGGTATTCACGCCCTGGGGAGTCTCCCCCTCACTGACACAGACAGCGCTGGCCTCTGTGGGCAGCAGGGTGCTGCCGAAGGGACAGTGTGTGACTTCTGAGGGTCGGTCATCAAGGGCTGCTGAGGCTTCCACGCTGGTGTCTCCGATCACTCGCTCGGAGGGGAGCCAGCCTCCCTGTGCTGAAGCCATCAGCTGTGTGGAGAGGCCCGTGTGGAAAGGGGCCGAGGTCCCCACCCACAGCCAGCACCACCTTCCCCGCCCTGTAGTGAGCGTCCGTGGAAGCAGATTCTCTAGCCCCAGACAGGTGACCATGATCCCAGCCGACACCTGACGGAACCTCACCGAGAAGCCCTGAGACAGACTGGCTGGCGCTGGGAAAGGCCCGTAGTACAAGCTGCCTTTGGACGCTCACGTGGCCACATAAGAATGGGCCTTGGTCCTGGCACGCTTCCTTCCAGGAGATAAAGACCCTCCCAGCCTGTGCTGGGCTTCTCTGCTTGTGTGGGGATATCTTTCCATTTCGTGCTCAGTGTGTACTCCTTTGTTCTGCTTAGGACAGGCATCAGAGGCCCTCGGGCAAGCCCCCGTTTTCTGTATTTCTGAACCGTGGGAGGGGGTGGGATCCTGCATTGGCTGGGGAGTGGATCCGCTGGCCTTGGGGGACCCAGGCACTGCCATAGGCTGGCTGGATCTTGTGCACATGTCCCCTCCTCTTGCTATAAGTAAACACTGCCCCACTTGAGCCTGGTGTGCATGTTATCTGACCTCCGTGACCTTGAATCCTGCACTGGTCTCTTCTCTGGTGGCACTTATCTGCGCTTTAACCTTGGCTGCACAGCCTGGCCACCAAACGAACTGTGAAACACCAGCCAGCCAACACCAATCTGAATCCCTGACCCACAGGATCTGTGAGAGAGGAGAGATGTTTATTGTTGTTTAAGCCGCCAAGTTTGGGGTCATTGGTTTCATAGCAGGAGATAGGTAAGAGACAATTTGCTTGTCAAAGGAAGGAGTGTGTTCGCCATCGTCAGGCGTCACCAGGTCCTCATCCCGTGAATTGTCCCCTTTCATCAGCTTCTTTCTCTGTGACTATCAGCATACCCTACGTGTTCCTATTTGATAGCAACTTGCCTTTGTGATCGGAAGTTTGGGCAAACATTTGTATGTTAACCTCATGTCATTATGTAACATAGTAAAATAACCCAAATGTCTAATAACAAGAGAATAGTAAAATGAACTATGATATGTCCATAGGATGTATTATGCGGTTATTAAAATGATTTTTTTCTAAGTATGTACAATGAATTAAGGAAATGCTCATGTTGTAGTATAAGTGAAAAGGGAAGACTAATAAGATAGATAGATAGTTAGATAGATAGATAGATAGATAGATAGATAGATAGATGGTTAGAATGATGCCAGTTGTATCATGCCACACAGCCATTCACTTGAAAGATATTCCCTTAAAACATATATCATTGAAGAATGATCCAAAGCCCACTCCTGAAATTTTGGTTAGTGCAAATGTATTATTGTTATTATTTAAGATCCTCATCCGAGATAGGCTCTTATTGATTTTAGAGAGAGAGAGAGAGAGAGAGAGAGAGAGGCATCAATGTGGGAAGGGAACAGGGATCAGTGCCTCCCATGCATGCCCTGACTGGGGATTGAACCCCAGACCGAGGTATGTGCCCTGACCAGGAATCAAACCCACAACCTTTTGGTATATGGGATGACCCTCCAACCAGCTGAGCTACCCGCCCAGGGCAGAGTCAATGTGTTTTTAATCCTCTTTATTAAGGATCACCATCTGGCTAAAATTTATCAATGTCTCTTATAACTCTAGCTTCATGGTATTTTCCCCTCTGATTTGTGAACTTATTTCTCTGGGAAAAAACATCGCAACGATACATAAATCAAATTGCATTTCATTAAATATTTAACAAAAAGTATTAAAAAAAAAAACTTGGACTATACTTGCAAAAACCTGAAACAGATACTCCCAGTAGGGTCGTAGCACATTTTCATTTAATAACTGCTCATTTAACAAATATTTACCAAGCACTCCTTATGCCCTTGCCAGATGGCAAGGACACCAGGGTATTGGATGAGACACACTGTGCCTGATCTCAACGGGCTGATGGTCCAGTAAAGCAGCCTAATGAATAAATAGACAAATGCAACACGGTATGAGAAGAGCTGTGAGCAAAGTGACTACAGGGCGCTTTGCAAACCCAGGACAGAGCACCCCACCGACTTAAGACACGACTGCTACCCTCTCTGTCCAGCTTAGTCATGAGTTAAAAGATTATGTCGCTGCTACTGTGATTCTTGGTAATAGCCGTTGGCCAAAGGCAATGCAATTCTGACCTTGTGCTTGTCTGGTTAATGCCCACTAACTCTACTAACCTGCGGTTTGTTTACCTAGAGGAGCAGAGGCAATCAAGGTTTTCACCAAACTCTGAAGGCTGTTTGCCTGAAGAACGGCATCTATGCCTCCAGGACTCTGGCAAGAATAGATCTGAATGAAGCCATCACTCAGCCCATCTATGACCAGATTGATCCTGTTTTTGGAGGCATTTTTAGGTAAAAGATCTTTTCCTCATATTCCTTTGTGAACAAACATCTGAAGAATGTTGGGCCGGAGTCTCGTCTTTAAGAATTTGTACTTTGGATTTGGAAGTGAAAAGAGTCGCTTGCAACTCGAGGAGGAAAGTGTACTCTTTGGCCAAACACAAAAGCCTCCTTGGTTTGCTTTACTTCAGAAATTTCCCATGGTGACCTGGAGTGCAGAGGGAGATGTTGCCTTCGGACTAATGTTATGATTCCCATTATTTTTTCAAATATCTCACACATGCAGCAGGGGATAAACTTTCTTATGGATCCAAGCCCAGGATAGGGTATTTTGGTTGGAGAGCGTGGAGTTAAGCAAACACATCGCCTCCATAAATTTCCCTGAATGCAAAAAAGAGAAGTGACTCACGGAGGACTCCGTTTGCTCCCATGCTCCCCAACGTGGCGTGGGAGGGGGATGTGCCTCCACGCATCCCCTCCTTCCATTCTTCCTTGACCGCCAATCCTTCTCTGCATCCACAGAAACATCATTTCCTAAACTTCCAACCTGTCCCCAGCCTCCTGCCTTTGCCTCTGGCATTTCACCAGGTTTACCACCTGCTCGCACCATTCCGCCTTCGCTTGATTCTTACTCAGTGCCCCCTTCGCCACCCCCACCTTCCTTTGAACTCTTTTGGGATCATACTATTTCTCGTATATCCACCCTACACCACCCCACCCCACCCCATCCCACCAAATTCCTTAGAATGGCATTCAAGACATTCCACCTGCCTCCACTGGCCTTTCTGATCTCTCCCCGAGCTGTGGCCCAGTATTGGTCCCCTGCTTTAGCCAGCTTTGAGGGAGCAACAGACATTTACCAGGAACCATGCTAAGTATTTTGGGTGTGTTATATCCTCGCATCCTCCCAATAACCCTCTGTCTTTTTCTTTTTAATATATTTTTATCGATTTCAGAGAGAGGAAGGGTTCGGGAAGGAGAAAGAGAAACATTGATGGGAGGGAATCATTGATTGGCTGCCTCCTGCTCGCCCCACACTGGGGACTGAGCCTGCAACCCAGGCATGTACTCTGACCAGGAATTGAACCGTGACCTCCTGGTTCATAGGTCAACTCTTAACCACTGAGCAACACTGGCTGGGTTGTTTCTGTCTTTTTACTGGTGAACAAACTGAGATCCGCCCAGCTCATAAGAGCTAGGATTTCAAGCCGACGCCCTCTCTTCTACACCTGCTGCTTCTTATTCCTGGAATGTGCTGACGCTTCCTGCACTATCTTGTGCATATGGTGAAAAAGCCCTTCTTTTCATTTTCCTAAATCTTGCCTGTCTCCTCAGGGATAGTTCAAGTCCCATCCTTTCGAGTGGAAACAGCTGGGCAATGGAAAACCTGAGTGCTGAGATTAAACAGATCAATGTCCAAAGCCTGGCTCCGCCACTTACTAGCTATGTGGCCTTGACCCCATCAGCAATCTCCTCTGAACCTCAGTTTTCTTATCTGTAAAATGGGCATCATTGCATTGATTTCGTAGGTTTTGTTGTCAAGGGCCTGGTGCAGCACAAGGCCCGACGTGTGATAGGAATGTGATACAAGTCCTTTCTCGTCCTCCTTCTCTTCAAATGAATAAAAGGGTACCAGCTGGTTTCCTCTTTGTTTTAGCCTCACAATAGCCACTGACGCCTCTGACATATTACGTTGCTTTCGTCTGTAGGACTGGAACGCCCACCGGTTCAGCTTTGATGCCTCACATAGATGCTTTTAAGCACTCTCTCCAGGAGAAAATGACGGAAATTGGGATAAGAAATGGCTGGAAACATGATAGCTACAAAAGAAGTTTCCTGATCCAGGAGGTAAGATCCGTAGATTGTGAAGAGAGGAATGAGGTTGGGTGGTGGGTTTCTTCCCCACAGGTTCTGGGACGCTGCCTGTCTCTCCGGACTTGTCCCCCTGCAGTGTCTGGGGTCTGGGGAACACATAGCAGGAGCTGTGAGCTACACAACAGAGATGGGTGGGGCGAGAGCAGCGGTCCTGACTCAGCCGTGGAGGCGGAGGACGCCAGGGCAGCTTCCTCCCCCTGCAACCGAGGGCAAACGCCGAGGCTGTACAGTAGATCCGTTTCCAGGAAGAATCTTCAAAGGCTCCTTAGATGTACAAACATTGGAGTCCAGTTGTGATGCTTTCAGTAACCTTCCTATCATTTTTGCCAATATTTTGAAGTATCATCCAAAGCAGTGAAGCGTAAAGTATCATATTTTTGCAGATCGTTTTCTAGTTTTGAGTACTCAAGGCTTTTGCCTGTGGCCCATATTCTCCAAGGCTGCCTGAGTCCATCTGGGCTGCTCTCACAAAACACTATAAACTGGGTGGCTTGCAAACAGCAGAGATGCGTTTCTCACGGCTCTGGGCGCTGGAAGTCCAGGTCTAGGCGCAAGCAGACTTGGTATCTGGTTGGACCTGCTTCCTGGTGCAGAGACGGCTGTCTTCTCTCCGTACCCCCGCATGGCAGAGGGGCGAGGGGGTGCTCTAGGGCCTCCTCTATAGGGGAGCAATCCCAACCAGGGGAGCCCCCTCCTCATGACCTCATTTCCTCCCAAAGGGCCACCACCTACTGCCATCACATTGGCGGGTAGGATTTTAATATATGAATTGAAGAGGGGGCACAGAGCTCAGTGGCCGGAGGTGCCATGCACACCGTATTCAGTCCATAGCACCTCCATGCCCACATCCCATGGCAACGCTAGAGAAAGAGCCTGTTCCTCCCCCACTGTCCCCCCACAAAAGGTCCGGTTTCAGCATCTCAGACGTGCCAGAGCCCAACTCAGCAAATATTTAACGGGGTGTCTGTAGGTGCCAGGCACCGTGGGAAGCACTTTGGGATGTAAAGATGCTGAAGACACAGTTTCTGCCTGTGAGAGGCTCGCAGGCTAGCTGTGGGGAGGACATGGGGAGGACACCGTCCAGCTGTGGGGAGCCGCCTGTACCACAAGGCAGAGGGACATGGTGACTATGGGCAGGAATTCCTGACCTATTTCTGTTGGAGGAATTGTCACAAATGGCCTTCTGTTCATGCGGTTTCTCAGATAAGCGCCATCCTGGGGGGCCTGGAGGGCCACATCCTCCGGAAGAAGAGGAGGATCTATGAGTCGCTCACCAGCTCTGTTCAGAACGACCTGAAGCCCTGCTACGAAGGTGGGGCTCCGGAGGGAGGCAGTTCTGCTCCCTCCCTCTGTCTGTACAGCATCCTTTCCCGTGGCTCCCCTCAAAGTCCCCTAAGCCCTACGTCCCCCTGACACCCTTGGTCTACAAACTAAGACCAAACAATTCAAACAATTGCAAGGTGTGGGAAGAGGTAGCTCTTGAACCATTTTTATCTGTAGCCAGTTCCCTCTGTCCTTCCTTTGCCTACACACCTTGGCTTTTCCTCTCTGTGCTACATCGCAGGTAATGCAACATAATAAAAGGCTAATATGCAAATCAACCAAACGGCAGAACGACCGGTCACTATGAGGCGCACTGACCACCAGGGAACAGACGCTCAATGCAGTGCGCTCCCACAGGGGGAGCTTTGCTCAGCCAGAAGCCAGGCTCACAGGCTGGCAAGCGCAGTGGTGGTGGCAGGAGCCTCCCCCCCCTCTGAGACAGCACTAAGCCATCAGTCAGACATCCCCCGAGGGCTCCCGGACTGCGAGAGGACACAGGCTGGGCTGAAGGACACCAGTGCATAAATTTTGTGCACTGGGCCTCCAGTTAAAATATAAAATCCATCACCCAGTTCTCATTCTTATTCTTTTTAAGTATTTGTAAACATTCTTCATATCTTCTTCTCATTTTGGTAGCCCCTTATTTTCTTGGGGAGGCCAGGGGTTGGAATTTTGTAAGCTTCTGCTTAATTCACTCATTCGATTTTCTGAATGATAGCTATCTAAATATTGAGAGTGTTAATTTTTGTATTAAACTATTTCCACTGTGTAGAAAATGGTACTACCTACATAAATATATGTGTGTGCATCTATATGTGTGTGTGTGTGTGTGTGTGTGTGTGTGTGTGTGTATGTACCTGTATATATATATGGTTTCTTTGCTTGTCTTTATTGCTGATGCTAATGGTTTCTGCACAAGCCCTTGCTGTGGTGTAACTGTGACTATCATTTTTGCCAGAGGCAGCCCAGATCACTGGCAAAAAAGCGTGTGAGAGGATGAAAGATGTCATCAGAAGAGGGGTGGACCAGCAGGTGGCTGAGGGCATGTTTGAAAGGGCTCAAGAAAGGATGCAGCACCAGTTTCAGCAGCTGAAGGTATTTATTCCAACCCACGGCCTGCATTCCAGTCCCAAAGAGGCTCATGGGGAGGAGGAGGGGAGGAAGCCAGCACAGGAGATGGGAGAAGTGGCGGTCATTTGGGCCGAAGTAGAGTCAGACGTCTTCTGCAAAGTGGGACCAACCAAAGCCCACGGTGCCAGGAGAGGAGGCCAGCTGGTGCTGGGCATTCTCCCTTCACTGCCAGCGTGTGATGGAGTCAGTCTCCTCTCTGGGGCTGTGACTTCGGAAATGAGGCCCCTCCAACCTTCTCCTGCATCTTTCCCCTTTAGTAAGTGATCAGAACTGCAGTATCTAGATGGGATCCTAAGTCTTTCCTATTAGCCCTCTTCATCCCCAGCAAGTCTGTGAGGTGGGTACAGTCGGTCCTCCATATCCGCAGGTGTCACCTTCCACACGGATTGAAAATAGTCGGGAAAAAGTCCCAAAAAGCAAAACTTGAATTCACCAAGCATTACACCCAATCCGGGTGAATGAGTGATATGCGGATGTGCCCTGCTGTCGCCTACATGCAAACACTACGCCATTTCATAGGAGGGACTCGAGCATCCTCAGACTTTGGTGTCTGTGATGGGGTCCTGGAACCAATCCCCTGTGATACTGAGGGATGACAGTACTATTATTGTTCCCATTTTGTGGATAAGAAAACTGAGGCAGGGAGGTGTAACACAGGCCACATAGCTAGAAAGGTTCAGACGTAGGATTTGGGAGCCGGGAACCAGGCTCCAGCATCTCCAACAATAGCTTAATCTCAACACAGATTCTTTTTTAACGAGGGAAGTGTCTTACCTACATAAAACATCAATAAATAAATGTCAATCAGCCACTTACAGTGCCCAGCATCAATTTAGGTTTGCTTCTGTCTATCTTGGAAGTCAGTTCCTGGCAGTTTCCTCAGACCTAAGTGCTGCTGTCAAGCCCACTTGGACCGTCTTGTCTCAGTTCTAGGTCTCAGCCTGCCACCCGCTCCGCAAGTCATTTAAATCTTTGTTTCAGCCCAAGCCACTGTTGGCCCCTGGCCATGTGAGTTTCCACAGCCTCCTGCCTTACAGACTCCAGGCTTCGCTGACCCCCTCCTAACCTCCTGAGCAGCCTGGCTGCTTGCTCTATGGGTCCATCTCTGGACCAACCGACTTCCTAAAACATCTCCAACCCGCTTCTGCCCCCACCCCACTGCAGTTCTGGAAAGTACACTTACCCACACTGCAAACCACGAACTTTCTCTTGGAAGAGGCTAAGGGGTTACTGGGTTACCAGTAGCAATTTACTTCCTGTCATTTAACATATTATCACAGTCTGCAAGCATATGCAGAAATTGGCCAGACGCTACAACATCCAGTCCTCACTGGGTATATAGAAGTCGGCCCTTCAGGTGCCCAAGAAGACAATTCCACTTAAAAAAAAAAAGATTAGTACATTGACCATATAAAAATGTATCTTAAATGAGGTTAAGTGTAGGAAGTTGAAATAGGGCAAGACCACAGAGCGTCCCCAATTCCCTGACCTTACGAACAAGGGAGCTGACACCCAAGTTACTAGCTAAGGCTCAGAGCTGGAGCTGAGGCTGGAGCTTGGCGTTTTAGGCCCGATATGTTGAAGAGAAAAGCATAAGACTTGGAATCAGAAGATCCAGGTTCAAAACTAGGCTTCGTCAGACTAGAGGAGAGAATCGGGTATTTTTCAAAGGGAGGCAAGAGCTGGTTGGAAGAGAGAACATGGTTTTAGATGACAGAAGGAGTGGGAGGAGCAAAGAAGATATTTGTCCCAAAAGTTGGGAAAGAAAATCAGGATTGCCAGCTGGTGTCTCACACAAAGCGGGTGCTCAATAAACACGAATCCCGTGATTAAATGCGTGATAGGACGGTGGACAATGGGCACACGTTCCCTCTTTGCCATCACTTCGGGTGCTGTGCTCTCTCCCGTACTTCCATGCAGCCTCGTTAGGTCCTGATTCAGTCTGTGAGCGCCAGAGGGACAGACAACCCCTCGCAAAGGCTGGAAAGGAGGTGCTGAGACAGGTGGGACCCCACAGAGATGTCGCCCTGACGACTCCCGAGCCATTCTGTGCGCTCTAAGGTGGCCCGCCTTGGACCTGACTTTGACTTGGGCGGCCCCAGTCCGCACACTTGGATTGGGGAGTTGGGTGGGGCCCCTTCCCTAAGATTCCCTTTCCCGCGGGCTGTGCCATCCTAACAGAAGGACCACCCTTTTTGTGCAGCATGGAATCACGGAGAAGGTGAAGGGCAGTATCGCCACCATGCTGACCCTTGCTTCATCCCAGGGGGATGGTCTCTACAAGGAGCTTGCAGGTAAATACATAAAATCCTTGCATAAAGCGTGATGATCTTGCAGACCCTCCCCTCCCCCCTGCATGTGTGGTGGCTCTTTCCTGGATTTAAATAAATTTAGGAAGAAATTCCAGGGGCAGGGAAGTTTTTTTTTGAAAGACATGATGAAAACAACGATGACTGCCCCACCCTTTGCTGGAACCCCACTGAGACCCAGCACAGTCCTGGGGCATTGTGCCCCACAGCTCATCGAATCCTCACATTAGCCCTCAGAGGCAGATGTTATTGCTCCATTTCGCAGATGCAGAAACAGAGACTCAGATGAGACAATGTGCCCAAGGATCCATAGCTGGAGAGTGGCACATTCAAGTCCGTAACTTATGATATCAGAATGGGAAGCATCTATCAGCAGAGCACTGGTTATGGCAGTGGTTCTCAACCTTCCTAATGCCGCGACCCGTTAATACAGTTCCTCATGTTGCGGTGACCCCCAATTTCATTGTTACAAATTGAACATCATTAAAGCATAGTGATTAATCACAAAAACAATATGTAATTATATATGTGTTTTCTGATGGTCTTAGGCGACCAATGTGAAAGGGTCGTTCGATCCCCAAAGGGGTCGCGACCCACAGGTTGAGAACCGCTGGGTTATGGTAAGTTGGTACACAACCAGCAGAGGGCTGTGCAATTGTTACAAAGAATTAAGTAGCTTGATATACAGTAGCAGCATGAAACGATCTCCAAAATATATTGTAAATGCACAGTAAGAAAAATGTGTGTAGTGTGCTGCCATTTGTGAGAGAGAAAAAGGCAACACCTGTGTACCTGCATAAAAGTCTCCACGGGATACACAAGAAACTGGCCACACTGGTTACCTCTAAGGGAAGGAACTGGGGGCAGGGAGGATGGGAGATTTACTTTGCCATCTGTCTATGTTGTGCCTTTCACACTTGGAACCATGTGCATGGGTGCCTGCTGGAAAGACAAGACATCGGGTGCCGTTGTTGTGGGTCACTGAGCGTGTCGGGGAGAATGGCCGGAGCTATTTCCAAAGTAAAAGCCACAACCGCTACCGCTAAGCATCTGTCCTGCTCGCTCCGAATGCTCTCTCAGGAAGGAGACGCCGCGCCCTCTCCATGTGGCTTATTGAACTCTCTCATGACCCTCTGTCCAGGCCTTCACAAAAACCTGTTCTAAGGTTACAGTCATCCAACTGTGCCTTTCAAAAAAATCCTCACCCAAGGATATGTTTTTCTTATTGGAGAGAGAGAGAGAGAGAGAGAGAGAGAGAGAGAGAGAGAGAGAGGAAAAAGAGAAGGAAAATGATGTGAGAAACATTGATCAGTTGCCTCCTGTACACACCCCGACCAGGGATCGAACCTGCAACCTAGGCATAAGCCCTGGCCAGGAACCAAACTCACAACCTTTTGGTGTACAGGACGATGCTCCAACCAACTCAGCCACCCAGCTGGGGCCAACTGTGTCTTCTTTAAAGAACTCCTACTCACCAAAGTTCTTCAGCTGCCCAGGCCTCACACACTGAAATGTTCCTCGAGTTTGACATAAGTTGCTCCTGCCATAATTTAAGACCATGTCCTTTCCTTGACCATCAGCAGCAAATGTACCCCATGCAGGGAGCGCTGTGGCAGCTGCATAGAGCTCTGAACGCCCTGCTGGAATGCTGCCTGGTTGGTTAGACTGGGCAGTGTGCTTCACTCCACGGTAACTACCATCTCCACCTCGGTCCTAGTGTCGAGAATGTAGCCGTGAGCAGTACAGACAAAAATCTCTGCTGACAGAGCTTACAGCCCGGGGGCAGGGTTGTGGGGGGGGGGGGGAGGAAGAAAAGGCAGGCAATGAGCCAAACTATAAACAAGATAAGAGGCCTGGGACGGGTGACAGTGCCCTGGAGAGAAATAAAGCAGGGGATACCCTCTTGCTCGGAGAGGGTGGCCTTTTGTTCCAGTCGGGCCTTCCCGTGATTAGATGAGGCAGGCAATCTGCTTTCCGCAAGGTCTACCAGTTTCAATGCCCATTTCGTCCAAAAACACACTCACAGAAACACCCACATAATGCTTGACCACAGACACGGGCACCACAGTCTAGACAAGTTCACAGCACAGGAGAGCCAATCCACTTAGCACGGGGACGGCTACAGGCACGGCCAGGGAGGAGAAGAGGGCCTGGGCAGGGCTTCGGGGGGTTTAGTATGCGGTGGGCACGGCACCTCCTGCCTCTGAGCTCTTGTGAGGCCCTAGATCAGTGATGGCGAACCTTCTGAGCTCGGCGTGTCAGCATTTTGAAAGCCCTAACTTAACTCTGGTGCCGTGTCACATATAGAAATTTGATGCTCTATCCACTGAGGCAAACCGGCTATGGCAAGACTTATATTTTTGATATTTCTTTTATATATTTAAATGCTATTTAACAAAGAAAAATCAACCAAAAAAAATGAGATCGTGTGTCACCTCTGACACGTGTGTCATAGGTTCGCCATCACTGCCCTAGACCCAGGGCCAGCCCAGGCCTGTTTTCCGGGTAGGATTTGTTATTTGATGGTGGCCCCTATGCTGAGATGAGCCTGACGGTTGGAGCAAGAACGCTGGGTTTGGTCAGGTTACCGGTAATAAACAAACCTACTGGACGATCTGATCTTCAAGCTTTAACCCAGACCCTCACATGCTGGGACCAGTGACTCAGGTCACAACATGATTCTCAGGGGATCTGTTTGCCGGGGACGTTTGTGAACAGGACGCTAACTCCCTCTGCTCCTCCGCAGACGTCAAAAGCGAGTACAAGGAGATGGAAAAGCTGCACAGGAGCCTGCGGGAGGTTGCCGAGAACGCAGTGCTGCGGAGAGGCATGCAAGACTTCCTCCTGAGGATGTCCCCCAGCAAAGCTGGCCCCCCCAGAACATAAATTTAATTCTTGGCACCAAGTGGATGAGAGACAGCCCTGGAGCCAAATAATGAGAATTACTTCTGTTTTGTAAAATCTAATAAAAACCATCTCCCAACTGTTTGGGCTTTAAATACACTATAAAACTCAACGGATTGTTCCTGGTGGCAGAAGTGGATGACTGAGCAACCTCATTTCGTTTTGATTCCATAGCCAAAGAGTCATCTTGACTCCTTCGTGGGGTTCTAAAGCTTTAGGGACAAGAAACTTGTGTTTCACCAAAGAAAAATATCGGAACATTGAAAAAATGTAAATATTTTAGGTAAAACCATTGCAAAAGAAAGTTTTGGGGACTCCATGTTTTTGGCCATTTTAATACTGATGAGACTTTTGGGTAGGGAGGTAACACTGTGCCATGGAAACAACATGGGTTTGAGAATTAGCCCGACACGAGACCTGGCTTTGTCACCTCTCAGGAGTGTTCATTAGAGTCGGGGCTTCTCAAGCATTTTGATCTCAGGCTCCTATGCTCTTAAAAATTATTATAATTTATGTGAGTTTTACCTATTGCTACTCTAGTCAAAATTAAAAGTGATCAAAGTTGTAAATAATTCTTTACTGATCTATTTGAAAGTGACAATAATAAGCCTATTATATGTTCATATAACTAACATGTTTTATGGGAAAAAAACTTTCAAAATAAAATTATTGAGAAGAGTGCCATTATTTGACACGTTTGCCAATCTCTTTATTCTCTGACTTAATGGAAGACACCTGGACTCTCTTGTCTGTTTCTGCATCCAGTTGGCCACAATATATCTTTTCGGTTGCTGTATATAAAGAAAATATAGTCTCATACTGATAGAGAGTGGGAATACAGAAGAGTATTTTCATAGCCTTTTCAGATAGTTACTGGGTAGTCTTTAATATGACAATTTTGACAGTCGGTTGTTTCTTAAAGGTTAGTTGTCGTGTGGATTCTGAAACCATCTTGGTGAACTATTTTTAAATTTTAACTTAATTTTTTCCGTGACCATGACTCTATGCCCTCTACCACATCACCCATCCCCCTCCACCCCTACAGTGCTGCCCATGTCCATGATTGGTGAGTTTTTAAAATATTCTGTCATATTAAAATATGCTTCTATCTCATACTTTCAGTATATCTTTTTTTTAAATATATTTTATTGATTTTTTACAGAGAGGAAGGGAGAGAGATAGAGAGTTAGAAACATCGATGAGAGAGAAACATCGATTAGCTGCCTCCTGCACATCTACTGGGGATGTGCCCTCAACCTAGGTACATGCCCTTGACCGGAATCGAACCTGGGACCCCTCAGTCCCCAGGCCGACGCTCTATCCACTGAGCCAAATCAGTTTTGGCCTTTCAGTATATCTTTTACATGATTTTGTGGCATCAGGCATTGGTCATTTTGAAAATATTTTTCATTGAGTCAAGCAGGTCTTCCAAAATGTTGACAAGTTATCTTTGTAATAACAACAAAAAAATCACATTTGTTAAAATCTCTACCAATGTCATCAGGAAGATCTTGAAGTTTTGGGAATCTGCCAACTTCATGATAGAGGATACAAGCTCTACAAAATTCCATGCCCCCCGCCCCCGAATCTTATCTTAGGATTGGCAACAAATATTGTCAATTGTTTTTTTCTGAAGGTACAGATCATTGTGTTAACTATTGAGAAAATATCCACCAGATAACCAAGTGTGATTAACCATAGTTTACCTGCCAATAGTTATTTCAAGTGAAAATAATGTTGTGGGGAAAGAAGTGTCAAGTGGAACTCACAACGCAATCATACAAATGCTTGTCCTTGAGATACTTTACATCCCTGCAACTATTTTTTTTTGTAACAGCCAATTTTTTTTTATCCTTTCCCTTTTCATCCCTCCCCCCTAGACCTCCTCCATCTGGTGACCATAACTTTGTTATCTGTATCTATGAGTCTGTAAAGAAATTTGCCTTAACTATACAGTAAAGTCATAGTAGGTTTGAAGTGAAAGCATGGAAAACATACACTTGTCAACTCTAACCTAAAGAAAGCCAGAGTTGCTGTATTAATATCAGATGAAGTTCAGAGCAAGGAATATTTCCAGAGATAAAGAGAGTCGTTGCATGGATCGAGCAGTTCATTCATCAAGAGGACACGACAATCCTAGTTATGCTACTAATAAAAAGAAGTTTCACAAAATTCACAAAGCAAAAGCTGATAGAACCGAAAGGAGAAATAGCCAATTCCATATTTATACTTGGAAACTTCAACGCCCCTTCTCGATAATTGATAGGACAAGTAGAGAAACTCAGAAAGGGCATAGGAGACTGGAACCACATGCCAACCAGCTTTATAACCTAATATTGACAGAATGCTCAGCAGAGCATCAGCGTACAAATCCGTCTCTAGTGTACTTGGAACATTTACCAAGGCAGACCATATCCTGAGCCACAAAACAAGTCTTCATAATCGTATAAGTGCTGAAATCGTACAGCGTCTATTCTCTGACCACCATGAAATTAAATTAGAAATCAATAACAGAAAGAAATCTGGGAAATCTCCAAATAGTTGGAAAGTAAGCAACACACTTCTACATAACCCAGAGGCCAAATGAGGGCCGTGGACTACCATCCTGTTGGGTTTATGGCTCTCTCCTCTAAATCTTTGTTTTGCTCAAATGAAATTACCCTGTTGCTATCAGGCGCCGTGGCACTAACTCCAGCCAGAGCAGAGAGGGTTCCTAAGAGAGGGCGCTGGCAGGGGGGCTGTTCGTTAACTGCCTGAAGAATGCAACCCAGACCTGTCTGTCCGGCGGGCCCCAGCGCTGCAGAGCAGAACACATGGGGAAGGAGCTGGGGTAGAGTCTGAGCCCTGGTAAGAGGCACAGGCTGAGGCTAACATGGATTCAGGAGAGCCGGGCGGACTGATGCCAGAAGGGAAGGAGATGCTGGAACACCCAGCGCAGAATCAAGGAGCCCATGGGAGGCTTTTCAGGAGGTTAACGTCGTGAGCAAGCGTCTCGTGCAGTGTTCCCATGGACTCCAACATGGCTTCTACTCACAACAGAGCCATCTTCCAGGAAAGTGAGGACTGGCTAGCGTTAGGCAGGGAACTCCATCAGAGACTGGGTTCAGGTGATTCCCTCCACAGTTACTGACAATCGCCATCAATGGTGGCTCTAATCCATTAAAACTATTACATTTTAGCCCATTAGCTCTACTTCAGAAAGCAGAGAAATGATCATTTTAGCTGGCACACCGCGCAACTTGCAAAAATAAAACCTTGTGTGTCTCAGAGGGAAGGGGGAGTTGGGTAGGTGGGTGGGAAGAAATGAACCAAAGAACTTCATATGCATATATGCATAGCCCATGGACACAGAGAATAGGGTGGTGAAGGCCAGGGGCGGAGATGGGCTAGAAGAGGTCAATGGGGGGAGAAAGGGGGCATACGTAATACTTCCAACAATAAAGATTAAAAACACACACTTGAGTGTGTTAATGACAAAAGGGAATGTGTTGTCTGCGAAGCACTGCTTTACCTGCCGCGGCCGGATAAATGAGGCGTCATTACCAAAATACAGCGACATCAGCATCTCCACGTCACAGGGACGATTGAGAAGCGACCGCTCACTTTCTCTGGAAGCATTATCCCATGCGCAGTCGGTGCAACCCACTGACCTGAAGCTCGTGTGTTCCTTTCACATTTCTCCCCATTCCAGAGGAATTACCCAGGACAGGATGAATTTGCACCAGTTTGTCTTCAGTCTAAGTTATGTCATAATCCAATTGCCTCCCGCCCCTCTTGCCAACCACACAGTTTAATCTGATTAGGGACAAAGAGAAAATTGATGATGATCCATGAAATCTGGATAAGACCGTGTTCTAGATACCCTCCAAGATAAAAACCGCTCCAAATATCTTAAAATCTTGCTGCATAGTTTATAGAAAAGTCCTTTCAGTTATTTCCTCCTTGGAAGAAACATATGGGATATTACTGCTGGAAAGGGGGCCAATTATGTGACCAGGATGTTTGTCTTCTGGCATCAAGTGGAGGAAAAGGCAGCTTTTGCCTCGAGCTAGAAGACGAAAAAAGCTGTGTATAGCTGGTAGGAGGAAAGCTGATGACTACTGCCTGGGAGACAAAGTCCAAAGCAATTGATTCTCATATTCTCTCCCTCTCTCCTTCCCCCACCTCTCTCAAATCAAAAGCTGTCGGAGAAAGAAGTTTTTGAAAACCTGGTAGACCTCACTGGCATGGTTCCGCGGTTGAGCATCAACCTATGAAACAGGACGTCATGATTCGATTCCTGGTCAGGGCACATGCCTGGGTTGCAGGCTTGATCCCAGTGTGGGGCGTGCAGGAGGCAGCCAGTCAATGATTCTCTCTCATCATTGATGTTTCTATCCCTCCCTCTCCCTTCCTCTCTGAAATCAATAAACATATATTTAAAAGAGAAGAAAACCTGGTAGAATTGTGGGAACTATGGATCTACCTGTGTCAGAGAAAGAATCGAGGGCAAGTTAAACATTCCTGCCCACGCCCAGATGGGCACGCAACCGTGGGTAGCAGTAATTGATGACAATGAAGGGTTGTATTTGGGCATGTATTTCTTTACACCTGAGACTCTTTTACTAGACTATTCAGTGCTTATTATTTTAATAATAGATGTCTCCCCCAACGCCATCTACCTGGAGAGGTGAGCTTCTGCAGTGACTAGATTCTGAAAATGCACACATCTCTGCCCTGCCCCTCCCGCCCTTACAGTATCATCAGTCCTTTTCCTTTCGGAGTGGAGGGAGTCTCAGTTATTCTGAAAACAAGGGCGCCTTTAGAGGCCTCCACTGTTTCCTTTTGGCTGTGGTGGAGGCCAGTGCTGGGAAGTTTCGTGTGCATGTGCCAGTCACCAGAAAGTCTTGCTGAAAGGCAGGTTCTGATTCAGCAGGGCTGGGGTCGGAGCTGGAGATGCTGCCCTTGCATCCGTGGACCATTCTTTGGGGAGCAGAGGTAACGATAAATCAAGACTCGGGCTACAGGTCCTGCCCCTTCGGCCTGGGATGCCTGCACCGTGACTTCAGCTCTTCGGGCCACAGCCTTCTCATCTCCAAAATGAGGTTAATAATGCTGTCACTGTACTCAAAGGTCCCTTCCAGCTCTCACATTCTACGAGACTAACCTGAAGTTTGTCGGAGGGGTAGAGCACTGTGTCCCAAATGACACAGACTGGATGACAACATAGGAAGGAAGCAGCTGGTGTCAGGGCAATGCAGCTCCCAGGGTGCAACTCCCAGCAAATACCACGTGAATGGCACCCCCTGGATTTGTACAATGGAGCAGCCCTGGGGGTACCAGGCATACCTTTCTATTCTACATCTACGTTGAAAGTTCCTTCCCATGTAGAGCACATTGGCAATTTTAAGAGAATTGCTGTATGCTTGAGGGATCAATCTCCTTCCAACAGCCCACCAGTGGCAGGTCCCCTGGCTCCCACAGAAGTACCCTTCCCCCTTCCATCAGAACAGATGAGGCACAAGCGGGCCTGGTGCATGGGAGTGAACACTTGGGAGTGACTGCGCAGGGTTTGAATGTGGGCCAAGCTGTGCTAGTCATACGAGACTGCATGCTTGAATGTGCTAAACTGAATCCTGGAATGTCAACACCAGAGGAGCCCGGGAAGCTGCCAGGCCTCACAAAGGCTGAGGGTGTGGGCTTGGCACGTCGGCACCTGGATGCTTGGGCTTTCACCCCCCTCGGCAAAGTGCCTGTGGCCTCTGGAGACACGCCACCCGGCCTGAAGACCAGTTGTGCAGTGGAACAGGCTCAGGGTGTGCCCAAACTCAGGGGAGGAGGCTGGAGAGGGGACCCCTCGAAGGAGAAGGCGAGAAAACAGACCTTGCTCCCTGGGATGACGGCTTCTAAAGGAGGGGCCCTTCGATCAAACCCACAGTCAGAGAGCATCAGAATCTTGAACAGTCTCTGGTGCAGGATGCACCTGCTGGGACTTCAGGCCCCGGGGAGGTGGGGTGGGGAGGGAGAGGAGGGGGAAGAGCTTTCCTGTCCAACTGCTGCGGCAGTGGGCAGCAAGGAACGTGACCAAATGGGGAGTCAACTATGCCCACATAGATATGGCACCTGCTGGCATGCTGGCTTCATCTTTGACGTGACACATGGGAACCTGGAGACTCGAAGGCAGAATGGCTGCCGTTGCTCATGAGCAGTTTTCCTGGCTCAGTCTCTACCTCCGGCTGCGATCTGGCCATTCGCCTTTAGTCTGGGCCCTCAGCAGCTTCCCTCTACTCATCCAAGGGCCTCGGAGAGCTTCCAGAGAAAGACAATGAGATTCATGAGCCTGCTTCCTACGTGTGCGAAATTCCCAGTGGTCACGGTCTGCACAGTGAGGCGCACGGTGACATGTTTATGGCAGAGAGCCAGCGTGTGCTGGGGACATGCCTGAACGTACTCAGTCCAGAGAAGGAGACAGACAACCTATACCGCTTTCTGGCACCCATTCCCCCTTCAGCTCCCAGAACACTGGCAGTCTGTCCTAGAATCTCCACACAGAAGGCTGAAGATGATACAACAACGAGAAAAAAAGTCTTAGAGACAAACACCAGAGTTCCCTAATAAAACAACCCATCCAGATAACCCCACCCAGGGAAGCTGAGCTGACGACTCATCCATGTCCCAGAGCTTTGAGATTGCTTTTTAGTCCTCCACTCTTTTTTAAAAAAATATATTTTATTGATTTTTTTACAGAGAGGAAGGGAGAGGGATAGAGAATTAGAAACATCGATGAGAGAGAAACATCGATCAGCTGCTTCCTGCACACTCCCTACTGAGGATGGGCCCACAACCAAGGTACATGCCCTTGACCAGACTCGAACCTGGGACCCTTGAGTCTGCAGGCCGACGCTCTATCCACTGAGCCAAACTGGTTAGAGCAAGTCCTCCACTTTTAAACATGAAGAGATAACCAAGACTATAGAGACAATTCTCTACCACAAAAAACAAAGACAAAACAAACAGACTACCAGAAACTTAGAGGAAAAAGACACAATTACAGGGAGAAGAAAATATCTTTAAAATATTATTAGTAGCCATAGCCAGTTTTGCTCAGTGGCTAGAGCACCAGCCTATGGACTGAAGGGTCCCAGGTTCAATTCTGGTCAAGGGCCCATACCTGGGTTGCAGGTTCAATCCCCAGTAGGGGTTGTGCAGAAGGCAGCTGATCAATGATTCTTTCTCAGCATTGATGTTTCTATCTCTCTCTCTCCCTCTCCCTTCTTCTCTGAAATCAATAAAAATATATTTTAAAAAATATTACTAGTAACTTTAGGAAGGTATGTGAATATATTGCATCCATGAGACAAGAAAGTGCTATCCTGAAAATTTTTTCACAGAATAAGGAAGTCCTGGAAATTAAAAAAAAAATAGTAGCAAACATTTTTTAAAAATTAAAAATAGTGTCTGAAAGATAAATTCAAGGAAATGTCTCCAAAAGTAGGACACACACACAAAAAAATTGAGAAGATAGAAGCTGGGAAAGAAAAGCTAGAAAAGTTAGAGAATTTGTCTGGGAAGTCCAACATCTGAATAACAAGAGTTTGGAGAAAAGAAAAGAGAGGGGAGAAAGAGAAGGAAATAATGTAAGGAAGTTTCCCAGAATTATAGAATCTGAGATTCCAGATTGAAGGTTCTTCTGAGTGCCTAGGACAGTGGTTCTCAACCTTCCTAATGCCACAATCCTTTAATACAGTTCCTCATGTTGTGGTGACCCCTAACCATAAAATTATTTTCGCTGCTACTTCATAACTGTAATTTTGCTACTGTTATGAATCGTAATGTAAATATCTGATATGCAGGATGTATTTTCATTGTTACAAATTGAACATAATTAAAGCATAGTGATTAATCACAAAAACAATATGTAGTTATATGTGTTTTCCGATGGTCTTAGGCGACCCCCGTGAAAAGGTCATTCGACCCCCAAAGGGGTCGCGACCCACAGGTTGGCAACCCACAGGTTGAGAACCGCTGGCCTAGGATAATGCGTAAAAACTGACTCACTCACACCAACACTCATCTTTGTAAAATTTGAAACAGTGGGTACAGAGAAAAATTCAAACACTTCTAGAGAGGACAAGAAGACGGTCCTATATAAAGGTCAGAAATAAGGATAGTTTGGGACTTCATCACATTGAAACTAGGGGGCACTGGTAGAATGCCTTCAAAGTTTGGAGGGGAAACATCTCAAACTATCAGTTAAGGATGAAGGTAAAAGTAAAGACATGTAATGTCTTTATAAATGCATTCCACCATTAACATGCTTCACCCAAACAGGGAAGTGAGCTAAGAAAGAGAAAGGCAGGATAGTCAGAAAGCAGAGGCTCCTGCCCAAGACAGGATTAAGATGAAGAAAAAAAATCTCTACATCATTTGCATGAAATAGATGTAGAGAGCAACTGACCCAGTATGAAGCAAATCAGAAAATCTGGGGGAGATGTCTACAGAAATAGAAATTAATAGAATATGTGTTGTATTTGACTATATCAAGAGGGGATGGATGCAAATGGTGCCGGGGGTGGGAATATTTGAAAAGAATTAGCGATAAAGAAAAAAACTACACAAACAACAACAACAAATAAAACAAGACGAGTAATAACTCTATGGAAAACAAAATGTTTTAGAAGAAAACATACTGCATGCTTGGCTGTGAAGAGTATTTATATAGTCATGATAAATCAAACTGAAAAATGATCAAAGCAAAAGCATGATATAGCTGTACGAGGAGGATTTGGGGAGGAATGTGTATGAAGTGGGAGATAAAGTTAATTCTTTTCTCCATAGTTGGAATGGCTAATGCATAAAACAAAAGAAAAAAATCAAGAAGTAGCAACATAACCGTATTACTTAGAAATGTGGACATAAATATAAAAAGTAACTGTTAAAATATTGAAAATGAGTGCCTATGGGAATTAGGATATCGGTACGAGAGATTAGGAAGTTGTTGCTTTCATAACAAGCTTTGTAGAACTATATGATTCTTTTTAAAGATTATTAAAATATATGCATATCTTTGATAAATGTAAAATCTAAATTTAAAGAGAAAATCTAGTCTGCACTAGCCATGATATGTATCCAATGCTTCAGGAAGAAAAATAAAAATATTATATCACTTTATATTCTCTGATTCCTTCATTCTTTCCCTTCCTTTTCCTCTTCCTCTTCTCTCCCTCCTCTTTTCCTCTCCCTCTCTTTTTTCATTTATTGTCTTCTATTTTATCTCCATAATTCTTTCTCAATTTCTCTTCATCTTTTTCCCCTTATTTCTTCTTTTCTCTCTTTCTGGCATTGTATGTAGCCGAAATAGCTTTATTATTGCTATTACTTATTTATTGAATATAATGTTTCCAGTTCTTCATTCTTAATATTAAAAATATGCATGGAATGTTCTTTCTTTCCCCCAGCCAAAACATTCTAGGCAGTGCAATCAGTTGTAAGCTATTTTTTTTTTTATCAAGGTGGAGAAATTTCTGATGTAAAGGCTCTCTTAGACTTGCAGGAGATATCAGAGGTCATTTTGTCCAACCAGTCACCTGATGCAGGAGACACCTCTGCATACCTCTGCCCAGCACACATTTTCCAGGCTCTGATTAAACAATGAATGTGGGGAATATCAAGCCATCAGCCAGGGCACTCAGATCCCGACAGCTCAACTGGGAATAAGAGCTTCTATTTATTGAATGGAAGTTGCCCGCTCTCAGAGAGTTAAAAAATAACCTAACACTGCTCCCCATGACAGCCCTTGATGTATCTACAGAAATCACGTCCCCTTGAGTGATCTCTGCTCTGGGCTAATCACTTCTCTTTCCTGTTAGTTTCTGGACCCTTCACCACCCTAGTCATTCCCATGGAACACTCTAAGGCAGGTGTGGGCAAATGTTTTGACTTGAGGGCCACAATGGGTTCTTAAACTGGACCGGAGGGCCGGAACAAAAGCATGGATGGAGTGTTTGTGTGAACTAATATAAATTCAAAGTAAACATCATTACATAAAAGGGTACGGTCTTTTCTTTTTTTTTAGTTTTATTCATTTCAAACAGGCCGAATCCGGCCCGCGGGCTGTAGTTTGCCCACGGCTGCAAGCTGTAACTTAATCTTTAAAAAAATGTTTTTTTTATTGATTTCAGAGAGGAAGGTAGAGGGAGAGAGAAATAGAAACATTAATGATGAGAGAGAACCACTGATTGGCTGCCTCCTACATGCCCCACACTGGGGATTGAGTCCGAAGCCCAGGCATCTACCCTGATCAGGAATCGAACCGTGACCTCCTGGCTCATAGATCAATCAATGCTCAACCACTGAGCTACGCCAGCCAGGCAATGTAGCCTAAGTTTTGAAGTAGCCATTTCTCCCAACTCTTGCTGACTTACATCAACCTCAAAGTTATCTAAAATTTTAGGTTGCTTTTTTTTTTTCATGTGCCCCTGAAAATCCTAGTATCCTATATCTCGTATGTGGGCAAATGAGTTTTCCCAACATTGCTGTGTGCGTTACATTTATCCCATGAAATCTCCTCTTCTGAGTTTTGGCTCAAATTCCCACCCTGTTTAGAGAAGTTTCTTATGATTCACTTGAATGGACATGCTTGGCTACCAGTTACAAATTCCTCACACTAAAATTACTTCATCATCCAACTCCCAAACAAAATTTATATCATCTCAGCTCCAAGAGCAATCCCCTTGGAGCCCCTCACCAGGTGACCCACTTCGGGTACCCTGGGCCAGTGAGTTTGACAATGGAAGAAGGTGAGGGCAAGCCCTGCTTTTGGGTCTCTGGCCTGTGCACAGGGTGGGGAGGGGGATCATCACCTTTACTGCCTAGGACCCTGGACCAGTGTCAGACAACCTGGGCTGTCTCATGTAATCCATCATTCCCATGCCTTCTGGGAATGAATGAAAATGAGTTGAGCACATGGAGATGAAGCAGATGGTTGGGTGGATTCCATGATGGATGAAGAGCAGAGAACTCCACAAGGCGGAGGCTCCTGATCCCGCTGTGTCGGACTCAGTGCCAGCTGTCAACAGCTGGACAGTAGAGAAGGAACCACGTTGTGATTAATACTCCATCTGTCAGGGACTGTCAGCTCTGACAAATAATACCAATGGCTCGCACTTGCAAAGTGCTTTGAGTTTTCAACATTCCTTCCCCTTGTAATAACCCTTAAGATGGGAAGGCCAAGAGGTAGTAACCCTGTTATATAGAAGAAGAAGTGAAGATGCAAAGAGGTTCGGTGACTTGCTCATACCCACAACTCTTGGGAGGGTGGAGCTGGGAGGCCAGGCTGGGTGTCCTGGCTTGGAATCCAGTCTTCTCTCCACCAGGCATCTCTGAAGCCTACTGCCCAGGTCAACAATCAGTAAGTGTTGATGTACCACCTACTCTGGGCCCGTCACTGGCTAGCTGCTCGGGGGTGGAGCGGGGAGGGACAGAAGAATGTAACACATGAACCTTGACCTCAGTGAGCTCAGAGCAACCTAAAGCATTTTGTTCAGGCACCTGAGCAGGTGGACAGCCCCTGAGCCATCGAAAGTAGAGGTGGCTCAGCCAGTGGAGAACGCTTCAGGGAGGGACAGGGCTGGGCTGGTCCTGAAGCGTGAACTGTGTTGGAAAGCCTGGGAAGGTAGGGATGGAGGGTGGGCAGTGGGCAAAGTCTCAGTGGATAGGTGTGGGTGTAGAGCAGTAAGAAGAGACAGAAGGGAGGGTGGGGGTCAAGGTGAAAGAAAGCAGGACGGAGAGGGTGATCCCATGGCAATGAGCAACCAATGACCTTGAGCAAGGAGGTGAAGGCCATACTCTGGGTATCCAGCTGACTTTCATGGGGCTATGCTGCAAGATGGGGAGACAATGACAACTGGGGAAGGGTCCCTCCCTCAGGAAGGTGACAGGTGGGATTGCCTTATTTTCATCTCAGACTGAATGGCTCCTCGCCATGAAAAGGAAAATTGGGGGGGGGGGGGGGGGGGGACCCCAGTTCACCTAGTTCAGTATCTGGTTAAAACTGTAGTCTTACTTCCCCACTCTGACTGACTTGGGCGGAGCTGCAGAGCCTAACCCCAGGGCCCCACATAGCTGACTTGGGCGGAGCTGCGGGGACCCTCAGGGGCCGCCACAGGAGGAGATATATAGGTCAGAGCCTCCCTAGGAGTTCAGTTCAGGCTTTGAGTCCGGAATTCCCCTGGACTAGCAGATCTGAGAAATAAAGGTTAAACTTTCCTCCCTCAGAATGTCGGCTGATTGTTCTCCCGTGCATTCTGCCACAACCACTACACTCCAATAGCATGAGACATCTTTCACTATTTGGCTCTCAGGAATCAGCCTTCCAGTTTTCTAAGGTTTGTTTTTGTTTAAATTATAAACAATTCTGTTTACTACCTTAGCTTATCATTTCCGTCAGTGTGTTCCGCAGGACACACTAGCCCTGTTCTCTGCTCAATTTAGAATGAAGAAGCCTTACTACTCATCCCTCTCTTGGAGACTCACAGAGCTCAGTAGCATCTTAAAGGCTCTGATAAGTCCTGCAGCTAAGAAACACCTTTTGTTTTGACCAGAAAATCCTTTTTCCAGAAAGTTCAAGAACATCTTATGTAACCAGTGGGCTCACAATCACGGCCTTATCCCACTCAATTCTCACAACTGCCCTGGAATATCAGTTATTATATTTACGTCCAATGAGAATACTGAGACCAAGACGTGTAGTCATTTGCCCAAGGATACACAACTAAGAATGGTCAGATTCAAGTCCAGGATTTGATCCTATAAGTCTGAGGCTTTGTCCCTAACTACTTCTGAAACTTCTTTTGAAGATGTTATTGTACTTTTCCTAATGAACAAAGCACGCCTAATTATTTTGGGGAAAAGATACAGAAACTTATGGAGGAGGAAATGAAAACCACTAGGAATGACTTAAAGCTGATCAGGCATAGATCACCCTAGAGGCCTGGGCTGCTTTCCAATTCGGAGGAACTGCTTTCCCTGGACCCATCCACCCTCCCTCCGATGTAGCTCCTATTGGCAGAGGATAGTGCGGCTAGTGGCTGGAGGTGGTTGATGGATTTCAGTTAAGATCAGATGGTTGCCACCCTGGCCAGTGTGCTCAGTGGTTAGAGTGTAAGCCCTCACACCAAAGGATTGTGGGTTTGATTCCTGGCCAAGAGCACCTAGCTGGGTTGCCGGTTTGATCCCTAGCCCTAGGTTGGGGTACATGCAGGAGGCAGCCAATCAATGTGTCTCTCTCACATCAATGTTTCTCTCTCTCTTCCCCTTCCTCCTTCCCACTCTCTCTAAAAAAATCAGTGGAAAAAATATCCTCAGGTGAGTATTAGCAACAGCAACAAAAATAAATCAGATGAGTGCTTTGAGATAAACAATAAATCAGAAAACATTTATACTATTGATCAAACAAAATTTTATAAAAACCACAAAAGTTAAATTCCCATATCATTTTGTGTGTACAATAATTTTTACCAAAACTATCTCCTGAACAAGACCCAAATTGATGAAGTGCATGGTATAATTAAACAATAATTACATTTTAAAACAGTAAATCCAAATTCAATATTTTGAGAGATTACACACTTTTCAGCATTATATTCCAACAACAGAAAAAGAT
>NW_006299263.1:41624-42491 GCF_000327345.1 Myotis davidii | reverse complement strand
CATCAGCAGATGAGTGGATTAAAAAATAGTGGTACATCTACACCATGGAATATTATACTGCTGTAATAGCATGGATGGATCTGGAGAGCATTGTGCTAAGTGAAATAAGCCAGTTGGAGAAAGATAAATATCATATGATCTCACTCATTTGTGGAATATAATGATCAACATAATTTGATGAACAAAAATAGATCTGGAGACAAAGGGCAGGGGAGGTGGGGTGGTTAGAGAGCAACCAAAGGACTTGTATGCATGCATATTAGCATAACCAATGGACACAGACACTGGGGTGGTGGGGGCTTGCCTGGGATGGGAATGACTGGGGCAGGGGGTTCAATTGGGAAAAAAAGAGACAATTGTAAAACTTTAGACAATTAAAATAAATAAATAAAACTTTTTAAAAATGTTCTTGAAATATTTGTATTGGATATGAAATAGGTTAAAAACTAACAAAAATACTAAAGGTGATTATAAAGAATATATTTTTTTTGTAGAGCATGCCACAAATAAAAACATAGCAAGGCACCTAACTAGTCCAGTTGATTCAGACAGAACGTAGGACGTGGTTTCCAGGGGCCGGGGCATGGGGAGAATAGGCAGTTGTTTAACGGGTAGAGAGTTCCAGATTGGCAAGATGAACAGAAGTCTGGAGATGGATGGCGGTGGTGTTTGCACAACAACATGAAGCTCCTTAGCACTACTGAACAGAACACTTCAGGCTGCCTGGCCTTGGGCAAGTCACTTAGTTCCCTCGTCTTTGTAAACTTGGAATAAGAGCAGCACCTACCTCATACGCTTGCTGTCAAGCATCAATGAGTTAATGTGAGAAAAGCACTTGGAACTGCCTAGCACATGGCATAGACTATA
>NW_006299263.1:27079-41590 GCF_000327345.1 Myotis davidii | reverse complement strand
CCCTTCTCTCCTTTTTCCTCCTCCTTCTGTTATTACTATTACTGTTATTATTATTATCATGATTATATCATGACTACTTTTTCCCTCTGTGATACAGGCCTCGTGTTGGAGCTGCCTCCCCGGACGGCCAGGAGGCGTAGTCATTGAAAGTGACGAGGGCATTTCTGACCCAGCTGTGGGTTGGCAGCTGTACTGTGACGAGAGCTGAGCCTTGGCAAACTGTTCTCATGCATGAGATCTGACCAAGTATTGAGGCTGAAGTTTTAGCCAATGAACGGGAGCCTGTTCATAAATGCCATCTCCAGGGCTCTGTCCTGGGGGAGTGGGGGGTGGAGGGGTGGGGAGGGGGGCTGTCCACATAAGTGGACTGTACTGCCATAGCTCAGACTATTTTTGGAATTTCCCTAATGCCTTCCCCCATCTCCACCCCAATCGAAATGCTATTGCTCTCTTAACGTTTCGGTTAGATCTCCTTTTCTAAATGTAATCAGTCCTGCTTAGGGTTATAGTTATTTCTTCCTGAGCCCACCTCTCATTCTTGAGGACAGCGAGCTTGTCTTACTCACGCCCGTAACACGCCCCCCCCCACCCCCCTTGCCCCTGTGCAATGTCAGTTCTCCATAAATGCCGGCTTTATTGCTGAGTTACATTGAGATTGACTTTGTGAGTCATGGGGTGCTCTCAGGAGTGTCCCCACTGTGGCCAATCTGTGCCTTCGGGGTGGATGTGGCTTTGGGAAAACATGAAGTAATGTTAAGCTCAGTTTGGGGGAGGCGTTAACAATGCCAATTCTGTCCTACAGATAGTTTACAAGGCTGGTTTCCTTGCATGGATTGTAAGCCAGGTCTACCTGCCATTTCCCTGGACGGTTTCCAAAAAGTACTGTGAGCAGGGCCTTTCGAATAGGCCCATGAAGACCAAGGTTGACTTGGCTCTCTGGACAGAGCAGCCAGCCCTGAGTGGGCTGTAATGCCGAAAGTGGCCACCAGAGGGGGGACGTGTTCCAGACCCCAAGGTGGGCCTCCACAATTGCTCCAAAAAACTTCGCATTTAAAGACTGGCCGCCAGAGCAGCTGCAGTTCACATCTCAGTCAGTACCTAGCAGAGCTGCTGGTGCCTCCACAGGACATCTCCCGAGCACTGCCCTGGCTGAACGAGGCGAGGCACCAAGACCGGGCTGCCCAGCCCCAGGCCTCCACGCGGGCACAAAGCTGAGTCTTGCCTCCTGAGTTGATCCTCCTGGAGAAGTGACCCCCAAGACGAGTCACTGGGCACCCCTACAGCCTCTTTCTATGATTTGTTCTGAATTTGGCTGGCTGTGGGGACAGGCTCCCAGGGGCTGCCTAGGTCTCAGTGCGGTGGGAGCAGCCACCTCTCCAGCCACCATGGGTGCCGGGAACTGAGGGGACAGCCTCTGCAGCCTCCGTGGAGGCCCTAAGGTGAGTCTTTATCACTTTGACCCTAACTTGGTCCCAGTACCTGGCAGCGGGAGGACACGGTGTTCAGGGATCCTCAGGCTGTGGAGCATGGAGGGGCCAGCCCCAGGTAGGAAGGCCTCAGTGGCAGCCTGAGGAGATCCACGGGGCCCTGGTCCAGCTGTCTGCACTGGCGACTGTGAGTCTGCATCTGGGTGCCAGAGGAAGCTACTGCCTTAGGGACAACTATTCCAGGCGCGGGACGCCGCTCCAAAGCCTATTCAGGGAGCAGAGGGTACGGAGGACAGTCTCCTTACATGTGCAGAGTGTGTGCACGTGTGTCTGTGCATGTGCGCGTGTGTGCGTGCATGTGTGCATCTGTGCATGTGCGTGTGTCTGTGCATGTGCGTGTGTGTGCATGTGTGTATGTACCTGTGTATGTGTGTGCACATGTGCGCGTGTGTGCATGTGTGTGCATGTGTGTGCCTGTGCATGCGCGCATGTGTCTGTACATGTGTGCGTGTGCACGTGTGTCTGTGCATGTGTGTGCCTATGTGTGTCTGTGCATGTGTGCGTGTGTGTATGTGCCTGTGTGTCTGTGTCTGTGCACACGTGCCTGGTGGTGGAATATATATGAAGGGAGAGCTTATTTATAAAACATCTACACCTTTCCAGCTTTGGGTTGTGATTGAGGTTAACTGAGTACAGTTATAGGAGGAGAGGGTTTAAACCCACTTAGGGATCCACTCTCCAAGAGAGGGCCCCGTTAGGGCTAGAAATCCAAAGAAAAGCTGTGCGCCCTGCAGCATGAGGCGCTGGATCCCAGACACGCCGTCTTTGCAGCAAGCAAGGCTCATGCCACCCCCTCGGCAGAAAGAATTGATCGAGTGCTCCTGCGGCCCAGAGAGGGACCCTGAGAGCCGGGGTCCAGATCTGAGCTCTGGCCCGCGTTCACAATCGCCTTTTGCAAGGGGCACCCACACAGCATTTTTCCTGACACTGTCAAGGCTCAGGAACCTGCAGGCCCTCCTAGCTCGCTGCTTGGCAGAGTCAGAAGATGCTGGGGGCTGATGGCTCTCACCAGACCCTGCCACCGACCTCCCGTGTGCCCTTGCTCATAAAGCCCCTCCACGTCCACGTTCACTGTCCCACATGAAGCTCTCGATGCCGAGTGGCTGGCAGACGTGCTTCTCCCCGTCACAGAAAGGTCGGCCTGTGGCTGCCCGAGCTCGGCTGATTGGGCCAAGTCCCCGAGTAATAGGAGGGGAGCCAGGATAGGCCCCCGTGCCTGCTGGCCTGCAGAGCGCCTGGGGTGGGGCTGTGGATGGCTGGGAGCCTCAGCTCTAACATGCACCATCAAGACACTCTAAGACAGCGGTTCTCAACCTGTGGGTCGCGACCCCTTTGGGGGTCGAACAACCCTTTCACAGGGGTTGCCTAAGACCATCGGAAAACACGTATATAATTACATATTGTTTTTGTGATTAATCACTATCTTTAATTATGTTCAATTTGTAACAATGAAAATACACCCTGCATAGCAGATATTTACATTACAATTCATAACAGTAGCAAAATTACAGTTATGAAGTAGCCACGAAAATAATTTTATGGTTGGGGGTCACCACAACATGAGGAGCTGTATTAAAGGGTTGCGGCATTAGGAAGGTTGAGAACCACTGATCTAAGAGGTCAAGTGTCTTCTCTGGGGGGGAGCAAGGCCCCACTCTGACTTGAAACACGGAAGTCTGGGCTCCTTGGGCTTCCTCCGCAGGGCACCTGGGCGTCCACACCCCCCATGTGTCCATGGCCCTCATCCCCTCCCTTCCAGCTGTCAGAGCCTCTCCTTGCCCCCAGAGCCCCACCTGCCCCCCTTAACTGACTCATCTTGGGCCCTAAAGGTGGTCGCTGAAAGGGGTGGCTTCACCCTTCCAGGGCAAAACACTCTGGTGCTGAGCCAGTGTCCTGGGTGGGAAGCGTTTGCGTGGCGCCTCACCCCTCTCCTTGGTTCTTGCCTCTTTATGCCTCTGCTTATCTTTAAAATGGGAAAGACAGACTGACACCACCTCCCAGTGCTCCTGGGAGGGCAGAGGCCCCGGATGGCAAATGGACTGCAGTGCGTGGGATGTATGCACACGTGAGGGGCTTCGCTCTGTTATCGCACACTCGGCGGTTCGCTGTACCTTGCCCGAGAGCACAAACTCGGCCCAAAGGCTGTAAGACCAAAGACGGAAGGGTCTAAAATAAATGTTGTTTTGAAAGAACATGCTTAGGTTCCGTTCCCAAGGAACAGACATTGGCAGAGCTGGCTGAGCATCTGCAATCTCATCTCACTCACATCTGGCCTCCTGCTCGGCCAGCCCGTCTCCCCACCCAGTTCCCCAGGCTCCGGCTCCACCAGCTGAGGGGTGCGGAGGGAACAGAGATGGGGGCGCCCTACGGACACATCCCACGTAACCAGCAGTGCGTCCTAGCTCTGGCCTGGAGCTGAGCCCCAGAGCGGATGGTGAAAATGAAGATGGGGCTCCGGCCCAAGCCCGTCTCAGCGCCTCCCTCCGGCAGGCGGTTCTCACTCCCTGCGACCCCGGGGCAGCAGCGCCGTTGCCTTTGGCCAGGAGAGGGTGACCACAGGCAGAAGACGCTGGCCTCCTGCTTGCTACTCGCCGGGACCCCACGGAGGCAGAGGGAGGGGGTGCTGCACACAGTGCTCTGAGACTAGGGAGGGTCCCCCGCAGCTTAGCAGCAGCGGAGCTGTTCAGGGCCCCACCTAGAGGCCTCTACTGGGTGGAGGACTTGGATGGAGGGAGGGTATCGGGAGACTAGCAAACTGGACACAACTGCAGCCAGAGAAGCTGGGGTAGGAGCGGTCTTGGAGCTCCGGGAAACCCTGGGTGCAGGGAACAAAGACCATGGCGGAGATGTGGGCTCCCCTCCGCCCCTTCTCCCACAGGCCGGAAGAAAGGCCCGCAGAGACTGTGAGCACGCTGATCGTGCATGCATGTGTGTGCACGCATGTGTGTGCATGCATGTGTGTGTGTGTAAGTGCGTGTTTACGTGTGTGCGTGCATGTGTGTGTGTACGTGCCTGTTTGCAGGTGTGTGCATGCGTGTGTGTGCATGCATGTGTGTGCATGCATGTGTGTGTGTGTAAGTGCGTGTTTACGTGTGTGCGTGCATGTGTGTGTACGTGCCTGTTTGCAGGTGTGTGCATGCGTGTGTGTGTGTGTAAGCGCCTGTTTACGTGTGTGCATGCATGTGTGTGCTTGCATGTGTGTGTGTAAGTGCCTGTGTGCAGGTGTGTGCATGCATGTGTGTGTGTGTGTAAGTGCCTGTTTACATGTGTGTGCATGCATGTGTGTGTGTAAGTGCCTGTTTGCATGTCTGTGCATGCATGTGTGTGTGTGTAAGTGCCGGTTTGCAGGTGTGTGCATGCGTGTGTGTGCATGCATGTCTGTGCATGCATGTGTGTGTGTGTAAGTGCCGGTTTGCAGGTGTGTGCATGCGTGTGTGTGCATGCATGTCTGTGCATGCATGTGTGTGTGTGTAAGTGCCGGTTTGCAGGTGTGTGCATGCGTGTGTGTGTGTGTAAGCGCCTGTTTACGTGTGTGCATGCATGTGTGTGTGTACGTGCCTGTTTGCAGGTGTGTGCATGCATGCATGTGTGTGTGTGAGTGCCTGTTTGCAGGTGTGTGCATGCATGTGTGTGTGTCAGTGCCTGTTTGCATGTGTGTGCATGCATGTGTGTATAAGTGCCTGTTTGCAGGTGTGTGCATGCATGTGCGTGACTGCATGGGTCTGAGTGCATACTTGCATGTACGTGTGTGAGTCTCTGTGTGCACACATGTGTGTTGCATGCACACATGGGTGTGCAGATGTGGCATCTCATTACTTGAAAAGACAAGAGCAGAATCCACAGTCCATCCCTCTGGCTGTCCGAGGGCAGCTGTTGGGCAATTGCTCATTTGTGGCCTCTTCTCGGCACTGAAGTCAGAGGTCTCTGGAGGCAAAGGTCAAGTCATGAAACAGATTTACGTTTGCTCTCCCAGAAGGAGCCGTTCGGCCAGCCTCCTCCTTCTCTATCCCTATTGGCTGAAACGGTCCTGATGCCATGTTTCCCACCTGCCTCCGAAGGGAACGCACGGGACGGCTGCTCCTTCCAGTCAGCAGGCGCTGTCCCCCCACCGCCGCCTGCTGTGGCCTCCCTTTTTTTACCTCCTTCCTGGTGGTAGACCCCTGGCTGGCACTCTGGGCCTCAGAACTGAGCTTGCTCCACGCGGGGCCTGGCACCCATCCGTCCGCCCAGGAGCCTTTATCATCCTAAGAAATCACTTTTTACAAGTAGATTTATTTGGATTCAATATCCATAGAGTCAAAGAACATCAGAACGAAGGTCAAGCTAAATGAACAGCTAGAGAGTCATTTATAAAATCACTGAGCATATGTGTGAGAAAAGAATATCAAGTATTTTATGTAAATAAATACTTTGTAATTTGGCTCAAGAAAATGGATTTTCTCCTTATACGAAGAATGCATCATAGAAAACACAGGAAACCCAGCAAACTAAAGGAGGCCCTGTTCCCACCAGAGTCCTGCAACACACCTGGATCTACCAGGTCTCACCTGGGACGACCGGACACCTCACATACAGTTGTCCTGTCACATGTGCAGGACGTGTGTATGTTACAAAATGGGGTGGTGGTGTACACACTTGTGTAAACGGGCCTGGTTCACTTCAAACAGCAGAGCACGTTCTCTAGTTCCGGGTATGTTCCTGGGACACCAGGGGTAGGACCTCAAGGCCCCGTGATGCAGCCTCAGGAGGCCATGCAGGACCAGGGCCCTTCCTGGGTGCAAGGTTGTCCAGGTCCTTGTGTCTGGGGGGCCCCACCGAGGCCACCTGCTCCTCAGCATCCCGTGGCCCCACTAAACCCAGCTCCTCTCACCACCAGCCCAGCCAGGTTGGGAGTAGTTCTGGTCTTAGCTCTGTTGGCAGGTGGTCTCCGTACCTGCCTTTGTGTCTAGCTTCCCTCCTTTTAACACAGAGTAGAAACCCATGTCTCTCTGACATGCTCAGGGCTCCAGAGGCTCAGAAATTGCTCCATTTGAGTCAGGAGAATTGGCTCCTCCAGGCCCCACCTAGCACGGCTCTGGGAACACCCTGATTGTGCATGCATGTGTGTGTGTGTGTAAGTGCATGCATGCACGTGTGCGTGTGTGTGTAAGTGCACGCATGTGTGTGTGTGTGTGCGTGCAAGTGCATGCATGCATTTGTGTGAGTGTGTGCATACCTGTGTGTTGCATGCACACATGGGTATGCAGGAGATGTGGCATCTCATTACTTAAAAAGATAAGAGCAAAATCCGCTCTCCATCCCTCTGGCTGTGAGAAAGACAGTTGTTTGGCAACTGCTCATTTATGGCCTCTTCTCAGCCCTGAAGTCAGAGGTCTCTGGAGGGTGCCAGCCCCAGCTCAGGGTGCCAGGCCCCACCGAGAGCTGTTGAAAGAAAGAAGACGGATACCCACCATCAGAAAGGCTCAAAGGGCCTTGGCCCTCGAAGCACTGAGGGAACCGGGGAGGGGGATGAGAGTCCTAAGCAGCCTGTAGATGTCACCTGTGGATGGGGACAGCAGGCCAATGATCAGGCCACAGGGAGGACACGTTGTTCTACCCACTCGCTTCTGTTTCCACCTACAGTTTATTCTCTCTCTCCCCCTGCCTCTTCCCTTCCTCCCCTCGCCTCTTGATGTCTCTCCTGCTGCTGCTGAAGGACAGGATGGAGAACAAAGCCATGTACCTGAACACTGTGAGCGACACCGGCTCCATCTTCGAGGAGCCCTTCGATGGCAGGAGCCTGTCCAAGCTGAACCTGTGTGAGGATGGTGAGTGCCCGCGGCTCGGTCTTGGGGTGAGAGATCTGCCCTGAGCCCCACACCCAACCTTGGCATTGCCCCAGGGTGCGGGTGACCTCCTGCCCATACTGCATATGTTGAACTTCATGCTGTGAAGGGTCATTTCCAAGTGTCTTCTCATTCATACATCTCAACAACTCTTGGTGATCAGCAAGATGAGGAGCAGTTTTACAGATGAGCTTATGGAGGCTGAGAAAAGCATGAGGGATAATTCAGCTCACCAGTCATAGAGGTCTCCTGCCTCCTTTTGCCTCTCTCCTCTGAGTGAGTGAGACTGGGGTCAGACAAAGACACCTGAAACCATTAGCCTGGGCCCTCTCAGGTTAGGAGCCAACAATCCATTTCCAGAAGCCTGCCTCCTGGGTGTCCAGCACAGAGCTCAACACTTAGTAGGTGCTTTGAATAAATTGCTGCATGAATGCACACACTTCTCTTTGCATTGAGTAGAGAGTGACGTCTCCACGTCAAAGAGGAATAGAAGGAAGCTCACAGAAGAGCCTTGTAAAGACTTATGGTCAGTGAACTACAGACGGTCTGTGTTAGTGAGGTTCTCTAGACAAACAGAACTGGTGTGATATAATGTGAGGAAGTGACTCACGTGGCTATGGAGGCTGAGAAGTCCCACCGTCTGCCATCTACAGGCTGGAGACTCAGGAGAGCTGGGGTGTAATTCAGTCCAAGTCAGAAGGCCTGAGAACCAGAGGAGTCAGTGGTATGAATAGCAGTTTGAGGGCTGGAGAACATGGGGTGAGATGTCCCAACTCAAGCCGTCAGGCAGGAAACAAAAAAGCAAATACCTCCACCCTCTGTTCTAACTCAGGTCCTCGACTGATTGGATGAGGCCCACCTACATTAGGGAGAGCAATCTGCTTCACTGAGTCCGCCAATTCAAACGCTAATCGCATCCAGAAACACCTTCCAGACACACCCAGAAATGATGTTTATCCTGGGCACTGTCACGGCACAATCAGGTTAACACAAAATTAACTGTCATGACTCTCCTTCATGCTCCAAGCCTGTTTTTTCTCCCCAAAGGTGCTAAGTGTAGGAAGGGAAGCTGAGTGGCTTAGAAAGGCAGTGATTGGGGACAGGCTCAGGGGAGAGAGGACAAGGCACATTTGGGCTTGTGACCAATACACCCTCTCCTGCTGCCCTAGCAAACTGCCCGCCATTACATCCCTTCCTCTGGATCCCAGTCAACCAACCTATTTTGAGAACCCACAGTGTGTCAAGCTATTGGTTAGGTGCCAGGGACACTCCCATGAGAAATTAAACCATCCTTGCCCTCAGAGCGCTTACAATCCCAGTGGAAGAGGCTGGCATGCGGATGATTACCCAACATATAAAGCAGGCAAAAATACGTGTGATTGTTGAAGTCAAGCAGGGAGACGCCTTTTGGGAATAGGCCTTAAAGATTGAACACAACTTTCTAAGAAAAGAGGTAGGTGGGGAAAATATGACTGGCTGTGCTGCACTAAGCCAGGCCAGTGTTTCCGTCAGGTTAATGCCACCTGGGAAGAGAGGAAGGACCCTGTGCCACTCGGTCACTGGCCAGGCTCAGCATGTCCCCACCAGCACCTCAGCAAAGGCCAAGCTGGTTTTCGTATCCCTGCTCCAGCCCATCAGTAGGGAGGCCTGGTTGAGCAAGAGAACTGGGGTCCAGCACAGTGGTGGCGAGTGAAGGACCACCAGGCCCAGCCTGGGTGCCAGAGTGGGAAGGGCAGGGTGGGAGACCCCAGGGTGAGAAGAGGCCTGGGGTTGGAAGTGCCACTGGGCCATCATATCCTTTTCCTCGTACCTTATCTTACTCTCCATTTTTCTGAACCCCAAATTAAAAAACAAAGATTACTGGGACCAGATGATTGAAAAAATAACAGTAACCCTAGCCACTGTGCATTCCAGTATCCCCAGCCACACCCCCACCACCCCACCCCCAGCCATGGGGAGATCTGATCAGAGCAGGTCTCCTCCGGGGTAACATGAGGCCCAGCACCCCATAATATATGGACAGGAGAGGTTGGAAGATGTGGGATCGAGATTGACTCACCTCTCCCAGAGCATGTGACCTGACCAAGGTACATTCCACCTCTGGGCCTCAGTGTCTCCATCTGCCAAGTGGGAGCACTGGGGTGTCTCTGAGGTGCTGTCTAGCTCTAACACTCCGTATATAGAGAAGGTTTGGTCATTGCATGTAGGGTGTGGTCCTTTTAAAACCTAAGCTGGGACATGACGCTACCCTGAGCAAAACAGGCAAAGGCTCCCGCCTCAATGGGAGTAAAAACCCAGGCGCTGACCTGGCCGAGGAAGCTGACTTTCACGTTGAACCTGCTGGCATGCTCACCAGGGGCCTCTGCTCCCAGAAGGTTGCTCCCCAAACAAACTCAACTCACTCCCTCACCTCCTTCCAGTCTTTGCTCATATCTCACCTTCCCCAGTAGGCCTTCCTGCCTCCCCTGCACTCCTGACCCCTTTTTCGCAGTCTTATGTCCTTCTAAAATTACATTGTCATTTTCTTTTTTTTAATATATATATTTTATTTATTTCAAAGAGGAAGGGAGAGGGAGAGAGAGGAACATCAATGATGAGGGAGAATCATTGATTGGCTGCCTCCTGCATGCCCCCAACTGGGGATCAAGCCTGCAACCTGGGATCAAGCCTGCAAGCCAGCTACCCTTAACCAGAATTGAACCTGGAACCCTTCACTCTGTAGTCTGATGCTCTATACACTGAGCCAAACCGGCTAGGGCTACATTGTCATTTTCTTATTGATTATGTTTATCATTCACTGTCTGTTTCTCATGGGAAGAACAGACTAGACAAGGGCAGGATCTCTGTTTTGTTCACTGATGTCTCCCAGCCTGGCACATAGTAAGTGCTCACTAAATATTTGTTGAATGAATGAATGAATCAATCAATCAATCAAAACAGGGTCCTTGAAAGTTAAAGGTAGCCAAACAAATGCTTTCTAAATCTGAATTCCAAATCATCTGGGTCTCCCCCGCTCTTCAATCCTGGATGCCAGGTGTGAGGTGGGGGGTGGCACAAGGAACCCCAAAAGACTAGAGTGTTGAGATGCAGCCAGCTACCTAAAAGCTTGTGGGTTCCTTTCCTTTCCCCATCCCCTTCCGTTTTGTTTATAAGAGGAAAATGATGGGCTCTGACTTGGGAAAATTCCAGCCAGATTTGATCTGTCTCCCCAGGACTTAGCTTTTTCTTGATCCTCATCGCCGGAGACTGTAACAGGAGAGGGAAGAGAAGGGCGGGGCTGGTGGGAAGGGGGCTGTAAGTGGATGGGAAAGAAGACAGAGGGCAGAGGGGGGACAGGGAGGGAGAGCCCAGTCGCTCGTGGGCCTTGAGTGAATTAAAACAGTACCATCTGGTGGGCCTCACAGGGGTCCACGTCCTTTCCAGATTCTTCCCTTGGAGGAAGGGAGATGGGGAAGAGAGGAGGTACCTCCTCTTGGCCCTGGGGATACTGGGATCTGGGGAACACGGTTGCAAAACTACAGCCCAGATATAGGATATGACTTGGACTTCAATGCAGGTGGGACTTTAAAGAGGTCAGGGGCAAACGCGTTACTTCACAGGTCACGTGCTGACAGCTTCCGCTCCTCTGGTCTGCTCTCCTTCCTTTCCCCTCTCACCCTGCCTTTCCCTCCCAGCCTGCCTTTATCCATCCCCTTCCCACTTACCAGGCGAGCAGGGAAGGTGAGGACTGCTCAGTGCCTGGGTTCCTCTGCCCGCTCCACGAGCAGCCACCTGCCCCACTCCTGCGTCCCCCAAGGCTCCCTCCCACACCCCACTCTGCGACTCATCGGGACCTCTCCCTTCTCTGCACCCCTTGGTGGGGGCACCTCTCAGGGCCTGCCTCCCTCCTGTGTCTGAGCTTTCAGCATCCCCAGTGGAGCCCCCTGGTGCTGGGAAGGCCCCGAGGGCCGGACCTCCTCACCTCCATGTCTCCACCTGCAACGCATTGGTTGCACCTGCTTTGCTGGACTAACGGGAAGGAGTAACTGCAGCTTTAGGCCTCCGAGGTCCTTCAGCCAGGCCTCCTCTGGCCTCGATGCCCACGTACACCGCCCTCTGAACAGAAACCCAACAGGGACCTGCTGGGCCTGCTCCCCCCGCCCTCTTCCTCTCTTCTCTCCCCCTTCCCCTCCGTCCCCTCTCACCTTCCCCGGTCCTTTCTTTGCTCGCTGCCTGTAGAGCCACAAGCCTCTCTAGTCTGGCGCCAGGAGGCGGAGGAGGAGGCCTGGGCGGGGTGGTGTTTGGCTGGGTCCGGCCCTTTCTGAGGGTCAGAGAGAGGTGTTAGTGTCAGAAAAATATTGCCGTCAGCTCACCCCGCAGGCTCAGACCCTCCACCACACTCAGTGTCCTCCACTGGCCACAAATGGAGGCTCGCGGAGGTAATGAGTTACACATGTTCCTGGCTGCGCCTGGACGCCTGCTTGCTGAGTTTAGGGCCCGAGCTCCCCGTACCGGTGTTCCTTCCCCATAAAGTGAAATTATTCTCCCAGGGGAACCCTCACTTCTACTTTCTCATCAATCAAATCTCCCCAGTTCCTCTGGCGCAGACGAGGGCTGCTGGGCAGCTGCCCAAGGGGAGGAGTGGACTTCCTGGGAGGGTCTGCCTGGGGCCTGGCGGAGGGTCCCCGCCTCTACAGGTTGGAGAACTGGGCACTGAAGCAGGAGATGAGCAGGGAATTAACTCGTGCAGCACCAAGGTGCGCCCAGGTTCTGTCCCTGCGAAACCAGAGCAGAGGGCTGGATACACGTGTGGTCACTGGGGGTGGGTCCCGGGTCTCTCTGCCCAGAGGGCCATCCTAGCACAAGGTGGGGAGCAGCCGGGAGGGGGCAGGAGCCCGGAATTTGAAGTTTGGCAGGTCTGGGCTGAATCCATAGACCGAGTGGCTGTGGGCCTTGGGCTTGGGGCAGGTGTATTCTGCTTGCCCCTCCTTCCTACTCACCACCATTTGGCCCACTCTCCGCCTGGCTGGGGTTGGCTATTGGGGAGCTGCCCTGAAAGGAGATGGGAGGACAGAAGAAAGGGAGGTTGGGGTGTCTACTTGCCCAGCTCCTGCTCTATGGAGTTACCTCAGGCTGCTGTGTCCTTCCCCCCAACATCATAGCTCCTTGTGAGCCACCCTCTCCTCACTGGCTTTCTCTGACCCTGGGCCCCTCCTTGACCCTGGGGCTGGCGGTAGTTACAGCCCAAAGACACCACTCTAACCCTGTGGGCACCTTACACCCTGACCACTCCCTTTACTAAATCCTGTAGTTTCCTAGTTTGAGTGGGCCACCTGCTTCTCTGACCCTTTAACCCTCAGTGTCCCCATCTGCAAAATGGGAATAATGCCACTCACTTCACGGGAGCAGCGGGGAAATCAGGTGACATAACTCACGTAAAGCGCCTCACACACAGTTGACCCTCAAACGCATGTGTTTCACCTCCCTGATCTTTGCGGGGTCCCTGCCAATCTTGGGGACACAGGGAGAAAGGAGAGAGAGAGATGAGGAGGAGAGTCAGGAGCAGCTGCCACCCAGGGTTTCCTGGGAAACACCCAAGCCACTTCCCAGGGGCCCCGGCCTGGATAGCATTTTAAAGCTGGCTCTGACCTTCTACTAGAGCAGCGGTTCTCAACCTTGGCTGCACGTAAGAATCACCTGGGAATCTTTTTAAAATCCTGATTTCTGGGCCTCATCCTCCAGAAATTCTGTTTCTTTGTTATGGGATTTTTAAAAGATTCCCAGGTGATTCTAATGTGCAGCCAAGGTTGAGAACCACTGTACCAGAGAAAGCACTGCTTCTGCCCTGGCCAGTGTGGCTCAGTTGGCTGAGTGTCGTCCTGTGCTCCCAAGGGTCACTGGGTGATTCCGGGTCAGCGCACATGCCCAGGCTGCAGGTTCAATCCCCGGTTGGGGGGTATGCAGGAGGCAGCCAATCGATGTTTTTCTCCCTCTCCCTTTCTCTCTAAAAATCAATAAAAACTTATTTAAAAAAAAGAAAGAAAGCACCGTTTCAGTTCATGAGCTTCCTCATGAATCCTAGATAGATACTCAAGGAAACAGAGCAAGTTCTTTTAGTCCAAGTTCTGAAACAGTGGAACCTTTAAGGGATAGCCTGGGTCCTGAGGGCTCCGGGCTCTGTGGTGTGCATGAGGCTGATGACGCCCACCCCCAACCCCAATCAGAGCAGTTGGCTCCCGGAGGCTTTCCTGAGGTTTGCTACCAGAAGGGTTGAGGATGGGTTTCATGGTCCTGGGCTGGAGCCTGGTGTCTTGCAGAGGGGACAGGGAAGAGTGACCGGAGCCCAGACACCCGGAGCTCCTTCCCACATTGGTGCTAACAGGAGCCTCTGCCTTCTTCCTCCACCCAACTCCCTGTCGCTAAACTGTGCCATGTTCTATGCGGCATTACTCCAGGGGTTGGGACTTTGCGGGTGGCTCTTAAAGGAATGCTACTGGCCTGGTGCCCTCTGGGGTGGGCGGGCTGAGAGGAGGACTTGCAGTGACAGCAGGGCCCTGGGTAGGAAGGGGGCCCCAGGAGATACCCTGAGTTGGGGGCGGGGGGGGGTGGTGATGAGTCAAGCCATGGCCATTCTTCATTGTATCCCCCATTTCTCCCCACCCAGGGACCTTGCTCCCTGGTTCCTGCCCTTCATTCCCTTGCTCATTCCTTCCTTCATTGTTTCTTCTTCATCTTTCAATAAGAAAGGTGCTTTTCAGGCACCCTGCAGGTGCTACCCACTGGCTGTGGGCATCGAGGGCCGCAGGAGGCACAAGACAAGGCCCTGTCACCATCCCTCTAGCTGGCCTGTCCCCCTCTCTCCTCCTGCCCTCCCCGCTGCCCAGCAGCTCAAGGTTGGTCCAAACACAAAGCTGGCCTACAGGTAGTCCAGTTCTCAACCTGTGGGTTATGACCCCTTTGGCGGTCGAATGACCCTTTCCCAGGGGTCGCCTAAGACCATCCTGCATATCAGATATTTACATGACGATTCATAACAGTAGCAACATTACAGTTATGAAGTAGCAACGAAAATAATGTTATGGTTGGGTCACAACATGAGGAACTGTATTTAAAGGGCCAGAAGGTTGAGAACCACTGGTCTGGTTCTACCCGGGGGCACACTCATGGCTCTGCAGCTCCTCCACATTCTGGTTCTGTGTCTCCAGGTCAGTGGGCCCCGC
>NW_006299263.1:3721-25713 GCF_000327345.1 Myotis davidii | reverse complement strand
GGGGTGCCTGGCCAGTCTAGGTGAAGGGCTGAGCGCAGTTTTCAGGCTGACTGGTGACTGAAGCTCCCAACTGCTCCTTTTTTTCTTTTTTCTTTTTTTTTATTCTGGGCCAGCTTTAGCTCTGAGGCCTCAGCTGCTGAAAACAGGTTTCTGGCCTTTGTTTACAATCTGTATTTGATACAATGTTGCGGTCTGGCTGGCCGAAGCCCCGCTGGGAACGTTGGAGTCCTCCGTCACTGAAGCAAGCAAGCCTCATGTTAGTTTCAAGCTGCCTGGCTGCCGGCCACCATCTTGGCTGACAATTAATTTGCATATCTCGCTGATTAGCCAATGAGAAAGGTAGCGGTCGTATGCCAATTACCATGTTTCTCTTTTATTAGTGTAGATTACTGGGCTTTAGGGTGCTGCTGGTGAATGCAAGAGTAAAGGTCATGGTTCCTGCCTGCAAGAGGCTTCAAATCCCCTGAAGACACAGACATGTGAGCAGACATTGCATTATAATTTGATTAACACTCAGAAGGAAGGGCAAGCAAAGTGCAGTTAGGGTAGGAGAAGGAGCCCTCAATCTGCCCTGGGGAGGAAGGAAGGCCTCCTGCAGGGATAGACTCAGGAGCAAACTATCCGAGGGCAGGCCCCAGGGTGCCTGTAAGAAAGGGCAGGGAAGGGTTTCCCAAGCCCAGGGAAGGAGCACTCGGGCTGAGGGAGGGTGGTGGTGGGAGGTAATAAACACTCACTCATCAAGCTCGGCCAGGCCAGGCCCTGCTCTAAGCATTTCACGAGTATGAGCTCATTGGATCCTCACATCAACCCAGTGAGATGACTCTCATTATTATACCCAAGTGACATATGAAGGAACTATGGCACAGAGATCTGGTAACTTGCTCAAGAGCACAGTGTTAAGGAAGGACTGGTGTCTCCGTGCATTCAGGCTGCTGTAACACAATGCCGTAGGCTGGGTGGCTGATAAGCAACAGAAATTGACTTCTCACAGTTCTGGAGACTGGGAAGCCCAAGATCAAGGTGCCAGAAGATTTGGTGTCTGGTGAGAGCCCACGTCATAAAAAGCTGTCTTCTCACTGTGGGCTCTTGTGGTGGAAGGGGAGAGGGAGCTCTCTGGGGTCTCTTATAAAAGGGACTAATCCCATTCATGGGGGCTCCACCCTCATGATCTAATCACCCCACAGAGGCCCCCACCTCCTAATGCTATCACACTGGGTGTTAGGTTTCAACATATGAATTTGGTGGGACATGAGCATTCAATCTCTAGCAATTGGAATCAGATTCACTGACTCTACAGCTCACATGCTCTTTTTTAAATATTTTCTTTATTGATTTCAGAAAGGAAGGGAGAGATGGAAACATCAATGATGAGAGAGAATCATGGATCGGCTGCCTCCTGCATGACCCCTACTAGAGATGAAGCCTGCAACCCAGGCGTGTGCCCTGACTGGAAATTATTAATAAACCAGTGATCTCTTGGTTCCTAGGTCAACATTCAACTGCTGAGCCACACCCAGCTGGGCAACACTCTTAACTATATGAAGCTAAAGCCAAATCAGGAAAAGGTTTCCTGTACCATCCATGGGAGTCGGGCTTCTGGAGACTCTGGGAAGCCAGCGAATGGTTTCACAGAAGTGAAAGGTTAAGGTCTGATTTGCATGTTAGAACCGCTACGCTGGCTGCACCAGGACGTTCGATTTTCCAGCAAAGCCATGCCGCCGATTGGGTGGAGAGAAGCCAGAGTACAGTGGATTAGGTTTTGACCTGAAACAGAGGAAGAGGACCCTTGTGCCTGGAATGCAGACTCTGATTTTAAGGCACCTGGTCATGAGGTTGGGAAGAGAATCAGGGGACTGGTAGAGGGCGTCTGGGGTCAAGTCTCAGTGGGATAATCCAGGTGAGAAATGCTGGTGCCTCAGAGGAAGTGGAGGAGGTGAGAGGTGACTCAGTCTGGCTGTATACTTTTAGGTTAGAGCTGGCAAGCCAGTGAGATGTGTGAAAACGAGGAGAGGCCCAAGGAAAGAGCCCCAGCTCAGGCCGTGCTGAGAGGTGTGAGAGGGTAGAGGGTGAGGAGGAGCAGCAAAGGAGAATGAGAAGGAGCAACCAGTGAAAGAACAAGCAAGAGGGCTGAGCCCTGAAAGTGTATTGAGGAGGAAGGGGTGACCAACTGTGCCAATGCTGTTGAAAGGTCACGTTGGAAGAGCAGTGAGTGCTGGCCATTGGGCTGAGCCATTGGAGGTCAGTGGTGACCTGGTGTATTAGTCAGCTCAAGCTGTGTAACAAAATACCACACAGACTGTGTGGCTTCAACAACAGACATGTATTTTCTCCCAGTTCCAGAGGCTGGAAGTCCAACAGCAATGTGTCATCAGGGTTGGTTTTTCCTGAGACCTCTGTCCCTGGCTTGCAGACAGCTGCCTTCTACCTGTGTCCTCCATGATCTTTTTTCCTGGGCACATGTGACCCTGCTGTCTCTCGGTGTGTCCAAATTTTCTCTTCCTATAAGGACACCCATCAAATTAGACACCCCGTCATTTTCACTTAATCACCTCTTTAAAGGCCCCATCTCCAAGCACAGTCCCATTCTGAGGGACTGGGGATTCGGGCTTAAACATAGGAATTTTGGGAGAGGAAGGACACAGGTCAGCCCATCACACCTGTCAAGAGCAGTTTCAGTGAAGCTGGGTAGGAGGAGGCTGATTGGAGGGGGTTCAGGAGAGAATGTGAGGAGAGGAGTTGGAGGCCGTGGGTACTTGCAATTCTTTCGAGAAATTCTGTGCAAGAGGATACACGTGGAGGGGGAAAGAAGGTCAAGGGAGATTTTTTGTTTTATTTTTTTAAGATGGAAGAAATAGCAGTATGGCTTATGCTGATGGAGCAATACCATGTGGAGGGAAACGTTGACAAAGCAGAATTGCTGGAGTTAGGTCCCTGAATAAGCAGGAGAAAAAGGAATCTGTTGTGCAGTCCAGGGTGTTGGCTCGCCAAGTGCACAAACAGTGCGACTACAGTGATAAAAGGGAAGGCAAAGTGTGGGGCCCTGGACGCGGGTCAATGGTTCCATTGTGGTGGGAACTTAAGGAAGCGATTTCCTCATTGCTTCTGTGTTTGCAGTCAAATGGGAAACAGAATGTGAAGCAGGAACAGGCATCCGGGAGTTGAGCGTGGGGATGGGCTAGAAACAGGTGGCAAGCCCGCTGGACAGGCGACCGGGCCCACTTGGGTTTAGTGATCAGGTGCTTCCAGTCAGACCAACCAGCATGGCAGCGTGTTTTCTCTTCTCCATACGCCCAGCTATGCGATGGAAGTGCAGGGTGGCAGAATCAAATCTCACCAGGGTTAGAGTGTCGCCACCGGGGTATGAGGAAGCTAGAGAGGGACAAGGGAGGGAAGGGTGGGTGTAGAGAGTGAATAACAGAGATTACAGAATGGATATCGTGCCCTGAACAAGGAGGACTTGGAACTGGAGACTGAGAGCAGTGAGCTCAGTTGTTGGAGCGTCATCAGGTACAACAAAGGTTGCAGGTTCGATCCCTGGTTGAGGCACGTATGGGAGGCAACAGATCGATGTTTCTCTTTCACAGAAATGTACAGCCTTGTGATGTGAGACCCCAAGCTGGGGAGTCTCTCTCCCTTCCTCTCTCTAAAAATCAATAAAAACCAAAACAAAAACATATCCTCAGGTGAGGATTAAAAAAAGAATACACATGGGATAAAAAGGGAAGGAAGGACTTGAGGGGGAGAGATGGAGGAAAGACAGGAGGACTCATGGTTTGTAGGTCCTGGTGAGGTCAGGCAGCACCCGATTCAGAGTTCGTGAGGAAGAGCAGCAGAACAGGGCCTATAATATGGGACTTTGAAATCGGGATTAAGAAAGAGTCCCGATGATTTTAGGTCATTTTAAGCAAAGCCAATGGAAATGTAATGTGAACCCCACGTGAAATTTTAGATGTTCTAGTAGCTGTGTAAAAAGGTAAACAGGCACAGATGAAACTAATTTAAAGACAGTAAGACATTTTATTTAACCTAATATATCCAAAATATTATCTTTTTGATATGTAATCATTATAAAAAAATAATGGAGGTATTTATATCTTTTATTCTCATGCTGAGCCTTCAAAATCCAGTGTGTATTTTGCATCTGGAGCCCATCTCGTTTTGGGCCACATTTCAAGTGTGTCAGGGTGGAGGCAAAACCAGGAGAGGAGAGGGGGGCAGGAGGACTTGGAACTGGAGACTGAGAGCAGTGAGCCCAGAGAGGGGGAGGGGAGCTGATGTCCCTTAGCAACGAGGAGAAATGTACAGTCTTGTGATGTGAGACCCTAAGCTGGGGAGTTTTAGGGAGAAGAGAGAAAGTTCTGAAAGTAACAATGAGAAGCAAAACACACACACACACACACACACACACACAAATATCAACAACAACAAAAAACCACACCCACCTTCTACATCCTTAGGCTGGTGGTATTGGTGTGTGAGTGAAAAACCCATGCTTGGGACCACAAAGGAGCAGGTTTCAGTTAGAATAAGGAAGTAAAAGAAAGGTTCCGCTCAGAGGTTGAAGAAATCAGGGATTTTGCCGAAGACTGCCTGGGAGGTCGAGGGGCCACCGTGGGGAGGTTTCAGCAGTCGGGGAGGGCGATGGGGGTCAAAGGAGGATACACAGGCTATGTGGGGCTTAGAGTGGGCGGTGAGGAATCCTGGGGCTTCTAGGGACTGATGTAAGCCAGGCTGAGGGCTCAGTGGGGTGCTCGGGCTGATCTCGGGGCAGAGCCTGATGGTGAGGCTGAGTTTGTGATAGGGGATCTTGTGAGAAGATACGAAGTCCCAGGGATCCCCACTCCCTCCCGACAGTGGTATGTGGGCCCGGGAGCCGGGGAGGGGGGTGTCTTACAGCACCAGGAGCTCTGGAGCTCACTTCGGCTCTTGTGAGGCAAGGAGGCCAGCGGAGGTGGTGGGAGGAGGGGCTGGGCCCATTAGAAGTGGTTAAACAGAAGCGATAATAATACATGGCTCCCCTTAATTGAGCTGTGGCCAGAGTGACTCAGTGGTTGAGCATCAGCCTATGAACCAGGAGGTCACGGTTTGATTCCCAGTCAGGGCAAATGCCAGGTTGCAGGCTTGATCCCTAGTAGGGGGCGTGCAGGAGGCAGCTGGTCAATGATTCTCCCTCATCATTGATGTTTCTATCTCTCCCTCTCCCTTCCGCTCTCTGATATCAATAAAAATATACATTAAACAAAATTGACAGCAAGCACTGTGCTAAGCATTTCAATAAAATTTCCCTATTAAACCTCATTATATATTAGGGGCGGGGCCGGCCAGGGGGAGAAGCCACGGGAGGTTGGCCAGCTGGCCCTGCCCCCAATCTGGGTGGGGGGGCCGATAAGAGGCCGGGCCACGCGGGGGAGGGGCCGAAGGCAGTTGGGGCCGCAGCGTGCATCATAGCTACCAGTGGTTCTGGTCGTTCCGGTCGTTCTGTCATTCTGGTCGCTTGGCTTTTATAGATTGTGCCCAGGTTGTCCATGAGAAGGTGAAGTCTTAGGTGAAGTAAATGGCCCACGTTCACCCCGCTAGTCAGAGGCAGAGCCTGGATTCAAAGCCACAGCTGCCTGATCCTTAAACCCCACCCCTCCGCACAGCTCTCACCTGTTCCTCGGTGCCAGGCCTGGAGTCCCTGGTGACCTTGAGGGGCTATGAGAACGGATTCTAGGAGCTTAGAGTTTCAGGGGTAGAGACATTCTGGTGGATGATAAAGCTAGGGTGGGGCCACGGGAATAAATGACTGAAAGGCAGGGGCAGATGGAATGAATTATTCTGAGGTGCCGCTGGCAGGAAATAGCTATAAACACAGCTAGGTTTGGGGAGGAGCGCAATGACAGGGTCTAACATGGCTCCTGGGAGAAGCTGGCAACACTAACCTCAAGGCAGAGAAATGCTCTACCCATCCCAGCGACCCTGCCACCACCACCACCTCCTGGGGCTCTGGCCTCAAGTCTAATGTCCATACGCAGCGTTCAGCTCTTGTGAGGCCAGGAGGCCAGCGAAGGTGGTGGGAGGGGTGGTTGGGTCCATTAGAAGTGATAATAATAGAAGTGATGCCAATACATGGCTCCCCTTCATTGAGGTCGTAGTGCAGTGCCTGCTGGCCTGGCTCCCCACCCCACACACCTGGTTGCTGGTGACCAGGAAAACCCAGCCACAGAGCTGAGGTGCCCATGATGGTGCCAGCCTTCTGCACAGTGTCCTAAAGCCTGCCCACTCCCGGCGCCATCTCTCTTCCTGCTGTCTGGCTTGAGACGCAGTGCAAGTCAGGATAACCCAAGGGGTTTATGGCAGGCAGATCTTTAGAAAGTCCTGTTAGGATGGTTACTCGCCTTATCGTGGTGATCACATTGTAAGGCATATAGATCTAAAATCATTATGTTGTACACCTGAAGCTAATAGGTATATCAGCTGCACTTTAATAAAATAAATAAATTACTCCCCTTGGGGGCTGCAGGGAGGGGGCTGAGAGGTAGAGCTTCTATCCTCTACAGATGTCCTTGGGCGGGCGGGGCGGCAGCGGGGGGAGGGAGAAGGGGGAGCACAGGGAATCTGACTGATGGGGGAGGGACTAGGAAGATAGGACCTGCTGGAAACTTGAAGGGGGCAGACGGCAGCAATCAGGTCAGGAGCATCAGATTGAAGAGGTCTAATGAGGACAAGGGGAAACTGAGGACACGCTTCCCCCATGGAAGCCACACCTTCCCATTCGAAGGTTTAGGCCGGCTCTCCCCGTATGCTGCTTGATAGACAATTCACTCTTAAAAGTGTCTCTGTTTGAAAGTGATCTCAGAGTTTGTCCTTGAATAAAAATGAGCTTGATGTGTCCCCTCCCCGGGGAGTTTTATGTCAGCATCTTGTTCTCCAGTGTCTTTAAGGCCTCGGTATACTCGCCCAACAGTAGGAATTCATCCCCAACCCTGACCTCTATTAAAAAGGAAATGTAATGCCATAAGTATTCTAAGCATTCCTGGGGTGTCAGGGGAGTTGCCTTAAGCATGTAGATTTATGTTGGGGTCATCACCGGGAGGGTGTTTACAGGCTCAAGGTGAGAGGGGGCCGTCTTGCCAGTGGGTGGCGCCGAGGAGACCCTGCCTGCTTCGGGGACTCAGGGGGACAGCCTCAGGGACCCTTGGCTTGCTGGGTGTGCCCTTCTCCCACCTTCTGCGAATGGCCCTCCTACAAAATCCGCGTTTAGTTATTAGCCTCCTTTACTTACAAACAGCCAACAGGTGTTAATTGAGCATCTGCTACATGCCAGGACCTGTGGGATCCAGAGAGGAGTCCCAGACCCTGCCTTCTGGGGGCTGACTCTCAACAAATCTGTATTCTTGTTGATGTATGGGTGCAGTTCTATTCACAGTATTAGCTAGGCCATCATTGCCGTCATTTCTCAACAAAGCTCCATACATGGTAACTGTTGGTGCCAGGCCTTACCAGGTGACAGGGGCCCATCGTCTTCCGTTAGATCCACTGAAAGCCCTTCTGCGGCTCAGTCTGCTCTGCCTCCTGTGCAGAGGCCACCACGCAGGAGGCTTCTGAGCCTGCAGGCTTCAGGGGCACTTTCAGTTTATTCCCATACCATTGGCACAAGCCGGGATCTTATACGCCCTGTCTTCAAAACCGGATACTCAGACGGCCCTTCCAACTCAGTTGGTGGTAGAAGTTGGGGGAATAAGGCAGGGGGTATCCATTCCTGCCCCGAGGATAGACCAATTCATCAACCCAGGCGCACGGGGAGGTGGCGAGGAGGTGGCACCAGAGAGTTTTTTTTGAGTGGGGTCTAAAAATGAAAATAGCTGAGCCCTGGCTGCCACACGGCAAACACGTCTCTGGATGATTTATTTCCTCTAACAAGGGGCCAGGAGAGCAATTGGGAGTCTTTTTCAGAGGGATCCAGGGCCACTCTGCAGGAGGAGGGTCCTTGGTCCTGAATTTAGGCAGAACCCTTAGCCTGCTGCTTGCTGTCCGGGTCCCTCTGCATGAAGACAGCATTTCTTCCGATTCATGCACTGCCCGTGTTGGGCAGGTGTGGGCATCTCCTCCAGCCCCAGGGCCCACTTCTTCTTCCTGGGGACTCCCTGGCTCCTCCCCTCCTTCCAGGGGGCAGCGATGGGCCAGCTCACCTTGAGTGCCTTCATCTCCCCTCCCACCGGGCTGTCTCTCCACCCCTCAGCCCCAGCTGCACCGTAACCTGCAGGCCACCCAGAGTCCCTTCTCCTCCTCTTTCCTCGCAGAAAATAAGCCCACAAGCCCTTGATTGTTTTCAAATGTTTTTTATGCAGAGTAACTTGGGAAATCAATAGGGGTTGAGAAAAATAGCAAATATTACAGGGAAGTTACAAAATTGCAAGATGTCTCTAGAAGGACCAGGAGAAACTGTTCTAGGTCATCATAACATCTGAAATGAATGACTTCTGGCCATCTCGCCTTCCGTCCCCTCCCCCTTTCTTAGAACTGGATGTGGAAAGCTCAGACTCATTCAGTCTTGCAGGAGACTGTGGTCTCCTTCGTCGGGTGCCCTCACCGGGAATGTCTGCCTGGAAGACTCAGGTCTAGGGTCCAGCAAGGCAGAGACGCCTGGTGTGCGAAGTACCCCAGTGGGCGGTTCGGGACACTCCCACATTCAGTTGGGATGAAACTGCAAGTGGGTGGCGGTCCCTGTCTCACTCCCTCCTCTTTATTGAGGGAAAGTAAACAGAGGTCCCCATTAAAACCAGAAGGGAGGGCAGCCTGGACAGGCAGAGGTTATTTGGGGCTGCGTTGTTACAAGGGACAATGTGAGGGTGAGTAACCAGAGCGAGGGTGATGAAGTCAGCCTTCAGGGTTTTAAGAAGATTCTTGGAGGAGAGGAGCTCTGTGGTCCCTTCCAGACCTAAGACCTTATCTCCACCTGCTGTTTACCAGCTGTGGAATCACAGAGAACAAAAAGAAAATGACTGTTTGTCCTCGGCAAAACTCAATTAGGTGACAACTGAATCACTGCATCCTGTTTTCTAAGTTGTATAGACTCAGGTTCATTGGAAATAAGCAAATACCCACTCAGATAGTTTGTGAGTTGGTGGTTGTTTTTCTAATGGGAGAGGGGAAAAAATTCGAACAGATTAAGAACGTGAAAAGTTAGTTTGTCAAGGAAGGGCTAAATTCACGAAGGGGATCGCTCCTGGTCTCGCAGTCCGTGTGGGACAGAGGCAGGCTTCGAATCTACCTGCACAGAGCCCCAGACCCGTGCTCATCCCGCTGTGGGTGTGACAGGGAAACCAGGACCCGGAGTTTCTGAGGCTCCCACATTAGTGTGGCATTGACATTGGGGGGTGGGCATCCCCTGACTCACCCCCAGCTCAACTGTCTAGGGCAGAGTGGTTTTCAGATGAACTTTCCTTTTCTGGTCTTCAATCCTTGCTCCCAGGCACCTCCCCACCCTCCGCAGACAATATTTGAGCAAAAGCTCTTTAGGGAGTACTCTCTTTCCCGTGATTAAAAGGAACCCTTTGCAATGTTAGCCTCTGGGGATCATAAAATAGTTTGAGACAAGCCCATTTTGAATGTACCTTATTAAAAAGAAATCAACATTTAAAAAAAAATAAACCAAGCTCTGATAGCAAGACGTTTCATTGATTTTTCCAAGAATGTGTCTTCACATGCTCTTTTGATATGACAAATGCCTCACTCCACAAACTGTGTACCTCTGTGCCATGGAAGTGTGACTTCACCATTGAATCAACATCAGAACGTCCAGGGGTGGGGCTCGGGCCTCAGGATGTCTAAGAAGTTCCAATGTATGACGATGCTATGCAGCCAGGATGAAAGTGTGGCTCCAGTCCCAGTGGCTTGCTCCCACGGCTTACCTACCTATTTGGGCACGCAGTGGCAATCCGAAGTCATGGGTGAGCAAGCCAAGCCAAGATTGTGTTTATTTTTTTCAGACCAACATTTTGCACCAAAAAAAAAAAAGAGGTGTTTACAGCCAACAAAAATGTGTCAACTATTTGCGTAAGACAAATGTAAGAGATGATCTTTGCAGCAAAAACAAATGCCTTACACATGTCTTTGTTCCTGCAAAGAACGTTATTGCGGTTCTGCTGTGTGCTGGTTGATGGGGTGAGAGAGATCAGTGGGACACACCCTGCCCCAGGGGACCTGTCAGACACGTGGGGCAGATGGAGATGCCCATAGACACTTGTGAGTAATGAAGGTACGGCCAGAGGTGTATACAGGTCCTGACATGGTTCTTTCTGTGAGACTTAAACCTACCTTCTACATATTCTAAATCTTGAACATCTAAAAAGTTTGGTTTTGCTCCCCTATAAATAAAATCTCCTTGGAGCACATCAACTTTTTTCTTGCAAGTTGTCATTGAGCTGTGATTTCATGACTTTCCCAAAGTCCAGCGTTTGGCAAATGTTTCTCACTACATACAATACAGTGCTACTCAAGAGGAGGTGAAGTGACGCATGGGTGTAAATTTGTTATTTTAGTGGTTAGGTATTTATGTTCATGTGTAATAGGAAGATGCTGTTTCCACTTACGATGATGCTATCAAGTTGCCGTCCCAAATAAATTCAAGTTTTAAAAATGTGGAGCGACAAAGGCCATCATAGCCCGGGGAGGTGAAGCTCTGTTACAACCACGCAGGCCAGATGCAGATGGGTGCCTGGAGGCGGGAGCTCCATCTCACTGACAGCTTCCCACCCACCAGGAAGCATGCGCTCCCCGCTGAGATAAACATCATCGCCCAGCCTGGCACTGGGGCCTTGTTCTGCAAGTCATTTTGCTTTTTTTTTTTTTAGTTTCCATTTACTCGCTTGGAGCCTCTGATGTATCCTCTCCAGGCCTCTCGAGCCCCCTTCCCTTGGCTTTCTGATCTCCTGCGATGCCACCCTCATCCCTGGAGGGCGCCGCAAGATGGACAAGCCTCTCCCTTGACTCCCCTACGTCTTGGTGGAGTTTGTCTTTGTTTCTGTTTTGTCTTGTTGTGGCATTTTCTCCCTCAATCTGGTCTTGTGTGTGACCGTGTCTACAAACAACTATGTTTAATAGCTAGCAGCCTTGTTTGGTATTTTCTCCAGAACTTATCCCACATGGAGGAAGATAGTTTTCTTCTTAAAGTCACAGTTTTCCAATAGATAGCTGCACACCAGGTGAGAAAGCTAGTGGATTGCTCAGCCCATTGACAAAGGCCTGTCCTTCAAAGCCCTGCTGAGCCGCTGCATCCTCTCTGCAGGCTCTGGGCCATTCACACCCGTCTAATAGTTACCTGTTCGCATGTCTTCTAACCCTCAGCTGTGAGCACCCAAAGGGCAGTGGCCATATTTTAATTGCTTGTTCCACAAACATTTCCTGAGTGCCTACTACATGCTAGGCACTATCTGGGCACTGGGAATTTTCAAATGAGCAAAGTTTCTCCTGCATGTGGCTTGTTATCTTTGTGTTTCCTAATGTCTAACATAAGTGTATTAGTTAGCAATTGCTGAATAACAAATTACCCCAAAACCAAGCAGCTTAAAACAGCAAAAATTTATTGTCTTACCCAGTTTCTGAGGAATCCACAGGTGTGCAAGGAAAGTCACGATTGTGTTTATTTTTTTACATCAAAATTTTGCTCAGAAATATATCCTATATAATTAAAGCCTAATATGCTAAGTGTCCAACCTTCATTTGACTATTCAACTGGTCACTATGATGCTCACTGACCACCAGGGGGCAGATGCTCCAACTGGTAGGTTAGTTTGCTGCTGGGGTCCAGCTGGTCGGGACTGGGTGAGACGGGCCCGACACGCCCTGGAGCCCTCCCACAGTCCCTCCCTGGCCCTGACTGGCCCCGATCAGGACTGGGCGAGGCTGGCCAGACACACCCTGAAGCCAACCTCCCATGATCCCTCCCCAGCTGGCCAATCTCCTGCAGTCCCTCCCCAGCCTCTAAAATATTTCTTCTAAATAATTTCCTTTCAATGTGCATGAATCCATGCACCGGGCCTCTAGTTTATATATAATACAATCTGGCAGGAGTCTGGGAGCAGCTTAGGCAGGTAATTCTGGCTCAGCATCTCTCATGAGACTGCTGTCAAGAGCTCAGCCAGGGTGGAGTCATCCGAAGGCCTGGTTTGGCAGCAGTGTCTGCTTCCAGGCTCACTCACATGGCTGTTGGCTGAAGGCCTCAGTTCCTTATCATGTAGCCTCTCCTCAGGGTGTTCATAACATCGCAGCTGGCTTCCCTCCAAAGAATTGTTCCAAGAAAGAGAAAGAATAAGTAAAAAAGAAGTTGCTGTGTCTTTTGTCTAACCTCAGAAGTGACACACCATCCCTTCTAGCATCGTCCATTGGTCACACAAACCAGTCCTGGTGCAATGCAGAAGAAGATGACACAAGGGGTCAGGGTCCATCCAGAGCCCTTGAAGGCTGCCTTCTACTGTAGGGCAATAGGTGGTGGGTGTTCAATAAATGCTTGTTATAGTATTACCCCAAACAAGCCAGAGGTCAAAACCTCTACTTTTTAAAAAAAAAAAAATAGACTTTATTTTTAAAGCAGATTTGGGTTTACATCAAAATTAGTGGAGAGGAAGTTCCCATATACCCCACGCCCTCACACACGCACAGCCTCCCCCACTATCAGCATCTTTCAACACAGTGGTTACAATTTATGAACCTGCATTGACACGTCATTATCATCCAAAGTCCATCGTTTACATAAGGGTTCACTCATGGTGTCGTACATTCTATGGGTTTGGACAAATGTACAAGGACATGTCTGCATTATTAGAGTCTCATACAGAATAGCTTCACTGGACTAGACGTCCCCTGTCCTCCACCTGTTCATCCTTTCCTGCTCCCAGACCCTGGCAACCACTCTCTTATTACTGTCACCATAGTTTTGCCTTTTCCAGAATGTCATATAGCTGGACTCAAACACTATCTGGCCTTTTCAGATTGGCTTCTTTTACTTAGTATTAGGCATTTCGGGTTCCTCGATGTTTTGTCACAGCTTGATGGCTCATTCCTTTTACTTTTTTTTTTTTTTTTTAACAAATAAGTGAGTATGCTTTTTGCCCTGGTTTTACCGATGGTATCATTACGGAGTGTTTTTAATCTTCCACTCAGCTTAAATAATTTGAATGGTTTACCAGCTAACATGCTGCCTGCCATGTTAAATTAGAAAGTCAATACATGTGTTTTGGGCAGACTTAGTAGCTTGTCTTTCCCATACAGTCATATTCTCTAGCCATCTTGCCAGAACCCTTCATGTTCTGCTTGTCTAACGATTTGTGGAAAATCTCTATTTGAAACCCTAATTATGTTTTATTTAAAATGGATTTTTGTTTAATAGACAAAGTAATCGAGTCTTGCTAAAAGAAAGAAGCGCTCTCAGAGGAAGGTCTCAGTGGTGTGTGTTAGTTGACGAAGGGACCTGTCACCAGAGGGTGCTTTCTATTAAATTAAAGCCTCAGGTAGAGGGGAAGGGAAGTCCTGTGTTTTGATGGGAATGAAATGGAGCCAGGCCATTGCAGTCTGCCCCCCTCTGACAGTGAGCTGGCAACACATGCAGAGGACAAAGGCAAGGTTCAAGTAGCAGCACTGTCTGCGGTGTGATTTTCCTCTTCCTGTTCTGGCAGACTTTAAATAAAAGGGTGGTGTTCTAATGAGTGGGTATTAAAGAAAAAGAAGAGTCCTTGCCCTTGTGACTGATTGGATTAGGAAAATGTTTTCATTCCTAGAGGAATGAAGAGGGCCTTAGTTTTTGGTGAAAAATTTCAAGCTGAGTGGCGATTAGCACTAATCTGACACTTTACAAGCTGTGAATGTATATTGTTTGCACTTAACCCTTAACTGTATTAACATTCAGTTTACTGGGCTGACTGTCTCAAATTCAGGCAAATTAGAGTGCCTTTTGCCTCAGTAAAAATATTGCATGTAAAAAAATACATCAACTTTTTTTTTAGAAAGAGAAAATAACTTCTTATTATAATGAACCAGAAAAACAAGATTCTACTGTAACTGAAACAATTAACAGAATATAGTTTAACTTAATTAAACCTCCAAAGGAAATAAGAAGAGGTCAAAGAAAGCAAATGAGTGGAGAAGCCCACAGAGGTTGGGATAAGTATACGAATAATACATTTCAGCTTGGGTATCTTCCGACCCATCCCAGCAGTTCTCTGCCATCATTCTATTCATCATCTAAAGAGGAAGCTGGGCTTAGAGCAGGAGAGCAGGGCCAGCCTTCATGATAACTCATCCTATATAATAAAAGCCTAATATGCTAAGTGTCCTATTCGTTTGACCGGTCACTATGATGTGCACTGACCAACAGGGGATAGATGCTCTGACCAGTAGGTTAGCTTGCTGCTGGGGTCTGGCCGATGGGGACTGGGCGAGACAGCCTGGACACACCTTGGAGCCCTCCCATGGTCCCTTCCCCAGCCCCATGCACCAGAGGGGTCCCTTGGCCTGGCCTGCACTCTCACGATCTGGCAGCCCTGGGGGGATTTTGGAGAGCTGGTTTCAGCCTGATCCCACAGGCCTCCAGTATTTGTATAATATTCAATGCTATGCCCACCATTCTGACTCTCAAAGGAAGCAGACTTTAATATGTTGCAACCAGACAGCCAGCAACTCTCACAAGAAACAAACAAACAAAAAAAACAGAGAATGAAATGATACAAGAAGCCTACATATTTAGGAGCGAAATGGGTTATGGATCCTAGTGCATGAAAAGGGATGAAAAATTCTGGGAAAGAAGATTTAGGGAGAGTTAGAAAGTTGTATGCACTCTGTGCGAGTCTTAGTGGAAAATCAGGTTAACTTTTCAAAAACTGCCAATATTTAAGGGTTGATGAGAATTTGTATTGCTTGACAACTGGCTCCAAATTGTACCCAATGCTTTATGGAAACATTATGCGATCATTTTCTACATAGCTGTTTTAACAGCAGTGTTTTCAATAAAATGGGTTAAATGAATGAGAAAATGTTCCTCACCTAACAATACCTCTGGTGAGACAGGGCCCCAAATTAGTACCACCATTTCCCCTCATGGTCACCAAACCCCCTGAAGGCCACAGAATGCTAAGATGTAATAAGTAGTCCCCACATACCGCCCTTGCAAACCCAGAGTTACCAGGGAATTATAAACATCACACCACCTTTTAAAACATCTTCTGAATATCAATTATTTCAGCATCTGGTTGTCAACCTTTCTCTGCTCCACACCGTCCTCCGGGTGCTAACTTTGAGAATAAGCATAAGAGGGCGTGCATATTTTGAAAAACGCCCTCCAGTGCTTCTTACGTGCCCTGCTGGGGACCAAGGTGGCTGAGCATCCCTTCCTTCCCACTGTCAGTTGAAAGTTAGCGGGAGAAGGTTACTGAGCGTCCTGGCCTCTGCATGGCCGTCACAGAAGTGACTCAAAGGACAAGTCCAGCTGGAACATGACCGGAAGTCAGAGCACCTGGGTCTCTGTATACCGCTAATATTTGACATCCTCTATTTGTATTATTTAAGGGGTTGGACTAGATTCCCAAGGTCCAGTAGAGCGCTGATACGTTGCTGTTCCATTTGGGCCAGAAGCTGGTGAGCCTTGTGTAGTTTCACAGAATGAAGTTAGTATGTTTTCCTGTAAATCTAAACTCAAGGTTGCAAACCAGTGGTCAGATCCAGCATGCTAATGTGTTTGGTTTATACTCCCTAGCGTTTTATACTTTTTGTCTTATTTGTTGTTGTTTTAAATGAGCTGTTCACACTTAAAAAACAGGGTGATTTCTCTAAATGACTTCTGGCTTGTCTTGAAAAATCTGGCAGCAGCCAGCCTTCATTCTTACACCGAAACCTCTTCCAGACCAGGCATGCGCTGTCGGATTCCCCAGGCCCACCTGGCCTACTTGGCTCCTTTCCATCCCTTCCCGGCCACTGTCGAAGTTGAGGTTTGCAACCAACCCCTGTTTTAAATTCTCTCCATATTCTCCAGATCACATGGGACAATGATGTCACATAAAGGACACGTATTCCAGCTATTGGAGCTTTCTCTGCTGCTTAGTCTGGCTCTAGGAGGTGGGATTGTGTGGGCACGTGAGCAGTGGACATGCCTATCTGGCTGGTTCAAGAGCTCAGGGAGTGGCCCTATGATTTCACTTATATGTGGAATCTAAAGGAGAAAATAAGGGAACAAACCAAATGGAAACAGGCTCATAGATACAGAGCACTGACTGATGCTCACCGGAGAGGAGGGGCGTTGAAGGACTGGGTGAAAAAGGTGAAGGGATTAAGAAATACAAGTTGGTAGTTACAAAATAGGCATGGGGATATGAAGTGCAGCATAGGATATAGTCAATAATATTGTCATAACTATATATCGTGCCAAGTGGGAATATGAGGGGAGCATTATGTGAAGTGCATGATTGACCACTACGATGCACACCTGCAACTAATACAAAATAATATTGAATGTAGGCTGTAATGAAAAAAAACACCATTTTATAAGAACACAGCAATAATATTGAATGTAGGCTGTAATGAAAAAAAAAACACACCATTTTATAAGAGCACAGGGGGTGGGAGGAGAGCTAGAAGCTGAAAGCTTGTCATGGTTCTGCAAAGCTCCTCATGGTTACAGCTGCATTGCAGATGTGTGAGGCTTCTCCACGTCAACATCTGCGCGCACCACAGAGCGATGAGACCAAGAGAGAAAAAGCTTATGAGGTTTTCAAGTGTCTTTTTCCTCTTCCTCCTCTCCTTGCCCTGATTCTTTAGGTCCATGCCACAAGCGACGGACAGGTGGCTGCTGCACCCAGCTGGGCTCCCTGTCGGCCCTGAAGCACGCTGTCCTCGGGCTCTACCTGCTGGTCTTCCTGATTCTCGTGGGCATCTTCATCTTAGCCGGTAAGAGCACCCTTACTGTCCTGGCCTTTAAGGATGTGGAAGGAGCGATGTAGGAAGTGAGAGAGATAGGAACTGGAGAGCTGGAGCCTCCGCTCTTTGTTCCCACAGTTGTGAGCCTACACACTGCCCTTCTCACCGTGGCAACCGTGAAGGGGAAGCTGGCCCCACTGCTAGCCGCGTTGCCTGCTTCATTTGGGATGAGCTGTTGGCAGGGGCTGCGTGAGCTTGGGAAAGCTCTGAGCCCAGGAACAGAGACCTGGTTGCTCCGAGCGTCTTCTGACTTCCCCTGCATCGTCGTGTGACATTGTGCCTTATACCGGGCCTCTCTGGGCTCTGGACTGTGGTTCGCACAGGACAGGCTGGGCCCCTTGTCCTGGGTGTGATGAACAGTCATGAGAGACTTTGCTGTTGAGCCTACTCAGGGTCATGGTCAGCCTGCTGCCCTTTTGCTATTCATGGGGGTGGGATGGGTTTGCCCCCATTCAGTTGGACTCTTCTCCCAGTTCCTGTCTGCGGGACAGGCTGGTGGTGATGGGCTGAAGTCTGGAGCACATTCTCTAGTCAGGAAGGAGCAGAGCATGGACGTAGGAAGGGATCGGATGGAGGACCCCATACTTTGAGTAGCCCAGTTCACCACCCATTGTCATTCCACCGTGATGGAGACAGTGAAGGAATATAGGCTGACTCCCACCCAAGGGGGAGGATGCTCAGTGCCCACCTTTCTCAATGGAAATAGATCAGGCTTGACCAAGTCAGTCACGGGGTCAGTTTATTTCTATCTCTCTCATCCTACGTGAGTGCCTGCTTTGTGCCAGGACCCATGCTAGTGTTGCAGACACAGCTAAATAAGACCCAAGGGCTTCCTCTAAGGAGCTCCCAGTCCGAGGGATGAAGCAGGGACACACAGATAGAGCCCTGCCATAGGGACTATGATGGGGACTCTATGTTGACACAACACGTGCTGTGGTAATCCAGAGAAGGCACACACAGTGCGAGTGTGGGTGTGGCAGCGGGGGGATTGGCCAGAGCAAGGCTGCTGGCAGGCAGAGCTGGCTTGGAGTGCTGAGGGTGGGGTCCGCGGGTCAACTCTAGCGAAGGAATCTGGGGGTTAAGCCCTTGTAGGCGACCCTTTGCTAGCAATCCTGAAGCGGATGCTTACGGCCTCCCTGGTCTGATCTCACTTCGTGTCAAGTGGAAGTAGTCGCCTGGGCCCTGGGATGGGACGTTCAAGACCGCCTTCGCCCTCAGGTTCCCACACTCGGGCAAAGGGCTTCATTAGGGCTGGTGTCTGTCCCATCAAACGCTGGCCTGGAGGGCAGCCAACAGCCACAATGAGGGAAACTGGTGATTCATCTCAGGGATGATGTCCAGTCAGAGGATGATTGGAACATGTTCTTGGGCTGTTCCAGGGAGAGATTGGGATCTGGGTTTTGTGGGCTTAGCAGCCACAGCCATAGCAAATTTCCAGAAATTTTGGAAAGTGTTTCAGCCCAGCAGGAAATCTAGGCTACGGTATTACAAGTTATCTGGGGAACGGGAACTTTTAGGTGACGGAAGAGGGTCTAAAGGAGAGAGTCAGGCTGGTGGGGACCAAGGGGCAGGTCTCTGGATGCCCAAGGGCCTGGAAGGCCGCCATCTCCTGGAAAGAGAAGACTTGCAGGGGATGAAATTCTCTTCTGGTGTCTGAAGAGCTGCCATGTTGAAAAGAGCAGGTATAGTCGACGTGGCCTCTGAAGATAGAAAGGGACAAATGGGTGAGTTTTATAAAGAGACAGATTTCCATTCAAAATAGAGGAGAGTTTCAAACAAGTGTGCTGCCCACAGTGATGAAGAAGGACTTTTCTCCTGGCTTGGCGTTTGAGTGGGGTTTATGATGACATCCTGGACGTTTCAGAAAGGAGGGTGGAACATGGTTTCTCAATCCAATGAAAACATTGCCACGCTTCCTTGGTTGTTCCATGTGGAAGGCAAGGGAGGATTTAGATCTTTATCACCTTTGAACCTAAAGTTTCTGGGTACCAAATTGCCTGTGTGGAGTAAAAATTTTGGTTGGATTGGAACTGATCTGATGAAACAAAGCATCACACTTTATCTCTTGGCTCTATGGCATAGCCACGATTTTCCAGGTTCTTGTCTGGAAAATCATGTTGGCCTCTGGGGAAAAGGAGGGACTTAGGAATGCAGTGGAAAAGTCTGGGAGTTTTCAAGGAGGCCCTGCCTGACCTTAGTTTTTTCAGATTACCCTGACTGAAGGCCTCCAGTGATGCTTCCCTTCAGAAAATATCAAGATGATGGAGAGGTACATGGTTCAGAGTAAGCCAGACCCTGCCTGGGCTTCTGCAGGTGCCCGGCTGTGGCTGTTTCCCCATCTTGGGCAGGACATGCTTGCCAGTGCCCTGCTGAGGTGACCTGAATAGGATGTGCTATGCACTGAATTGTGTTGCCTCCAGCCCTCAATTTATATATTGAAACCCTACCCTCACGTGTGATAGTAGTTGGAGGTGGGGCCTTCGGGAGCAATTAGGTCATGAAGGTGGGTCAAGAGAGTAAGAGAGAGAGAGAGAGAGAGAGAGAGAGAGAGAGAGAGATCATCTGAGAAGACAGCGAGAAGGGGCCATCTGCAAGCCAGGAAGAGTGCCCTCAACAATAAACAAATCACACTCCTGGATCTTAGACTGCCCAGCCTCCACTATGACAAATAAATGTGTGTTGTTTAAGCCACCTAGTCTGTGGCATTTTGTTTTAGCAGCATCAGCTGACTCAGACAGGAGGAGTTCTGTTTGAACCACTCTTCGACTTCAAAACCTTCTCGTCAATAAAAAAGCTCCTACATCTTGCACCTGGATGACAGGATTATTCTGTGCAACCCAGTGCCATGCCCGACTATGATCAGTAATATCAGATTGCAGTACAAATGCTTGCTCTTACTGCTTCCCAATGTTATGAAATTATCATCTAATTACACAAAAATATTACTCTATAAAACCTTACATGGGACTTTTCTCAATTCACCTCTTTATCCCAGCATTTAAAATAAAAGGCAAATACTGCGCCTTGTGTTTAGGCATCAGCCCAGCTTCCCCTGTCAGAAGGTTAATCCAGCCATTGCACAAACTGTTTCAACAATTGAGCTTTCTACCCACCATCTAACTATTCATTCCTGACCATCATCCTCTTGGGGTCTTTTTCTGATATTTCCACACCATCACTGGGTTCTATGACCACAGCTGTCCATCATCTCCCAAGGAGGCCACGCCAGTCTATCATTCCTATCTCTTCAGCCCACTATTTATTACCTGGGCTGATGTTCTTGTTCTGTCCCAGATTCATCTCTGAACAGTAAATACAGAATAGGGGACCTAACTTCCCACACAAGAGAATTAAGATTCAATGACCATGAGGTTAGGAGGTGCTCAGGCCAGCATTTTAGGGAAGATGTTCTCTGATGGAGTTCAAGGGTTAGAGGAGGTTCAATCGTACCCAGGACTATTCTGGGACATCGTTGTGGTGACAAAGGATGGTCATCAGGAACCACCTCTTCCTCCCCTTTCTTGTCATTGAGGAACTTGACTTCCCAGGAGTGAAAATGAAACACTCCTGAAGGGGAAATGCAAACATCTGGGGGTCTAATTTGGTGGGAAGCTGAAGTATCACAGCCATGTAGGCTGCAGACCTGGACCTGGGAGAGTTCCTTGGAGAGAATCGGGCTCCCTCACATCTTCATTTAGTTCTTTCTTAACAGCAGCAGTTAGACGTCACTGTCAGCATCCTTAGAATGAGTTTCACTTGTGCATGAGGACTTAGTGGGCAAACGAGCCCGGTGTTTCAGTCCAAGGGCTGCTATAGCAAATTGCCAGAGACCGGGGGCTTAAACAGCACACACTTATTTCTCACAGTTCTGGAGGCTGAGGCGTCTGAGGTCAAGGCGCTGGCAGATTTGATGAGTGGTTTTGGGTCCCTTTCCTGGTTCATAAACAGCCACCTTCTCGATGTGCCATTGCGTGGTAGGAAGGGGAAGGGGTCTCTTTTATAAGGGCGCTAATCCCATAATGAAAGCTCCACCCTCATGACCTAATCATTTCCCAAAGTGCCCCCCCGCGACCCCCCCCCTCCCGCCCCCTCTTAATTCCATCACCTTGTGGGTTAGGATTTCAACATATGAAGTTGGGTGGGGTGCAAACATTGGGTCGATAGCATGAGAATAAAGAGAATCATGAGATAGTTGTGGTTCCTGCTCTGGGACTGTTTAAATTTATAAGCACACATATACATTAGGACCGTATGACGTCGCCAATGCTGCGGGCCAAATTGTGCAGAGGAGAGCCTGATTCCTGAGAGCTGGAGTGCTCTGGGTGGGCTCATCCTGGGGAGAGCTGAACACCAAGTGGTCCACATGCCTTTGAACTGAGCACCCCTGCTCTGGATCGCCTTGTTTCAGGCAGGTGTGTCCCTGACGCCACAACCAGAGCACAGTGTGCTCAGAGCCCATAGCCACGTGTACTCAGAGCGCTGATCTCATCCTGCATCTTGGAATTGCCATCACGGTGCCCTTGGCCTTTGTGGGGACACTGTCAGAAACAGGTCGTGAAATTCCACCATGGGCTGTCCCACGGGTGCTGGTGAGGACACTGTTCATTCCATCGCACATGTCGACTAAGAGGACCCTGGGAGAAGTTATTTTCTGTCTTGGAGGGCGTGCTTTCCTTGAGGAATTAGTTTGTTTGTGCCTTAAGGAGACTGTGAATCGGAGAGTCATTAACATTTGCGTTCAAGGAGGTCATTAATGCAAACTGGTAGTTCATTGTCATCCCATTGTAAGATGCTAAGATGCGTGACTTGGAAGGAAATTAACATGAAAACCTGGAGGCAGATCTGTGGTCCACCCATAGCAACTTATAGACTTTATGGAAAATTTCTTCGGTTTGTCTCATTCCTACCTCCTTTAGATTACCTCGCTTGCTCTCCCTTTATCTCATTCTCGTCTATTTTTCCTTTTGTGCATTTTATGTCTCCTTATAGACCTCTTTGGAACAGAAAAGGGTGTTATGCACAGTTTTGTCATTTAAAAAAATTCTGAC
>NW_006299263.1:0-3359 GCF_000327345.1 Myotis davidii | reverse complement strand
TCCACCCTGCCCTCTTCTACCAGCTCTGTGACGTTGGCCAAGTTATTTGACCTTTCTGAACCCGGGTTTCCTCTTTTGAAAATGGAAGGAATAGGTATGCCTGCCTCATTGGGCTGTTTTCACAGTCAGCACGATAAAAATAGCAGCCATTATTATTGTTGTTATTATAGTATCAGTACTACCACCACTATTTATTTTATTACTCGTCTTCTCTTGGCTTTCTCTGCAGTCAATTAAGCTTGATGATGTGAACTGAGAGTTAGAAAAGCTTGGGGTTAGTCCCAGCTCATCCATTAACACTCTGTAATCTTGGGGGAATCACTTGGGGCTGTCTGAACCTTAGTACGCTCATTTGTAAAATGAGCAGGTTGGACTGTGTTTCTCAAACTTTTTGATCATGACCTAAATTAAAAAATATATTTTACATCGCAAGTAGTTTACACATATATACACAAGAAAAAGTCTTTAACGTGTGATGCGTGCTGATGACTTTCTATTCTATTCTATTGATTTTTAAAAAACGGTCACAACCCATACATTTATTTCATGATTCATGAATGCGATACAAGCCATAGTCTGAAAAGCAATGGGCGAATGATAGTTCTATTATTCTGTGTGTCTTTACATGCTAAGTGAATAGCTATACGATATTTAGGATATAGGTTTGGAAGGTAAACTTCTGGATTCAAATCTGGACTGTGCCACCGAATGGTTCCATAATCTTGGAGCAAATTTTTTAACCTCTCAAATTCTCAGTTTTCTCTTCTATCAAATGGGATCCTAAAGGCACCTACTCCATAGGGCTGTTGTGAGGATTAAATGCATTAATACATGGAAACTCTTAGTGCCTGGCACACAAAAATACTCAATCAATATTAGATGCTATTATCATCATAAGTGATCATAACTGGAATAATCAAAGGGATTTGCTCTCAGAAGAGCAAAGGATTAGAAACCTACTGTTCAACCGGTGCACCTCATGGTTCTCTTCCAAACAGAGGGTACTTGGTGTGTCCCGTGTGGTGGGAGAATATGTTCCCACAGCCCACACATTTTTATAAGCATGGGGGAAGCCCAGAGATAGAAAAACTTGGGGTTAGTCCCAGCTCATCCATTAACACTCTGTAATCATGGGGGGAAATCACTTCACTGTCTGAACCTTAGTACACTCATTTGTAAAATGAGCAGGTTGGACTGTGTTTCTCAAACTTTTTGATCATGACCTAAATTAAATATATTTTACATCGCAACTAGTTTACACATATATACACAAGAAAAAGTCTTGAACGTGTGATGCATGCTGATAACTTTCTATTCTATTCTATTCATTTTTTAAAAAACGGTCACAACCCATACATTTATTTCATGATTCATGAATGAGATACAAGCCATAGTCTGAAAACAACGGGCTAATGATAGTTCTATTATTCTGTGTGTCTTTACATTCTAAGTGAATAGCTATACGATATTTAGGATATAGGTTAGAAGGTAAACTTCTGGATTCAAATCTGGACTGTGCCACCAAATGGTAAATTCTCAGTTTCCTCTTCTATCAAATGGGATCCTAAAGGCACCTACCCCATAGGGCTGTTGTGAGGATTAAATGAATTAATACATGGAATCTCTTAGTGCCTGGCACACAAAAGTATTCGATCAATATTAGATGTTATTATCATCATAACTGATCATAACTGGAATAATCAAAGGGATTTTGCTCTCAGAAGAGCAAAGGATTAGAAACTCATTTAACGGATCACCTCGTGGTTCTGCTTACAAACAGAGGGTACTTGGTGTGTCCCATGTGGTGGGAGAGTATGTTCCCACAGCCCACACATTTTTATAAGCATGGGGGAAGCCCAGAGACCTTGTCTGAGGGACTCTGGGCTTGCTGTGACAGTGCGGGGCCCAGTTAAGAAACAGACAGCTTTTCCAGCACTGTGGCTCCTCAGGGGAGGGAGTGAGTGAGCGAGCCCGCTCTGTGGTGCTGGTCCCACGCGTGACACTCAGGAGCTTAGCCTTGGAAGGGGCCTCAGAGGTTGCCCTGTACAACCTCCCTCCAAGGGGAAAAACCTCCCTCCCACTCTCTCAGACAGGCCAGGTGCTGTGCTCCTATTGGAGAACAGCCACAAATGACAGACTTTTGCCTGATCTTCCTTGACTATCCCATACATGAGGTTTCTAGGTCCTCTTGCAGGAACCACTCATCATAAGGCTTTCTCCTCATTCTCATGCTCTTCGGTGAGTTGCAAACACCAGTTCCTTCAACAGTGGCTCATTAGACCTGGTTTGGAGACCTGTGTGTGTGGAAGCCCCTATCTGCACACTTGCTACATTATATTGAAGTTATCAATGTATGTGTTTACCCTTTTCTAGTCCAAAAGAAAGCTCTTTCATGAGAAGGCACTGTGTCTTGTTATCTGTGTGCTCCCAGTGCCTAGCATAATGCCCTGCACATAGTAGGTGCTTAGCTAATGTTTGACCTACACTGAACACCTCAACATAATGGCCATCCCCCACCCTCACCCAACAAGCTCCAGGTTTGAGTGATCAATGGAATGAGACACAGTAAAGCCAGACACTGGCCAGGGCAGGGTGTGCTGGGTTGAGACCAACTTTGATCTCGTCTCCCATGTCTGCTGATGTAACCTAAATTGGCATGAGCCTTTCTGGTGGTAACCCGTAGCAATACATGAGACCACATCCAACGGATGGAATACTAGGCAATCATTTAATCATCATGTCCACTCTCCACCCCTCCAGAACACCAGATCTCTTTCAAAGGAAACGCTGCCCAGTGAGAGCTCCTACGTCCTATGTTGGTACAATTGGCTTTTGTTGGTTTTTAATGTTGCTTGAACTTCAATGTGGCTCTTGTTAGTCATCTTAGTTACATGTCATCACTCTGGTTTCTGCCAAGTATTGCAGCCTGTTGGATCAGCTTCAATCTGGACTTGGACATCTGTCACTTAGCTTTTCCTTTCAGCCTTGTGTCAACATGTCTGAACATGTCTGAGCCAGTCTTCCATGCAGCCACGTGTACAGCTCCCAGGAGGATGTGACCAAGGGCACGTCAGCCCATGGACACACTTTACTGACCCGGGAGGTGAGATGGGGTCACCTCAAAGGCCCTCCCCAGCGTTCTTCCTTAAACCTTGACCTCGCTCACCTGAGAAACCACCTTTCCCTCTGCTTCCCACCTAGGCTGGGTGGGACTTTCTGAGCTATCAGAGCTTTCCCAGCAGAAGGTGACCCAGTCCCACCTTAGCTCCAGGGGATGAGTGGGAAGAAAAAGGAAGAAGGGAATTTTGACACCTTGACTTCTCCATGAAAGATTCCATTGCCCAGGATGAGGGGCATTT
>NW_006299262.1:435372-457614 GCF_000327345.1 Myotis davidii | reverse complement strand
TTTTTTTTACACTCAAAGAGCAATCTGATTTAACTTTTATATACCACATTTGGTATTATCCTATAAAAATAAGCCTATAAATTGCCATACAAGTTGCCTACAAGTATCCTAATACAAAGGGATTTCCTCTGAAATGCTGGAAGTCAAAGTATACTTTAAAGTTATAGTGATAGGCATCTTTTTATCTATAACCTAGAAAACAGAATAACTAGCTTTATTTTTTGATGCCAACATGAAGATGATCTTTTGTTTTTCTTTTCAACATGCTTTTCTTTCGCTGTATGAAAGTAAAGGAAAAATAGCTCCTTGCCTAATCTTTTTGCATGAGGCTGGGGAAACAAACAAACAAAAAAAACTCGTTTCCAGAGAGTAAATGTAAAAAAAAAAAAATGCAGTTTCAGAACTGAATATGATAAAGATGCAAAATCCCCAAGCATTTTAATAAGTCAGATAAGTCCCGAGACAAGTGCTCACAGCTGAAGCTCAAGCTAACCCAAGATGGCAGGAAGTATGAATGAGGACGGGAGCAAAGAAAACAACCATTAACAGAAGCTACATACGTTTGAAGGTACAGAACCAAAGAAGCATTCTGCAGGCCGACAGGGTTACAGCGAATGGTGTAGTTAATTATTTGTGCCGTGGTGAATGCAGGCCTCCTCCAGTGCAGGAAGATGGAAGATGAGGTGTTAGCCTTGGCATAGAGATGGTGGGGTGGTGGTGGAGGAGGAACCATGCGATCACGAACAGCTATCGAAAAAGACAATGTTAATTTACCTCATGGCGTAACATTGATGGTAGGAAGTGGTAAATGGTAACATCGTTAACACCCCACCCAGTCAGTTGCCTTGAGGTCTCTCTTCCTTGAGAGGTTTGTAGTGGTCTGTTATTCAAATCTGACCAACTCTTCCAGGAATTAGATGAAGAATCAAATATTATCAGTACTTCGATTGTAAAACAGAAGCATGGAGAAGTCAAGCTACCAGCCAAAGGCATTCAGAAAGCCAGCAGTGGACTTAAAACTCGACAGACACCCACTTTAGTAGCAATAAAATCAAACAGCTCTTAGTAGCAATAAAACTGAACAGTAACTGGAAGGAAATAATTAGCCTCAAGGTTGGAGCAGGTAAAAGAAAGTTCAGTATATGTAGGTATTCAGGGTAATTTTTCCCAGTTAAATTTCTTACAGTCTTTTGCATGCAAAAGTAAAACAGGCTCTTATGATTGGATACAGATCACTTAAATATTTACTGAGCGGGTACTTGTTCAAGATGCTATCTTAGGCACCATGGAGGATATAGAGTGATCCCACCACGAAGGCTTCCAAGTAGTAATGAGACTGACACTTCAAGACAGAGGAGGAGAAGGCGTGAGCCATACATAGTGAAACCAGCGACCGTAACTCTTACTTACACACACATCCTGGCGTGCTGACTGTCTGGTCTGCCTGATAACCATCTTCTATGCTGTTGTAAGCCAGCAGCCTCACGTGGTATTTTCTTCTGGGGTCTATGAAGAAACCAACAGGTTAATAACTAGGTCTAGCCATCTAGATGCAAACAAAGGTTCTACATTTTGGTTTTTAAATCTTCTGAATGAATACCAGTTCTAAGTAAAATGAAATTTTCTCTCTCCCTATCCTATACAATGACTCAGCAATTCACCTTAGTATGTCATTACTTTTGTGACTACCAATTATTTTAAATTTTACTTTGCTTAGCCTCACTTCAAACAAGAACAATACTAACACCACTCTTCCTCCTCCTCCTCAACTGAGATAATTTAAAAGATGTCGTTTGGGTGATGAATCACTTATAAGAAGTTACACTATACAGGCATTTTTATTTAGTTATTTGATGGTAAGTTTATTAAAAGCATGAAAATCAAAGTCAGATGTTTCCCCCCCTCAAGGTTAAGTAGGATGACAACTGTCAACCTTTAGCACGTATGAAAATCTTTAGAACCATGTGTTATTTATTTCTAAGCATGACCTTTTCACAAACCTACATTTTCAAGTTGAGAGCTAAATTCACCAAGAAAGATGAGTTGGAGCTCCCTCTACTGGTATTCATTAACTATCACAATCTGAAAACCAAAGTCCATCCCATGCATATTAAAAAAAAAAAAAAAATTCTGGCTTCTGAGAAATAAATGATTATAACATTTAAATGATATACTTTATAAAATATACAAGAAGTTTAATTATATCAATAAATTTAAGTATAACCATTTATAACTACAGAATGCTTGCTTACAGTAAAAATAAATATTATTCAGAAATAATATGTCTTTTTTTCCCTAGCTTTATGGAGGTATAGTTGACAAATAAAAGTCATATATTTTAAGGTGTACAGTTTGATGTTCAATATACATATACACTGTGAAATAATCATTGTAATCAAGCTAATTAACATCCATCATCTCATGTATATGTGGGGAAAACAATACCTACACTCTTAGCAAATTCTAAGTAGACAATAGAATTTTTATAATTATAGTCCCTATGCTATAAATTAGATCTCAAAAAAATTTTTTTTTGTAACTGAAACTTTGTATCCTTTGATTATCTCATCCCATTTCCGCCACCTTCCAACCCTGGCACCCATCTTTCTACTCTGTTTCTGTAAGTTCAACTATATTAGATCCCATATGTAAGTGAGATCACACAGTAATTGTCTTTCTGTGTTTGAATTACTTTACTTAGAATAATGTTCTCTAGGTTAATTGCAAAAAGCAAGATTTCATTCTTTTTAAGGTTCAATAATATTCCTATATGTAGTGTGTGTGTGTATATATATATATATATATATACACACACACACACTACATATATATATTTTTAAAAGATACAGATTTCATTGCCTTTTGGTATAGTACCCAGAAGTAGAAAAACAGTAATCTTTAATAGATATAGCCAATGTGGAAAAGGATTTAGAATTTAAAAAAAGATAATTCTAGAGTGAATTCAAACATTAAAAAAATAAATTAAAAAAAATAAAATGTGAAGTTTATTAAATTCTTCTAGGTAATTTTGTGAGTTTGTATAAATATTTTAGAAATTGATTAACATATTCTAACATTTAATATTAAATTCCATTTAAAAGTTTTCCTAAAATAAAAATATTTATTTCTATTTGTTTTGATAAAATTAAAAACACAAAAAATTTATACAACTTAGAAAATTTCTGTTCTTTCTAGATAAAAAAGTAGGAAGATTAATAACTTCTGACTATAGAAAATGTTTCTCATATACATTATCTTAAGTATCACAAAAACCCTGTAAGATATATTATTCCCATTTATTAAAAACTGTGGTAAAAATGTATTAAGTAGTGTGTCTAATGTCATACAAAGTAGAACCAAGACCTTGTGGATATAACAGTACAGGGCCTTTAAGTTTACACAAATACATGGGCCCTGCCACTGCAGGTTTGTCTCATTATAATGACTTTCAAAACTGAAATATTTTCAAATATTTTATAAAATGATTACTGGAGAACATAGAAACATACTTGGATTTCATCACTCAAATGAACATTTGGCACTGAAATTCTAAGATCCACAAGATTTCGGTTCAGATTAAAGGCTACTTAATTTGAATCTGCTTTTTTTCTTTCTGTTGTTGTTAATCCTCCCCTGAGGGTATTTTTTCCCATTGATTTTTAGAGACAGTGGAAAGGAGGAAGGGAGGGAGGGAAGGAGAGAAAGATCAGTGAGTGTGAGCATCAATAGGTTGCCTCCTGCAGGCACCCCAACCTGGGCTGGGGATCTAACCTGCAACCCAGGTACATGCCCTTGACAGGGGATCAAACCAGTGACCCTTGGCTGTGTGGGCCAGTGCTCTCACCACTGAGCCACATCAGCCAGTGCTGCTTTTTTCTTTCTTTCCTCCTACCATGTTGCTGAACTCATCCGTCAGCTGAATCCTGAGTTCAGTTTTACAAATACTCCCTCTGAAAGGGGACGAATGGAATTCAACAGGCTCTTTGCAACCTAGTTCTTTATAAAGTCACAGTGCCATCTTCAAAAACATTTCTTCATTCTGTCTGTGCTCAGAAGAGTATCTTTAGGGAAGCTTCCTGAGTGTGAGTGAGGTCTTATGTCAGGAAGATAGCAGACACAGAAAAGGAAGGGTGAGACAGAATTAGCCCAAAGTAGCTCACAGCCTCAGGGAGCTGGACACGGATACAGCCCTCCCTCATAGAAAGCTGATTTTGATAAGGGTGTATGAGGGCAGCTGGAGAGATTATTCCTTTTTCTGCGGTGCAATCTATCAACACTTCATGAATACTTCTCTGGAATATTTTTTTAACCCTAAAATGGATTCTTCAAGTTTTCCCTTCTTCCTCTTTAAAAAATGAACTGCTTACACTAAATTTCAAACCCAGAATTAACCTATTTTTTTAAGGGTCAGGCAGAAGCAGAGATGAGAGACAGAGGTGCTCCCTTAAGACCCTCACCACCTGGCTATTTCCCACTCGGCACAGACTCCAATGAGCACTGTGAGGAGGAGCACACCCGGATGCTCATCTGGAACTCGTCCGAGTGGCCCATCAGAACCCTCTCCAGTGCCGGGCTGCTCCCCCTGCTCATTTATAGGAGGTCAGGAAAACGTAAACGAACGAGCAGGCGAATGGAGCACGTGGAGGTGCCCCCAATTCGTTTCTATCCACACACAAAAGGGAAGACGAGAACCAGGATAACTTTGGAAATGATTTTAGTGGGAAAAATAAATAGGACATACTATGTGGAAAACCTAATTTAGAGGGAAAACCCACTCACATTTGTTCACACGGATCCCTTCCTCATGCTCTACAAAGATTCTTGTTTTGAAAAATAAGAAGTTCAGGCTGGGCAAGCTGAGCAGTGGGCCACGTGCATTTGCCACGTGCTTCTGTTAGGTTTTAAAGCATATGACTCCAATCTCAAAATCTAGTCATTATGTCATTTTGGTTTGTTACTCCAGAGACCCAGGCACAACCTGGCTTATTCTGGTTCACCACTTTGTTAAAAATTTGATTTCATATACTGTCTGCAAATTGAAGAGGGGACTCAGGGGCCAAGGTCCGCAAATAATGTTGAGATGAGCATTATCAGGCAGTAAGACTCATTAACTAAGAAAGAAGACAGAGAACAGCTACCCAGTTAACAAATGGTCTCATAGAGTAAAAAAATTAGCTTAGGAACAATATATTAAAGACAGTTAAATGCACACACCATGTGCCTCAGCTTAAGGAGCACTAATCCTTAAACTCTGCAGTTCTGCAAAGACCCTCTAATACGTGGGGGACAAAGCAGAGACCCAGGACCAACCCTGCAGGGCCACAGGAACCCGTTCCCACGGTCTGTTACAAGCTCTTCTTGAGTTAAGTGTCACCACACCACATATGTGGTGCTTGGTTACGGAGACTCAGCAGAGTTGGGCTATGTGGTTTAGGGGGAAAACAGCAGAGTCAGGAAGAGCAGCCACAAAGAACAATGCAGACCTTCTCAAAGCTAAGCGAGGGAAGGAGGAGGAAGAGACAGAGTGGAGAAACTTGGTCCCAGATTCTTCAAAACTTAAAATAAGGGGTATTAAAATCACTCCTCAACAGGGCTAACTCTTAACGATCCCAGTGCTGATAGCTCACCTAGCGTTTGGATCTATGGTTAAAGTTGCTTAAAGGTTTAGCAATATATAAAGATGAAGGGTCAAGAAAGAAAGGTCAAATTAATTTAACAGAAATTGGACTCTAAATGTTTTCATTCCTAACTATGGAGGGTCAGCTTAAGCTAACAAAATCGTGGTCCCAGCCAAATTAACTTTCTTTATTAGGCAGGCAGCCTTTGGCCAAAATATGAGGCTCTCCTTCTTGAAGCACTGGAATAGCTCTACACTGGCCAAAATATGAGGCTCTCCTTCTTGAAGCATTGGAATAGCTCTACACTTTATCTTTACTCCACTGGCTGCAGGACTTGCCTCACTTCTGTGCTTTCTGATTCACTGTCACCACTAGCTCTTCTTCTTGAGTTTGTTTCATATAGGATCTAATCAGAACCAGAAGTCTGGTTGGTCAAGAAAGAGTTCAAGGTATAAATAAACAATGATCAGGTGACTCCTAAAAACCAGGGACTGACCCTCGCCAGTTTGGCTCAGTGGATAAGAGTGTCGGCCTGAGGACTAAAAGGTCTCAGGTTTGATTCCAGGCAAGTACTTCTACTCTGGTTGCAGGCACGGCCAGTTTGGCTCAGTGGATAAGAGTGTCGGCCTGAGGACTAAAAGGTCTCGGGTTTGATTCCAGGCAAGTACTTCTACTTCGGTTGCAGGCACGTTCCCCAGCCCTGGTTGGGACGCATGTGGGAGGCAACCAATTGATGTGTCTCTCTCTCATCAATGTTTCTCTCTCTGTGTCTCTCCCCCTTCCTTCTACTCTCTCGAAAAATCAATGGAAAAAAATATCCTCTGCTGAGAATTAACAACAACAAAAATCAGGCACTGTATGAAAGGCTCAAGGATTAGAAAGACATAGCCCTTGCTTTTAATTTCAATCTTCCAAAGGAGACAGACTGATAAATGAACACTCTGTGTTATTTACTAACTGCATAACCTGTTCAGACACACAGGGTCTAGAATCCAGACTATCAGCAAATTAACAATGAGCACACACTGAAGCTGAGTTCTAACTACTCTCTGTTCTCATTAATGTTCCCTAGTGCATGGAGCAGGCAAGGCACTCAAGCGTCTGACATACACGTATGACAACGTGCTGTTTGTTCATGACCACTAAGAGCGTGCTGTTTGAGCGACCATGTCACATGGTGTATAATCCTCTCAGTGTCAAGTCCACCTTCACCCACATCTTCCATATTAATCCAGTAATTCCTCATCTGCTAACAAAGAAACAACCTGGTGATAAATGCTTTGGAAAATCCTAATAGGTTTCTTCCCTAATGAAAGAATGGTTTCATAAATGGGAAATATGAAAGAGTTTGAGGACTAGCGTTAGAAGCAGCAAGCAGATGGAAACAACAAATTAATTCACTGTTAATTATATCCAGTTTTAACAATTAGGTTTTTATTATTCTCAGCAACTACAGCTCAGAACAGATCAAGAAAATGAGACTCCCTGTAATGCCAATATTTCTTAAAGATGCGTTTCAAGAACCTAATTCCATTCTAAAATTTTATGACTCAACAACAGAAGTATATTAGCTGCATTTTTAACATATTAAGTAACCTACTAAAAACTCTGTTAGTAAACATCCCCATTTTTCATTGCAACTTGTTCCTAAAGACCACAAGACAACAATAAACCCACAGCGTCCAGTGTTTTACACGAGTAACTTGTGTTTCTGCTCTCTATCACTAGGTGGCATCGGTGTACCTCTCTGAAGGGTGTGATGGCCCCACTCATTTAGCTGTGAAGGTGGGAGCTATTCATACACCAGCTGAAACTGATGAAGGAGCAATTCAAAACAGGTCCACATGAAATACAGCTATTGCTTAAATTTCTTCAAATGAAAGACTTCATGCAAAGCAGTGAAAAGGGAGAAGGGCTCCCTTGGCTCAGTGTTTGTCAAATGAACTTAAAAAACCCTGTGAGCTAGGTAGCGTTTTTGTCCCCTGACCTTTACAAAGGAGGATGCTGAGACAAACAGGTAAGAATTCTGACTTCTAATGAGTCAGTGCTACTAAGAAGCAAAGAGACAGTCTAGCAATAACAACATCATTAATAATGACATACTGATAAAAAACAATACGCTGATATAAATATCAATAGTGATGATGTAAAATACGCTTAGCATCCCATGACTCCTAATCCCGGCTCCCTCTCACACAGAAGGATAGGTTGGTGCAGTGATTCAAGCACAGACTCTGGAACCAGACTACCTAGGTTTGAATTGAGTTTCCTCATCTATTAAATGGGAACTAAACGAATTTGTATTTGTAAAGTGCTTAGAAAAAACGTCTAGCAACTGGTAGAAATGTTTTAGTGCTAAATACGTAAGTGTAGAGGAGGGAAGTGGTGTGAAAATGAGGGGATTTGGATTTTAATCTTGGATTTAGTAGTCATGTGGCTGCAAACTGGGCCTCTCCTAGAACTCAGTTTCCTCATCTTTAAGATTAGGAAGTTGAAAAATACCAGTTGTTCTCAAATTTGTTTAGGTAACAGTGTATTGGGGAAGTGAAGACAAAGGTACAAGTACCATGCAAGATAGGAGGAGATTTGCTAAAACTCCAAGGAGCCCAGCGGGTGTGGCTCAGTGGATGAGTGTAGACCTGTGGACCAAGATGTCACAGTTTGATTCCTGGTCAAGGCACATGCCTGGGTTTCAGGTTTGATCCCTAGTAGGGGGTGTGCAGGAGGCAGCCGATCAATGATTCTCTCCCATCATTGAAGTTTCTCTCTCTCTCCCCCTCTCCTTTTCTCTCTGAAATATATATATATATATATATCTCCCCAAGGGAATTAAAAAAAGAGGGAATGATTATTAGTTTGGGGGTTGAGGAGGGCTTCAAAAAAGTGCATTTGAGCAGAATTTGACCTTTTCCATGGCAAGCATGGAAAAGAAGAGATCGAGGCCAGGAGAAGAGTATAAGCAAAGGCTCAGGGCCAGGAACACCTGGATCAGGGATGAGTAACAGGAGAGAGTTCCCTAAAGGGTACAGGAGTGAGGGTCACATAGAAAAGTGAGACTGGGGGCAGATCACAGAGTTTTGAGAGTCAGACTAGGCACTGCAGATTGTATTACATACATTCAGAAGACAGCTGACTAAATGGAACAGTGGAGAGAAGGGATTGATGAGAAGAAGAAAGCTCCCAAGTTACCAGCAGAACTGGAAGAGGATATGCTTGGGAGAGCCAATGCCTGTTGAGTCAGAGGTGCCGGGAGAACATTCAAGTGGAGCTGACCAGCGGGTGATTAAAAAGGCTGCATTACCGTGGCCCGTGTGCTAAGTGGTTAGAGTGTCGGCCGGCCCACAGAAGGGTCATGGGTTCCCCAATTCTGATCAAGGGCACGTACCTGGGTTGCAGGTTCAATCCCTGGCCCTGGTCGGGATGTGTGGGGGAGGCAACTGATCAATGTATTTCACATCAATGCCTCTCTTTCTCTCTCTCCCTCTCCCCCCCACCCCATTCCCTCTCTCTCTTAAAACCAATGGAAAAAAATCTTCTTGGGTGAGGATTAACAACAACAAAAAAAGTGCTGCATGGAGCCAGCAGTTAGGATGGAGAGGCACACTCAGCAGTCACCCATGGAGGAGGGGTGCCAAGGGAGGGAAAGGACAGCAGGGACTCCAAACCTGGAGCTGAGAGGGGAAGTGGTCTTAAAGAGTCATGAGGAAACCCAGGAAGGTTAAAATCCCACAGAAGCCAAGAGAAGGAGATTGGTATACTGGACAATGTCCAATATAGCAAAGAAATCACCAAGGGTAAGAATGACATCTGGTATGTAGGTCCTTTAACAGAGTAAATTCATTAGCAGGGCTGGGGGAGGCGGAAAACATGGAGGGGCAAGGAGGTTCTGGGTCATTGGAGAAAGAGCTATAAAGGGGAATGAAAATGAATTATCTTCTGATATGTACCTAGACGTTAACAGTGGTCTCTATCTCTATCTGCTAGAAGTTTTAGTTATGTTGCTTCCTGTATTTCCATGTGTTCTACAATAAATATGAATTTCTTTGTTAATAAAGTAGTTGGGGAAAATGTATTATTTTTTATATGCCAACAGCTAATATGTACTTTATATGCACTATCTTAAATAATCCTTACTACAACCCTATAAAATATGATTATTTTTATTTTATAGATAAGGATACTGTTACATAACTAAACTAACTTTCCTTTAAGAATCATTTTTCTATATACAGGGTGAAGCAAAAGTAGGTTTAGCGTTGTATGCTAAATACAGTTTTATTCTTGTATAATTAATTAGTTATTGAATTATTTTCCACACAAACAACTGCAATCCTACTTTTGCCCCACACTGTAAAATATCCAAAAAATGTATTTTAAACTTCCCTGGTTCTTTAGAATGCTGGAATTAACTGGAATTTTTTTGATGCTCTAAAACCATCCTTGTGAGTATCAATTATATCTTCTACAATATAAGAGTAGTATTTTTTTTTAAACTTATTTTTCTTGGCCTTCAGCTCCAATTCTATGTTTCTAGGCCTATTTTATAAGTCAGGTCCATATAATCACTAACGTTTGAAAAAAAAATCACAACATGTTAGAACATGTGTAAATTAAGAGAATAACACTAAAGAATGGCATCCTCTCCTGCCGAGTGGCTTTGTGATATAAACCCCTTTTTTGCCGCGCTACCAGGTTTTAGGTTATGATTGAAAGATGCCAGGTTGTAGGCCCTGAATAAGCGGGTGATATTAATGTACATGGAAAGGTAATTAAATACACAGTAGAGCAAAGTCAGAATAATCAAAGATGTAACCATTACGGAATAAATTAATTTTATTTTAAGGAGAAAACATTTAAGAATTCCAGTCCTATCAGATTTTGCTCATTGTTCTGCCCTTACACTTCAAGCTGTACAAGGTAAAACTAATAGGCTCATTTAGTAGGAAGTACCCACACCCCACACCAAACCTCCCCGCAAACACTATGAAGACCAAATGTTCTGATTGGAAATGAACTCAGACAGTAAAACTGATGGGCATCAATTCCAATTTTATGACTTCTTTGTTGTAATACTAACATATCTAGACGTTTGTTTTTCTGGAAAACGCATAGTAGAAAACATTTTTTTGCCAAGTGTTTAGCTGTGGACCAATAACAATAGGAGACAATACTGGAGTCATGAACAGCAGGCCTTTGTCTCCTCCAGCTGCTGCTTGTTGGTGAGGCTCCAGAGGCCTTGAAAAGAGCCAGGCCAGAGTGGACAGGTCAGGGGTAGGTAAACTTAAGAGGAAACTGAGGTCAGGACCATGAGAAACCTTTACCCCCTCAGGAGTCGCTCCATCTTTGATATTTCTAAAATTCAAATCTGGGGAGGACTTCTTAAGCTCTATTTTCCATCCTTCTACGGAAACTTCTCAGGTGGTGGCAAAACCAATCCGCCCAGTACCAAAAGAAGATAAAGCAATCCCACCTACTTTAGGACAGTCCCTGCCACTTGCTTGGTACACAGATAAGGAACATGCCGGAGTGGCTTAATACAATGTCTTAAGAAAACACAAAGCATTACTTTAAAAATTACTATGCACTACTTTGAATTATTTACTTAAAATACTGCTACAGAAAGGCTTTACTTTTATTAGTGTCACATTATTGTTTCACAGCATTAAAAACAGTTAATAAATTAGAGTACACATGCAAAGGTAAGGAGCAACCTGAAAATTTGCTGTTGTAAGGTCACCATCCGTGAAGTCTGAAAATGTTCAAGTGAGGCATGCTCAGAGTAAGTGAGAATATGAAACGCTGAAGGATGCTACCTCGTGTCTCTGGCCAAATGTCCATTTTTAATAAAATCTTTTGTGCCACAAGGTTTTGTGTGAGTCTTTTCAGGCCTATTGTTCCCCCGCAGTCCAACTGAAGAGCGCCTTGGTCGGGCGAGCCAGGGTGACTGCACTGCCCCCAAGCCGGTCCCCCTCACACAATACCCCCACATAATGATTCAGAGCAGAGACCGGCAGTGAGGGCTGCTGTGACACCTGGGTCATGGCCTCTGACACAGACCTGGGGCCAGCGCAAGTCTGGTCCAGCGGCAGAGGAGCAGGAAAAATGCTGCGGGGGATGGGTGGGAAAGGCAAGCGGAGCGAAACACTCCGCTTTACCGAAAACACAAGTCACACTTAAACGTCACCTGCCTTCAAGTTATCCAAACGTTGGAAGGCCTGCTGTGTTTCTCCCCCCTAAACAGTAATAAGATTGGGGGAGCAGGTCTTTCCTAAAAGGGGATTCTTTGTCTTGTATCATCAGACTAATGTTAGAATGAAAAAGTTAATTCACGATGCTTAAAATAATTATGCCTTACGTGAATGTACTCACATGCTAACTTAAAAACAGAGGTGTTTTTTTTAGCTGAAAGAATGTAAATTTTACTTAAACTTAGGTTAAAATTCATTCTCCTTTTGTTTAGAAATTGAATTTTTGTAAGGGATTGTGAATCATAAGCATTTTTTACTATTTGCCTTACAACTTTTTTAAGGCAGTATTGTTCATGAGCACTATGGCAACATGTTATAAATTTGTTCTGTGATAATGTAGAGTATTTGAGTGTAAAGTAGACAGAATGGCAGATGGAGTGGGCAATCCCTTTCCCGCCCAATTTTCCCTGTTTTCTGCACAGCAACTCTCTCAGAAAGCTCATGGTAGGGTTATTTGTCTAAACCTGAAATGACTCAGTCCCTTTTGTTCTGCCCCCCTGAAGGGCCTTAAGACAAACAACCTCTCTCACTCCCAGTAAAAACATCCCCTCTCCTACTAAGTTTAGGATAATTTAGATGAACTTTCTTTGTAAGTGACATGTGAGTCAGTTGCCAAAATAAGTATGTCCTATTGATAATCTCTATTTTAACATCTGCTAAATGGATTGTTTTATAAAATCCGGAAGCATAAAGCTTTCCCAATCATATCATGTTCAGTAGTATTCTGATCATGTTATTTCTCTTTTAACCATGAGATTACATTTCTATATATCTATCAGGCTTTTAGGACTTCTTTTAAAAACTATTTTTCATTTTTGACAAATGTATTACTTGAGGCTGTCTGGGCACAAAAATACCTGGGGTTGAAGATGTCTACTTGAACACTGCCATGAGTGAATCTAATTTCAAACACTGAAAAACAAATCTGAAAGCGATACTGGAGGCCCCACAAACAGTTTTTGTTTTTTCCGGTGACAATTCTTTCCCTTTGTGAACCCCCAGGGAAGAAAGGCCCCTCGCTGGTCCACCCATAAGATGAGTGAACACTGCCGCTGAGTCTCTCCCCAGACACCATCAGCGAATGGAATCATGCCGAGTGAGGGTGAGCAGTTGCTGTCTCCTTGAGGGTGTGGGGATGAAAGGGAGACTCCGAAAGAGAGCGGCTTTCACTGTCCTAAAAATGTATGATGGCTTCATGTGAACAGTACTGAGTGTGGTCCACACATATGTTCCTGAATGAATTAAAAGTGAATAAAATGAAGCGATTTCTGATTTTAAAAATTTATAATTATAATACAAGTAAGTGTTAGAATGGAGGTGGGTGGTGCAGTCTCCTAGGACAATAAAGAGGCTATAGAATTTACAAGTGTTGTTTACTTAAGAAAGTGAAATAAATTCCTTTGGCTATGTTGATATTCCTTTCAAGAGCAATCCTTACCCTAAAAGCACCCAAAATACTTGACTTATGCTACTGTACTTGGCTTAGCATTTGTTTAAGTAGCTGCTCTGTCTGCTAACACTGTCCGTCTGACATACATCATTGCCTTACAAACAATATTTTTATAGACTGACAGAGAGCGCCTATTCATGACAGCCAAACTGCCCCTGAAGCCATGAAATAAATTTCCTTCCAGGACTAACATTTCTCCATCTCACTGTCATGGGCTCACCATGCCATTTTGACCCTTTTGTGAGGCAACATGAAAATACCATCTATCATCTCCTGAACCACGGCGACTTGGTCGGAGGTGCACAGTTTCATTGCAAAAACATCTGTGGTTTGATAACCATTCCTCCAAATCTCGGTCCTCAGCAGTGAAAAGCATGCTTGCGAGATGGGAAAGATGCAGGTAGACAGCTTGAAGCCAATCTTAAATTTCTCCTCAAGTGGGAAACGCAAGCTGATGAAATATCGGCTTCATCAATCACAGAAGTAAAGCATGATTGTGGTATTTATTTATGCCTCTTTAGAACGCACAAGAAGCACCATGTCACCAGAATTTATTGAAACTCTGCTGAATGTGTCACTCTGACATCAATTTTAGTGTTAGCAGATAAGAGAATTCTGGGAGTTTTTTGATACAAGTAGCTCAGGGTGCAGGTTGTTGCCATGTTAAATGGCTACAAACAATCTATTCAAATTCTATACAAACCTTAAATCTTTCAGGAAAGTATTAAAAATATCTTAAAATGCTTTTCACACATGTGATAGGGAATCTCAAATAATGTGAGTACATAGAGTGAAACCAAAAGGATTTCCTGATAATATATTCAACAGAAGAATTAAAGTTTCTTATATTCACTGTTATTTTAAAAGTGCTGTTGTTTTAACCATGAGCATAATCACTATAAAATCATTCCTCATTTGTAGCTTCTATGGTTCTGTAGGGTCAAAATTAAGGCCCATCTGCCACAATTTCTATTCTGAAACCAAAGGTCATTTTATGAAAAGAGTAGGATGGAGGGTGTTCAAGAAAAGGAAACACTAAAAATCATCATACTTGGCCATCCAGATGGAGGAAGGTGAAAGTTCAAAAACTATTTTAATTGTTTCCTCCACTAATATCTCTAGGTCATCCAAAACCCAGTAACTTGTTAAATGACCCTAGAAACTACAGGAATCTTCTTTCCTTATTATCTTAAGTCATTGTTAAGCATAAGTTAGTATGGATTTTCAATATATAGATTCACAGAGAATCTCCAACAATTTGAGCATATAGAGTTTTTCTGGAGGTACTGTATTTCAAGAATTTAATTATTATATTACAATCTTCTTCTAATAATGAAACTGTCCTGTGCCCCATAGCTAACAATGTTTGTAGTCTTCTCTGGCTACAAGGAAGTGAACAGCTAGGCGTTCCTAAAGCAATTGCACAGAACCTTATACAACAAAGAATCCATAATCCTAGTTTCATTGACTTTCCCATCTTTATCTTTGAACCAACTTCTTCATTTAGGCATATCCAATTAAAAATACTTCACTGTTTCTTCTCATTATGATAGAATATATGTTTATTATAGAAAATTTGTAAAACGTAGACAACTAAAATAAAATATCCTTAGTACCAGCACCCAGAGATAAGCACTGTGAACATTGGGTTGTATGTTGTTGTTGTTGTGGTTTTCATGCCCTTCCCTATCCATTTGCACACCTACTCAGTATTTTTTGTATTTTATAATCTTTTTTCCTTTTTCTTTTTCTTTTAATTCTCACCCGAGGATATGTTTAATGAGTTTAGACAGAGAGGAAGGGAGAGAGTAAGAAACAGGGATGTGAGAGAGAAACATATGCTCCCATCAACTGAGCCACTTGGTCGGGGCATAGCTGCTTTTTTCCACTTAGCATACTGCGAACAACTATTCATGCTATTTAATATTCTTCCAAAACATTCCTTCCAATGTCCACATTTATTCAAATGGGATGGATTACCAAAGTTTATTTTATTAAACCTCTGTAGTTGAGTTTTTGGGTTTTCTCCAGTTTTTCAAAATTACAAATGACTGTACACTACAGTGAACATCCTTAAGGTTAAATGCTTGTGCGTGTTCCTTATTATTTTCTCCTGATAGGTGTCTATAATGGAATTCCTAGGTAAAGGAGTATGCGTATTACAGCTGCCCTGCCTCCCCTTGGGGTGTTGCCCAATTATCCCTAGTAAAGTTGTGCATCAATTTAAACTCTCTCGGTATGAGTGCTCTTAAATCCCAAACCCTTACCAATATTGGGCCTTATACCACCTATTTGTTTTATATTTTGTTGAATTTTTTTAAAATATATTTTATTGATTTTTTACAGAGAGGAAGGGAGAGGGATAGAGACTTAGAAACATCGATGAGAGAGAAACATTGATCAGCTGCCTCCTGCACACTCCCTACCGGGGATGTACCGGCAACCAAGGTACATGCCCTTGATCGGAATCGAACCTGGGACCTCTCAGTCCGCAGGCCGCCGCTCTATCCACTGAGCCAAACCGGTTAGGGCTATTTTGTTGAATTTTGTGTTTCTGTATTGTTAGTCCAAATCTTTCTTAGAAGGAAGCAGAATATATGTACATTTGAAATAATGACTAGCTAGATGCATTGACACAATCTACCAGGGAAGATGAATAATCATGCCAAATGTGCTGCCTACTGTCTGCACAGGTTTCAAAAGTTATTGTTTACATCCTGGGAGGCTGAGAAAGTTGATGTCATTTTAACCTTCAGCTGAGGCAACTGCTCCATATTCTATGACAAACCAAGGTGAGTGCCAATGGAGTCAGCTATCTTGGCTAATTCAACATCAGTTTCTCAGAGAATCCTACGCTGATCCCCTACCTTTAACCTATAAAGTGTCCCCTATAACATGGCCTTATAACTCCCGATTTTCCATGCCAGCACTTATTAAAGTTTGTAATTATAATTTATGAGATGATCTGATTAATGTTCATTTCCTTTTCTGGACTGTAAAGCTTCATAACTGCCATAGTTAGAAATACCCGATCCTCTAATTTAGAATAGTGGTGTCCAAACTGTTTTATTTCACCCTCTATTAATAAAGTTTTTCTAGCCTGCATACTCAGCACATATACCTTTATTTACTTAGTAGAGGCCCGATGAACGAAATTCGTGCAAGAGTAGGCTGCTGGCTCCGCCTTCCCTCTGGCACTCAGGACCCAGGCTTCCCTTGCAGCCCAGGCTTCGTCTGGAAGGTCACCAGGAAGGACATCCGGTCTAATTAGCATATTATGCTTTTATTATTATAGATAACATGTACCTGTGTGACTGTCCTGTTATGTACATTGTAAAACAAACATACCAAATATTTTTAAAGGCTAATATAAAAAAATATTTTCCTCTGGCAATAAATGGCCTGTCTTGCAGCTCTTTCAACTCCATGGAGTAATTAGTACAAAGCTTAAAACTTCATTTGCATTAACTACGTTTTTAAAAAACAAGCTTAAAACAAAAAACAAAGCACAACTCACAAGTATAATTAGTGCAATACAGCAAATGCTTTTCTTCTATCCTCCTTGAAGTTGCTTTCATGTGCTAATGTGGCATTTTAAAAAAAAAGTCCTCTTTTTTTTAACCTACTTAGATCTTTAAGGACCTCACACATCTAAAGGTTCTTTACATTCACCAGAAACTTCCAGAGTGGTTTGAGAGTTGACATGCACTGTGATTAATGGACAGTATTGATTTAATTTCCTACAAAAAGGTTTCCCCTTATGTTAGAAAATTATTGTTTGTAAGTCATGTCAAGCATTTTATTATTCTTACAGATTCTTAAAACTAGGAAAATAAAAAATTTACTGAAGTTTTTCCTTCATTCATAAAAATACCAATTGAAAGTTCTGGCCTATTCAACAATCAAGAGCTGATCAATAACTATGAGCACCTTCCTGATACCAAGGAAACACTGCTTTTATTTGCTATCATTTTAATGAGGTTTTATCAGCTCATGTCGAAAGGAAGCGGAGAATAAAACAGTGAAATCAATTTAATAAACTTCAAAATGTAAATACAAAGTGCTGTAGAGAATACTGAGGTATTTTAGGAGAGATTTTCATAAAGCTAAATATTCAATGGAAAGCTATTAGTTAAATAAATATTACCAGTATAGACGTGAACATCATTAAATTGTAAAGCTTCTTCAGATGTCTTCATCTGAATTGTCATTTGGAACCAAATTAAAAAGTCTTCTTCGGAAGACAAATATGAACCTAATTTTGTTCTCATGTACGTTTCATATTTTGTATCTGAAGAAAAACTTGAGTTGACATATAAAGAGATAAACAACTGGTATTTTGATAGCGCCTGTTTTTGTTTTTAATTTCTGTTGTTTTGCTTTCCCTAAAGAAAAGGTATTTCAGGTGGACATTTAACTTGAGAGAGCTGGCTGGAAGGGGTGTTTGCTAAGAAGGAGACAGAGAAGGATGCTTTGCCCAGGGCATCCTGACTAACTACTCTAACATCAGACCCCAGACCTAAAGTGACACAAACGTAAGTCTAGAAACACAGCACAATCGGTATTTCACTTTATAGACTAGTAAAGAACATAGCCGCCTGAAACCATGGAACTTCCTCATCCTGCTTATTTTCTCCATCTCCACGGGGGCCGTACTTTATTTGGGGTTCTTTTCAGGCAGGCATGTGAAGTGAGGCTCCGCAAGTACTGTAAATCCTCCCCCAGAGCCGGAGGTCAAAGGGTTATCTCTGCTATGTGGTTTTAGGGTTTTCTTTACTCTTCTTTCTTCTTTTTTTTTTCTTTCTTTTTAAGCCAAGAAAACAAAAACGTATGCATCTGAATCACAGCAAGCTAATTTAGGTACTGAAAAAGTTTCTTTTCTACACATGAAATGCTTTCTCAAGAAAACCACTGAATATCAACTTTTCAGGCATCCCACAAAGAGAAACCAGATGCAACCGAGCCCCCTCCCATCACCATTGTCTGCTAGAAAACTTGCCACACAGCTGCTAAAGCAGTAAAACAACTTCAAACCTACAAATGTGACGACCATTTAGGCAAAAGCATCAATTTCAGTTCTCGGAAAAAAACAACAACTCTTGCTTTATCTTAAAAAAATAAAAAGGGAGTAGCTTTGTATTATTTTTGTTCATGAATTAGACCTAATTTAATAACAAGCCAGATGTTTTTCAGAGAGCTTTCCATGTTTTAGAGCTTTTCAAAGGTGATGACTATTCAAGATCAAGAATATAAAAGTCCAGGAAAAACCATCAACATTCTTTTCCCAATTATTTTTGGGGGTTTGACATGGAAAGTTGAACCTTATTACATTTTTAAAGGTATTGAAAAAATGTTTAAGAAAAGTATAGTTTCTTATTGCTGCCATCCTTCTCTATCTCCAAGATGATATTTTAAAAGTGGAAAATAAAATTGTTAGGTGTAACACCCCATAGGAGGCCATTCATACAAGGCTGATACAGTACAATATAGAGCAAAGGAGGAAAAGGCATTTATCCTTTCAGGGGACACTGTCCTTCATTTTCATGCTTTGTGCAATCCTCTGAATTTAAGAGGCAGAAATGCAAATTAAGCAGTACTGCTATTGCAGTCAACTGGATTACAAAAAAAGTTTAAAAAGCCTTTCAAACATTGAAGACTGTAAAGTATCTCCTGGGCTTTGTTGCAAGATTCAGTTTGGAATCTGCCAACTTTATTTCTCCCATAACAGGGCAGCAATGATTTGCCCGATTCCCTGATTTGCTCCTTTCTTTCTTATTTAAAATTTCTCTATCTTTTGTAGCAAGTAGAAGAAACGGACACATGTTTACAATTGCACCAAATTAAGAATATAAACATGAGCTATCTATATGGGAAGCATTTTGGTTTCCTGAGGTCTATAAAGATAACTTAAAAAAAGAGACTGTACTGAAGGTTACAACTCAAAAAGTGATAATGTTCAAAGTTTCACATGGAGAAATTTCAGTGAGACTTGTTGGATGTGCCCACTTTCCTGGAAATGACCTAATGTCCTTGGGTTTTACAATGACACCGACAGTGGTTTCTTATGCTCAAGTCTTTGTTAGTTCAGCTTCCTTCAAGGTAGCAAAGCCAGGAAGATGCCAGGGTCCCTTGGAGTGGGATGGCATCAGCGTGTAGTTTTAACTCTCAACTTCTCTGCCTTCCTTCAATGACTCCCTGTCTCAGATCTTATGACATCTAAGCCCGTGTATTAAGCTGCTATAGACACCCCTACCAGGACACCAACCTTTCCAGCCCAACACAATCGAGGCTGAACTCAATAGCCTCCACTACTCCCAACCTGGTCTTGCTTCTGAAAGGCCTATTCCAATTGATGTTGGAGGGTCACTCCAGCTTCTTCCTCCACCTCATCACATTTACAAACCTCTAACAGTTACTGAGCAGTTACTAGGTACCAATGCACTGTGCTGAGGGTTCCATGTGCACTAGCACATTTAGTCCTCAATATCCTAGACACTGACAACAGACAGAGGTTCATGGAGGGAGAGCTAAGATTCAAACTCTGGTCATTTGATCTCAAAACACGCAGTCTCCTATTTTAATTTTTAAATGTAAGTCCACTAAATTTATATACTTCTTTTTGGTGTACAGTTCTATTTAATAGATGCACAGATTTGTGGAGCCACCACCACGAAGGATATACAGAACAATCCCATCACATCAAGAAGCTGTCACTTCGTAATTAAAGCCTGCCCCCACCTAACACATGGCAATCACTGATCTGGCCTCCATGCCTGTAGTTTCGACTTTTCGAGAATGTCGTATACATGAAAGCATGCAGAATGTAACCTTTTGAGACTGGCTTCTTTCACTCAGCATGCCATTGATATTCATCTACAAATTGTTCTGTACAGTTCATTGCTTTTTGGCTGGTGAGAAGTATTCAATTGTATGGATATACTGCAACCTATTTATTTGTTGTTCCTAGTTTGGGGGGATTATGAGTAGAGCTCTATATACTGTCTATAGGTTTTTGTGTGAACTTATGTTTTCATTTTTCTGGAGTAAACACCTAGGATGGCCTTGCTGGGTCACATGGCACAGACATGTTTTAACTTTGTGAGAAAGTTAAACTAAACTGTTTTCCCAGAGTGGCTGTGCCATTTGGCATTCCTATAGTAATGCGTAAGAGTTCCAGGTGTCCTGCGTCCATGCTAGCTCTTTTATTGGCATTTTTGGGCATTTAAACACTTTTTGTCATTCTGATAGGTATGTAGTGGTACCTTATTTCAATTTTAAAATTTGCATTTCCCCAATGGCTAATGGTGTTGAGCATCTTTTCATAGATCCCTTCGGTATAAACCCTATATCTGAAGGCCTCTTATCAGGCCCATATGTAATCAGTCAAGTCCTACTTATTCTAAGCTTAAAGTAACTTCACATCTGCCTTCCCTCCAATGAACTACCACCTTAGTTTGCACCTCATCATCTTAGATTACAACCATCTTATTGATTTCCTGTCTTCAGTAGCCCCCTCCCTGGCCTATCCTCACTGCATTCTCTAAGCCTATCCTCTGTGATATTGATAGTTATTCTTCTAAAATAAGCCGTGTCACTTTCTCACTGGAAAACTTTGATGGCTCCACATTGCTTATTTTATTTTACTTTTTTCCAACCTTTAATTTCGTTATTGATTAAGGTATTACCTATGTGACCTCATTCCCTCCCATAAACCGCCCCCCCCACACTCATACCCTCGCCCCCCTGTTGTCTGTGTCCATTGGTTGGGCTTATATGCATGCATACAAGTCCTTTGGTTGATCCACATTGCTTATTTTATAGGACAAAGACCGAATCATTTATTAGGGTACACAAGGGCCCTATTTAACTCTATAGTTTTAGTCCCTACATCTCTTATCTATGCAACCCATGTTTTAGCCATGGCAAACAAATAAGGCTAGCTCTTTAATATTTTCACATTTTAAGCTCCTATGATTGGAATGATTTTTCTCCATTCTCTAAATAGGCAAACTATTCTTTTTTGGCAAACTATTCTTCATCATTCAATACATTAGCCATTTATCCTCTGTGCTCCCAAAACACGCTGACTATATCTCAGTTTCATCTATGAATGCTGATAGGTCTTCCATGCCAAGCTTATTCCTTGAGCCCAATTTGGGGACTGGTAGAGGTTCTGTGTATTCAATCAATATACACTAACTTTTAAAAAAAGAATATATATACACACACACACACACACACATATAGATATTTCAGAGAGAGAGAGAGAGAGAGAGAGAGAGAGAGAGAGAGAGAGAGAGAGAGAGAGAGAGAGAGAGAGAGAGAGAGAGAGAGAGAGAGAGAGAGAGAGAGAGAGAGAGAGAGAGAGAGAGAGAGAGAGAGAGACATCAATGATAAGAGAGAATCATTGATCAGATGCCTCCTGCATGCCCCACACTGGGGACTGAGCCCACAACTGGCATGTGCCCTGACCAGGAATCCAACCATGACCTCCTGGCTCATAGGCTGATGCTCAACCACTGAGCAATACCAGCTGGGCTAAATTTTAAATTTTAAGAATGGGAAGAAACTTGTTAAAATTCATAATCAGGGTGGGGTAAACTTTAATATTAAAATTTTATGAAACAAGATATGACAACTAAATATAGACATAGATAGCAATTTAATGTTATTAAACCAAGTAGTTCTACATCTCTATATAATAAAAGCCCAGCGACCGTTATGGTGGAACGACCAGAATGATCCGTCGCTATGATGTGCACTGACCACCAGGGGGCAGACGCTCAACACAGGAGCCAGGCTAACGACTGGCAAGCGCAGCGACAGTGGCAGGAGCCTCTCTCACCTCCATGACAGCAATGACAGCACTAAGGAGCTGTGAGCCAAGCAGTGAGCCCAGCGGGCGGTCAGGAGTAAGCAGGCAGGT
>NW_006299262.1:427026-435273 GCF_000327345.1 Myotis davidii | reverse complement strand
CACACACACACACACACACACACACACACACACACACACACGAATTTCATGCATCAGGCCTCTAGTATACATACAAAGTTCTGAGAAAAAATACATATTGTATCAACCTTAAAATTAGAAAGTTTTGCTTTTAATTGGCATTATCTCAGGCAATGTCTTCATGAGAAGTCGGGAGAAGAAATTACAGAAGTCAAAATTGCATGTTGTGGGGATGGTTTCACTTTTGTGATTAATTTACTGGTAATTAATTTATATTAATTTAATGGTAACTGCAGCCCATTATCAGTAAGTTCTAAACGGAGTTCATCTTCTGATTTGCAAGGCCAAAGGGCTTGTCTATTATAAGCCCTCTAGTAGAGGCCTAAGAGAACAACCACGAAAGCATAGGAGCCTGTTTATCTGAGACCTATTGAGTTCCCTACAACACTGTACCATTGTATTCACACAGTGCTGTAGAGGGCTTTGTAAATAGTATTGTAGCTCTGAGAGCCCATCCTAAAGCTGAATGGTAATAGCTGAGTGGGCTCAAAAATATTTTCCTTGTGAGTGACTGCTAAATGCCCCTGGCTTCACACTGTGGATTCAAAGATTGGATTATGTGAAGGGTTTATGGAATCCACAGCTTGGTTTCCTTAATTTCCTTGCTACTTTAAAAACATAAAATTAATTTAGCAGTATCACAGTTTCCTAAAATGAGATGTATCAAATCAAAACTAACAAAGCTTTCTCATGAGGCTTAATATATCATTAGATTTGTAACTGGATGCCTCCTGAGAGCTAACTCAAGAAAGGAAAAGATAAATTAAAACACTTGAACTAACATAGCTACAGAACTGGTTAAAGGCAGGCATAAATCAAAGGTCCAAATACCCTCCCCTTATAAAGAATGTTTTTTCTTCAGACATGGGATCAATACTGCCTAACCCTTTGTAAGTGATTTTTATGTATTGATTGATTTTTTGAGAGACAGAGAAGAGGGGTGCAGGAGAGAGAAACATCGATTTGTTGTTCCATTTATTTATGCATTCATTGGTTGATTTTTTTTTAAAGAAATGTTTTAACATGTAGAGCTCACCAGGAATTTTTTAAGATTCTTAAATTGATTTTTAGAGAGAGAAAGGGAAAGGAAGAGAAAAAGAGAACCGTCAATGTGAGAGGGGAGCATTGATTGTCGGCCTCTTGTACGCCCCCTACTGGGGATTGAGCCCACAACACGGGCATGTGCCCTGAATGGGAATCAAACCAACAACCTTTTGGTGTTTGGGACGATATCCAACCAACTGAGCCACACTGGCCAGGGCCATTAGTTGATTCTTGTATGTGCCCTGGCTAGGGATCAAACCCACAACCATGGCATTATCGGGATGACGGTCTAACCAACTGAACTACCCTGCTAGGGCCTATAAATGTTTTTTAAAGAGTGAAATTTGCTGATTTGGGTAATATTATTTTATACAATGATTATAGTTCCAAAAACTTGAATATAAGCTGTTTTCTTAAGGAATCTTTATTATCTGGGTACATGGGAACTGATTCATTTACTTCCTGCATGTTTGAGGAAAAAATACACTGACTCAAAGATGATACCCAGGGAGGGCCTCTCTCCCTGCAAGTGAAAGCTAAGAAATATGATTAGAAACAAGATGACCAATAAAATGTTCAATAAAAAGTAGAACTAAAGAGAGACTTTGTGGTAACAATAATTAAAAACTATAGCTGGCCTCATAAAAAGTCAGCAATACAGGAACCTAAAAGGTTCAAAGAGCAAGAACTATAGAGTCTACACCTAGAATTGGCAAACTAAAGTAATATGGCCCACTGCCCTTGGGGTCAGCCTGCCAGCTAAAAATGATATATATTTAATGTATGTATAGTTGGCATATATTATTATATTAACTTCAAGTACACAATATAGTGACTCGACATTTATATACCTTACATTGTAATCACCACACTAAGTCTAGTAATAATCATCGGTCACTATGCGAACTTATAGTAAGATTATTGACTATATTACCTTTTACCTTTTCTCCCATCCCCCAACATCTTCTCTCTGGTAACCATTAGCTTGATATGTTTCTATAAATCTGTTTTTGTGGAATATGTATATATACATATATAAGTATACACACAAGCTGGGGCAAAAGTAGGTTTATAGTTTTGAGTACACAAAACACAGTTTTTGTATTATTATTTATTATTGTATTATTTTCCGTATGAACAACTTTAACCCTATGTTTGCCTATCTATCTATAATAAAATAATACTCAGCTATAAAAAAAAAAAGAAATCTTGCCATCTGCGACAGCATGGATGGACCTGGAGGGTATTATGCTAAGCAATAGTCAGAGAATGACAAATACTGCATGGTTACATACAGTATTTTCTATATGTGTAATATAGAAAAACAAAACACAACAAAAACAGACTCATAGATACAGAGATCAAACTGATGGTTGTCGTATTTTCCAACAAGGAAACATTCTTTTAAATAGTATTTTGTGACACAGCAAAATGAAACGAAACTCAAATGTCTGTGTCCATAAATAAAGTTTTATTGGAACTTAATCAATACCCACGCATTTATATATTCCCTATGGCTGCTTTTGTGCTACGATGGCAGAGCTGAATTCCTGTGGTAGAGCCCGGATGGCCCACTCTATCGGTGTACTTGGGCTGCAATTACCACCACAGACTGGACTTCAACAACAGAGATTAAGTTCTTACAGATCCCAGAACTGGCAAGTCCAAGATCAGATCTTTAGGGTTCAGTTTCTGGTGAGAGCTCTCTTCCTTCTCACTCTGTGGAGAAAGAGCGCTGGTGTCTCTTCCTCCTTTTTATTCCTATTGGATTAGGGCCCTACCCTTATGACCTCGGTTAACGTTTGTCACCTCAAAGGCTATGTACAGTCACATTAGGGGTTATGGCAGCAAACCTTTCATTCAAAATATGAACTTAGGGGGCATACACATTCACTTCCTATCACCCACAAAGCCTAAAATATTCAATATCTGAGTATTATTATAGAAAAAGTTTGCTTACTCTTCCTCTAGATCAGTGGTTCCCAACCTTTTTTTTGGCCATGCCTCACCTAAGTATCTCTAAAATCCTGATGCCCCACTGTGACATATAATTCTTTTTATTCACATGGAGGAAGCCTAGAAGGCCATCTACTAACTTGGTCTAAACAAGCTTCCAAAGAACATCGCATCCATGAAAGAGAAAAATAAAAGAACAAAAGCGCAGTTGAAGTACTGAGAAGATATCACTAAGAAATTGTTAAAAATAATATAAAGTGATATGAAAAAATAGCAAAAAGTTTCAAAACATGTAATAGAGAACTGAAATGCATAAATATGTCACTATATATTTATATACTGTATATGAGGTCCCTACAACCATAAGAAATGCAAAAAATTCACTGTTAATAACTCATTCTCAAATTGGCCCCCTGTGGGGCGTGTGCCCCACGCTGAGAACCACTGTTGTAGAGCTTGATTCTCAAAGTGGGCAGAAATGCAAAAACCTGAGTACCCACCCTGACCTACTGAATTAAAGTCTGCATTTTTAACAAGACTCCTGGGTAATTCATATACACATTAAAGCTCAAGAAGCATTGGTTTCCAAATCTAGTGACCATGGTAGATAACATGGAAAAAAAATACCTATTCCTAGGCTCCACCCTGAGAGGAGAACAATTAAAAAAAAAAACCCCAGCTACAACAGCTAACTTTGCTGAGGACTTAAGAGTGCAATTTGGCATGGATTGTGCTAACCTTTATGTTCCTAATTTCATTTAATCTTCCTAACATTGAAAATAGCTATTATTATTATTATCCCTATCTAAATGATTAGGCAAAAAAACAGGATTTAATCTGTTAACCAGTTGTGGACCTTAAAGTCAAACTAGGCAGCAGATGTAAAAATCATTTAACTGATACACACACACACACACACACACACATCTGTCAATGCCACATGCCTCCTGTAATAATAGAGCTTTGCAAATGATGTTCCATGGGAATAACTGACACCATTTGGGGTTATCCTCCACCAAAGAGGATTCCCAGAAGAGTTGAGATTTCTAAGCTAGGTTAAGATTTTTCCAAATGGAAACTCTAAGTTCACCCAGAGAATACCAAAAATATTTTAGAATGGCAGATACCCTTTCATTCAAGACAAAGAATGCAAGGAAAGCTAACTAGATTATGCGCTGTAACTTTTGTACAGTTCTCACAGTTTCATCCATCTGCAAACATTCTGTCTTTAAATAGAGCTGTATTTTTTTCATTGTCTTGATGTTAACAGCATTTTTTTAGTAATAGGAATTTTTTTGGGGGGTTAATACTCATCTGAAGATATTTTTCCATTGATTTTTAGAGAGAGTGGAAGGGAGAGAGGCAGAGAGAGAGAAACATCAATGTGAGAGAGACACACTGACTGGTTGCCTCCTCCACACGCCATGACTCGGCTGGGGATCGAGCCTGCAACAGAGGTACATGCTCTTGACTGGAATCAAACCTGGGACCTTTCAGTCTGAGGGCCGACACTCTATCGACTGAGTCAAACCAGCCAGGGTAGGATTTTTTTTTTTAGAAATCAATGCTCCATTTCTTTTGAGGTACTGATTTTGCAATTTTTCAAGTACTGGCATCTATAATGATACTTGAGCTGATAGTTGATATCAAGGTACCAGATTATCTGAAATGAATTTACAAGCTCAAAGTCAGTATGAAAAGACATATTTGAAATTATTCATGACTAGGAAGATTTTGTTATAAAATATAGTGTATTATTTTTGTTAATCCTCACTCAAGGACTTTTTCCCATTGATTTTCTTTGAGAGGAAGGAAGAGAGGGGGGTGGGAAAGAGAGAAACATTCATGTGAGAGAGACACATGGTTTGATTACCCCCTGCATGCGCTCCAACCGGGGCCCAGAATCAAACCTGCAACCCAGGTACATACCTCTGACCAGGAATCAAACCTGTGACCCTTTGGTACATGGGCCAGCACTCTAACCACTGAGAAACACTGGCCAGGGCTAAACTATAGTGTATTTTTTACTATCTTAAGTTGGTGCAGTCAAGAAGTTGCAAAAAATCCCCACACATTATAAGAATTTTCACCTGTAGAATGCTTCCATACATCTTCTAAGTATTAGCTAAGATTTCCTTGTATAAGAGAGATGAGGAAACAGTCTCTGAAAAGACTGTGGCCTGCCTTAAAACGTAACTTCCATATTTCATGTAATGAGTGGTTCTAATTCTCTTCAAAACAAAATCACTATTATAGTGAGTTCCACAATGAACTCTCTCCAATAAAAGTAGTCTCTTTTATGCCACCAATCTTTGTTCTGCCTTGACTATATCAATTTGGTTCATCATTAGTTCTTGTTCTTATTTTTTTTAACGCTTTTTTTAATTGATTTAGAGAGAGAGAGAGAGAGAAATCGATGTGAGAGCCTAACATCAGCTGCCTCCTGCATGCCAGGCATGTGCCCTGACCAGGAATCAAACCAGCAACCTTTCAGTGCACAGGACAACACCCGAACGAACTCAACCACACCGGCAAGGGTGTCATTGGAAGTTCTTGATTTTCTTTCTTGAGATATGTAACCACATGACCAAATTCTATTCTATTATGGTAAAAAATAACACCCATAAATATGACTTAATTTTATCATGCTTCCATACAAACTGGCAAAGGGACTCTAAAGTTACATTACTAACCAGGGACTGTTTCTTTTGACTTCAGTAACTGGAAGTTCCAACTTTGGATTTCTCAAAAAAAAAAAAGGGTGATCTGTGATTTTTGAAGGTATGCAAATAAGCTACAAACATTACTAATGATTTTACATATTTTGGATCTTTATAATCAGTGCTAACTCCCATGCTCACTATTCATACTTGCTGTGAAATTTAATGGCACAAGTTCTTTGGCAAAATAGAAGCTAAATATATAATATCAGTGTCATAAATGCTAAACTAACAACAATATCATCTAAATAATCTCTCCCTTTCACTCTATTATATAAAGAACAGTTTCTGACAGTCATCTTATGAAAAAAATCCTTTTGAAATTAGAAACTTCAGAATTTGAAGCCAATTTCTGGAATAGACAAAGAAAAAGAGGAACAAATTATTTCAATCAATCTATTACCAGGGAATACAAGTGTGCTATTAATTTTGCTCTCAGTTTATTGTGTGATAAAAACAAACATTTAAAAATTATACTTAAAACTTTACTAAATATTGAAAGTGCCAAAGAAAAAAAACACAAATGAAAATAACTACAAAGATACAAAATCTTGAAGAAAAACCCCAAACTACAATTTAAAGCAGATCACATAAACATTAAATCACAAACCTAATGCTTTCTCCCAACTTCCCCAAAAGTAAACCACTTCTAATTAAAATCAAACTGTATATTTTTAAATCATTAAACTAGAATAAACTAGCAATATCAAAATACTTCCATTGTTCTACCAATATTTATATTATATTAATAAAGACACAAGGATCTTTTTAGCTACTTTAAAAAAACCAAACATTCTATATTTCAGGGAACAAAGATTTAAGGGTTTGGAGTAAAATTTTCTAAAATAACTTATATTAATAAGTGCAATTAAATTTTGTTCATCAGAAATTCTGGAGAAAAGTGAATAAGTCAGTCAACTTATTATCTTTTTGTTTAGTCTTTCTTTTTTTAAGCAGAGGTCATATCTGTTACATCTTTTTATCTAATACTACAAATTCCTTACCTACAAAAAATAAAAAATGCTTGTTATACACATTGAAAAATATAAATGTATTCACCTCTTTCTTTCAGAAACAAAGAACTATATATATTAACAAGAAAAATGTGTTCCAGTAACACAGTTTTACTGAAAACTTAATTATGGAAGTGGAAACAAAAAAATGTGTATTAGGGCATCAGAAAGGGCTAAGATTAGTCTGAAAATGAAATTTTGAGACATCAGCTTGTTACTCAAATTGACATTGAATCAGCAAACAGAAGCATTTAAATTTCATTTCCAAGCCCACTTAGTAAATCTAGTTCCAGTTAGAGTATCTTTAATGTACAAAAGCTCAGTAAAAGCAAGTATTCACCACGCGAGATACAGATAGGGTTCCCTTAACCTACTGCCCTCTAGACACATCACTCTCTGTTAAACAGGCAGCTACCACCAGATGCTCTCGCTGAAACTGGTCACAGATGGTCAGCTGTTCAGTTAACAGAACATACTGCCTCCCCCCCCCACCCATAGCCAAAAGTAAGAAGGAAAAGAGTGAGAGCTGTTAACACTTGCCTGCTTAGTGAGTTAAACCTACTCGCTTGCTGTAAGAATGGCTAAGCCCCAATAGTGACTTTCTAGAAAAGCAAGACCAGGCCCTAGGGCTCTCATGATTAAAAAAGGCATCCAAAGGTGGTCTAGTGAACAGCTGTCCGATGCTTGAATCCACACAACTGCATCCCTGCTAGTCAGCCATGCCGGCCGTGGCTTTGGCAACTCCTGGGGTGTGGAACTTTGCATCCAACAAGAAAGCCTTGGGACCAAGTCCCCTGTTACCTGCACTGCAACGAGTCCAATCACTCAGTCTAATTTCACAGTCAGGAAATACGGAGTTTTTAAATTTTTTATTTTATTTTTTGTTAATCCTCACCCAAAGTTATTTTTCCCATTGATTTTTACAGAAAGTGAAGGGGGGTGGGGGTGGAAAGAAACATCACTATGAGAAAAACACATCGATTGGTTGCCTCCCACACATGCCCCAACTGGGACCAAGGATCAAACCTGCAACTCAGTTACCAAGAACTTGACCAGAATTGGGCCAATGCTCTAACCACCAGCCAGGATAATATGGAGTTATTTTAATACACAGGATATACTGACTGTAACAAAATAATTTCCTAGTTTATGCATTATAAAGAGATTTCTTACTGAATTACCCCAAATAGTATACACAAAAGATATCTACACTAATAAAAGACAAAGATGCTAATTGACTATACCTTTGCTACGCCCATCAGCCAATCAGAAAGAGTATGCAAATTATCCCAACAAAGATGGCCGTTAAATTTGCATATTGGTCCAGTTGGCCTGGAGGTCAAATCCCCCTAGTATTAACTACAACAATCAAGGCTTAACTACAACAAGATTGCGCACAGCCCACAGAGGGGTTCACCAAGAGTGTCCACCTCAGGTAATTGGGGAGGCTGATACACTGGGCCCTATAGGACACA
>NW_006299262.1:415907-426734 GCF_000327345.1 Myotis davidii | reverse complement strand
CTACAACCAAGATTACTCTACCCAGCAAAGCTATCATTTAGAATTGAAGGCCAGATAAAGAGCTTCACAGATAAGAAAAAGCTAAAGGAGTTCATCACCACCAAATCAATATTATATGAAATGCTGAAAGGTATCCTTTAAGAAGAGGAACAAGAAGAAAAAGGTAAAGATACTAATTATGAACAACAAGTATGCATCTATCAACAAGTGAATCTAAGAATGAAGTTAATAAATAATCTGATGAACAGAAAAAAAAAATTTGCATACTGCAGGTGGGGCAGGACAGCACAATCCGCCGCCTACCCCACTGCCATCCACCATCCAGGCCTGCCGTGTGCGACCCAGGGGGGCGGCGGCAGTCTGCGACCCAGCACGGGATCCTGGCCTGCCATCTGCCACCTGGGGAGCGGGCCTAAGCCAGCAGGTGGTTATCTCCCGAGGGGTCCCAGACTGTGAGAGGGCGCAAGTCGGGCTGAGGGACACCCCCCCACCCCCCCGGCCAGTGCACAAATTTTTGTGCACCGGGCCTCTAGTTATAACATAAGCAATATATGTGATTTCATTTTACAACACAGGAGAAAATAAAGTTTTATAGTAGTGAAAACTTTATTTAGAAACTAGAGGCCCAATGCATGAAATTCGTGCAAGGAGCTCAGCCCTCGCAGCCCCAGCTTCATCCGGAAGGTCATCCGGAAGGTTGTTTGGCCATCCCGTCTAATTAGCATATTATGCTTTTATTATTATGGCTTATTAAAGATTTCAACAAAGATGGTCCTTGCCTCTCTTTTTCCACCAAAACCCCCCTCCCGGCGGGGAGGGGAGAGACAACCAGAGTGAGATGCCTGGACCATGTTCTGATCAAGCTGATGGCCCTCGACTACCACAACCCAGCCAGCTTCAATTGCAAAGTATCTCACAGATGGTAACTGTCCAAGATTCCAGATTGACAAGAAGCAATTGGCTGGCTTCTTGGTTTAGCTGTTAGACTTGAATATGGAGATAATGATGAAAAATGCAAGGATTCAGTACTTGATAATACAAACAAATGCTGACAATGCAGTTAAGAATGCAGAGCCATTGATCAATCTGGATGTACAGAATCTGGATTTTAAAATGAAAAAAAAAAAAGATTAAAAGAATTTATTAAAAAAGAAAAAAAGAATCCTGATTTTAAGGCTGGTGTTATGGCTTTGGCTAGCCTTCTTCAGATTCAGCGTCACGATTACCTAGCAATGCTTAAGACAATTCTCATTTTGGTCCAAGAGCACCTAACACAGGATGCAGTTGCTAAAGCAAGTGAAACTAAAGAGGAATTGCCTGTTGCTTTAGAAAAGCATATTCTTGGTTTGGACACAGGAGATGCAGTTCTTAATAAAGCTGCTCAAATGCTGTGATTGCTGCGTACAGAAGAGCTCAGAGAGCCACAGACAAAAATTAATGAAGCCACAGTAGCTGTTCAGGCAACTGTGGATCCAAAGACAGACCACAGACTGGGGAAGGTTGAAGATAAACATTTTAGGATCTCAGCCTCTCACCTACTTAGCACAGTTGGGAGCCATACACGCCCTGGTATATGTTTTGAGAAACCAAATGTCCATTTTCAAGAGAAGAATCCCAGAAAAGTGACTATGTTCTAGATTCACAGGGGTGGGGAACATCTGGCCCACGGGGCATAAAAGGCCTGAGAAATCATTTGGTCTGTCCCTGCCAAGGCATTAGGAGTGAATTAATTAAATGTATGACCAAATATACCACACTAATTTTTTAAGTTGATAATTTTGTATGGCCTGGGAATGATGTTATAAATACCCAAATGGTACCTGGCAGAAAAAAGGTTCCCCAGTCCCACTCTAGAGATTTATCATCGTTACTTTTTCTTTAAAGTTCAGGAAGTGGGGGGAGGGAGGGAAGAGTGATGGCTCTTCTTTATATATATGCATATGTAGAAAATTTTAAAAATTTAAAGAATTGTTTTTCATTGCCAAGATCTTAACTGCTTTTTAATCTTTCCACAATAAGCATAAAATTATTCTATATTTTTCTAATTACTCATTTGATTAGAATAAGCGACCTGAATATTCAAGGGGAGTGCTCTATAAAACTAGTTTTTGTATCTTCAACATACTTATATTTCCTTAGCAGTGAGTTTGATTGTATGATTTTCTATCAACAATTGTCCCAAATCCTGTTCCTTACTTGATACTGAGGACAAGCTTTTTGAATAAGTGATATGCCTATGGAAAGGGAGTGCACACTGAGAAGCCATGGCTAGAAAGTCCTCCTGCTGACTCTGGTGACAGTAGGTTAGGCAACATCAGTTCAGTATCAATGGTTTAAGGAAGGTCGTCCTGGAGCATATGCAATTTCTCGTCATTTATAAAGCTATGTGACAGAGATCAATAGTAAAACTTATTTAGCCAAAAGCAGATTAAATTAAACTCGGACATAATACGATTATAAGCAAAATGCCATCTGGGAAGCTGTAGCCAAGAGCCAGAAGATGGGGTTCTATGCCCCTGCGTCTGAAAGCAGACCCCTACCACTGCTTCCTACTGCACAGGGGAGCGTGTCTAATGCTGCTCTCACGGTTTGTGCTACCAGGAGGCCGGGGACGGATGTGGGGCAGCCCATTTGGGGCCATTGTGCCTCTTCCTTCCTGCACCCAAAGGGCGGTCTGTGACAGGGAAAGCCAGTGTGCACTGTAAAGTCCAATATGTGCAGAAGGCGCTGTAACAATTCAGTAGGAATTTGCTTGGTAATCGTAACTGGAGTTGCCCCTTTGTACTTAAGGGTGAAAAATCCACTCATGAGCAACAAATAGCTAAGTGTGCATTTTATATCTTGAGTAGATATCAGTTTATACCTCATATTTATTGTAGACAAACATTTCTTTCCTTTCTACTAAACATGTTATATATCATGAGATTCTTGCTCTTAGCAAAGATAAGATGAATGGGGAATAAAGCAGCATCGTTCAGAACCCTGCTGAACGCATTCACAAAGTTAAACGCTTTTTCTCTAGTGTGTCTGGGTTAGAGCTACATAAAGTAAACATTCATATATACATAGGTCACATATGAGCATTATTTTGTACATAACTTACATATATTTTATACATGTAAAACAATACACCTACATAGTACTTTCGAGCAATTTCTGTTATACTCAATTGTGTATTCTCTGATCCTTTGGAAATATTCCTATTTTACATTGATAATTTACATCCACCACACACCCACAATTTAACTAACCAGGATCCCACTCTACCAGAACTGAACTTCAGAAAGAAAAGCAGATAGAAAGATACCACGGTTACCTGACAACTTGTCAGTTCACCCACAATGGTGGGTCAAAAACCAGTCACTGACTTAAGCAGGAGGACACCACAGTGATGGAGTAAAGTCAGTTCTTTTTCCTTTTTACCATTAAGTCAGTTCTGCTGGCTTATACCCAATCACTTTCCTTCCAGTTGGTTAGAGAGTAAGGAAAAGAGGAAAAGCGCAGTAGAGACTCACTCACCTAAGCCACTGAGTGTATACAGAAGGTCACCGGTGTCTAAGAGGATGGGTCCGTTCTCCTGCTGCCCTTCCTCTTTGTAGTACAGCTTGTAGCCCTGGATGGCAGCCGTGTCCTCAGCATCCTGCTGCCACTTCACAGAAATGGTGGTGCAGTTCAAAGGCTCCAAATGTAACTCTGGAGACTTAGGGGCTAGAAAAATTCACCAGAAATGTTATGTATGAAAAAACCACATAATTTAAGTGAAAAACCAGGAAAGTAGAGATTTCAGATGGCAAGCCAATGGCTGCAAAATATTCAAATCAACTGTACTATAACAAAATTTCACAATGATATTAAAGTTTGAGACAGAACTAAATACATAAAATACTATCTAAAAGACTAAGGCATATAAATAAGAACAAAATAATATCTATATTTGTGTATTTTTTAAAGAGACAACAAGTACTTTTTAATTCTGACCATCCAATATTCCTCTGTGATAGAACAGGCATTACTATTAATCAATTAACACCAACAAAACCAGTCAGGTTACATTCCACATTAGTAAAAGAAGAAGGTATAGAATTTCCTAGTCTTACGGTGTTTCTATTAAACTGACATTTTAAAAAACATATGGCAATAATATTAATTAGCTCTCTATTTATACGTGTGTGTGTGTGTGTGTGTGTGTGTGTGTGTAATATATAATTTTGGTAATTCAGTTTGATTTGGACTGATCTGTCCATGAAAGATTTGCTGAGCAAACAAATATTGTAACCAAAAGTTTTACACACTAATGAGTTCTATGCAAAAAGGGACTACTCAATAAAAAGTTTAAATCTTTTTCAATTAAGTCCATGATTTATAGGATACTATTATTCATAAAACAAAATTTAAAAATATGAACATAACTTAAATAAGAAAATATTGATTCCAAGGAATAAATACAGTTATTCTTCCTCAATCACCTTTAGAGATTTACCTTGCACACTTGTAGCTTTGGGTGTCCTATGTGAAGTCCATACCGATGACTCTCCCAGCCCCACTCTGGTGGCAGCAGTAATCCGCACTAGGTAGATACTATCAGGTTTCAGGCCTTTCAAAAGGTACTCATGCGTGGTCCCCGGGAGCTCCAGAACTTGGATGGAGCTCTCAGTGCTTAGGCGGAAGGACAGATGATAGAGCACCACTTGGCCCCTCCGATACTTGGCTGGGATGGGCAGCCAGGAGATGAGAATATCAGTGGGACTTCGACTTGTCAAACTGATTTCAGGAGGTCTCAGGGGAACTAGTCATGTAAGAAAACAGGTTGCTTATAAATATTTAGAATAAAAACTGTCAATCAGCACACCAGTAATAACTGAGTTCTCTTAACAGCAACATATAATAAAGAAGAGATGCCTTCAGCCCTAGCACAGGTTTTCAGAGTACAAATCAGGAGGGAAAAAAAAAAAGGAAAAATAGTGAGAAAGGACCAAGCATAGCTTGTGTGTCTGAATCCTCATTCTATCACTTACTACTCTGTGTGATGGTGGCCAATTAACTTCTCTGTGTTTCTTCAAATATAAAATGAGGATGATAATAGCTCATTTTACAGTCTTTCCAATCTCAGTTAATGGCAATTATTTGTCTAACTCAAGCCAAAAACCTCGGTGTCATCCCTGACTCTTCCAAACACATGTCCACATTCAATCCTGTGGCTCGGCGATTTCCACTGCCACCCTCTTGGTCCCCATCACCATCACCTTTAGCCTGTATTGTTGCAACAGCCTCCTAACAGATTTCCCTGCTTCTGCCCTTGTTCCTACTACCTGTTCTCAACACATTAGCTGTTAAAATGCAAGTTAGATGCTGTCACTCTTCTGCTTAAAACAGCTCCCATTTTACTCAAAGCCAAGGTCCTCTTTGTACCGTATCTGCTTACATGGTCAACTCCCATTAATTCTCTGCCTCATCTCCCACCGCTTTCTACACTTGTGTTTCAGGCCCTTAGCAATTTCCATTTCCTCTGCCTAGAATGCACTTCCCAGTCATCCGCCTAGCCAGCTCACTCATGTTCATTTCCTTCAGGTCTTCATTCAAATGTCACCTACTCAGTGAGCCCCTTCTTTGGTGACTGTCCAAAGTCTCAAACCCTCTCAACATTTTATACTTCCTTTCCTTGTTGCTTTTTTCCTTCTCCACAACACTTAGCACTATCTAACATGACTATTTATCATGTTTATTGTTCTTCTACCCTCTCTCCCACTAGGAAGTAAGCTTCTTAAGTTTAAGGACAGTTTTTTCTTGCTTTTTGTTCACCACTACATGTTACATAACACATCACAGGTACTCAATAAACATTTGTAGGATAAATGATGCACTAATAGGTAGAAAAGGGAAAATCAATTTACTAAGCATTCCTTTATGTGTAGGAACAAAAAAATGTTCACAAAAACTCACTGAAAAAAGTAACATTACCATTTCTACTCTACAGTTGAGGAAACTGTGATACAAAGAGGTCAAATCACTTGCCCAAGGTCACAAGCTTGTAAGAGAAGGAACAGAGCACACATTCTTATCCCCTATACTCTACAAGCTCACATAACAATAGTTCTATCATAGACTTCTGTAGGGATTAAACAAGACAGTGAAGGAAAGGTTTACAGAATAGGCAGGGATAAGCACTCCACATGTGTTAGTTGTACTGGCTGTGCACTGCTGTGCACTCCAGGAGACACGCACATCTGCGTCTGAGAAGTAGGAGCTTAGAATATAGGAGAGACTCTTGCAGAAATCTGAAAAGCAGTGTCAGAGGTCTGTATGTCGTCCACAACACAAAATCAAACATTAAATTTAAAAGTCGCAGAGTAAGGAAAGATTTAAAGGAGAAAAACTTTGAGATCATAACTTAACTGGAATTGGCAAGCTTTAACAAGTTGTTGCTATACTTAGACTAATTTTCTTTCTTTTTTTAATCCTCACCTGAGGATATTTTTCCATTGATTTTTTTTTGAGAGAGAGAGTGGAAGAGAGAGGAATAAGAGAGAAATATCAATGTGAGAGAAACACATTGATTGTTGCCTCAAGCACACGCCCTGACTAGGGCCCAGGCCGGGGAGGAGCCTGCAACCCTGGTAAGTGTCCTGGGACCCTTCAGCCTGCAGGTCGAAGCCCTATGCACTGAGCCAAACCAGGTGGGGCATGCTTAGATTCATTTTCTTCAAGGATATGAAGGGTATGCCTCATACACCCCTCCCCCAAAAAACACCCCAAAAGCAAAACAAAAAAACACTAGCCTGTGTTTCACTTTAGACACGCATGTTAAGAGGCAGTTAAATGTAAGGAGATAACTAGAGAGGTCATATGTACTGTGCCTCACTCCAAAATGAAACAAATTGAATTCAGTATTTAGATCAGTGATAACTTTTTCATTTAGTCAATCTCTGAATTTATAAGAATCTAAATACGTGGCATTATAAAGATATAAGTAAAAGATATGGGACCAAATGAACAATAACAAAAAGATTTGGAAATCATTTCTCTAAAAATGTTTTTGAAAACTAAGAATGGATCATTTATTCAGGATGAGAAAACATATATAAAGGGAGAACAGTATAATTAAGCATATTTCAAATAATTTCCTTTTCACACTGCAAGGTATAAACATGGGCCTTCTAGGCTCTGGAGAAAGAGACATAGTTCCCTGCTACTGTCTTAATAAAATGAACTTCCTCCACTGTAAGACTGTATGAAGGTCTGCCACAACTCGCTTTCCAACCATAATCAGGTGACAAACTGAGCTAGTATTACTTTCCTCCTTAAGTAGAATAACCATATTATATCTAAAAATAAAAATCTGATTTTATAATTTTTTTAACTGATAGGTATTAAATTTCATAAACTCCCAGTTTCAGAAGTCTAATACCTCTGACCTTCAGTCATTATGTACACTCAGTATGTAACTGCCCTTATATTTATTCATGTCTAGAGAATATACTCAGTAAAATATAAAGTTAAAAAAAATAAAAACTGCTATATATTTACAATTTAAACTAAAGACCTTGAAGAAATACAATGACAAAACTAGAATTTTTATTAAACTTATATTACGAATTATAAAGTTTTCTTTATTGTTATCATGTTCCTGCCCAACAGTGAAAATCAGATATGAAATAGCAAATTAGCCTTCGGATTACCACATCTGTTTTTCTTAATCAACAAGAAGATATTTTCTCTATTTTAAAACATATTTATTTTTTTAATTGATTAAACATCCTAATGTTCATACTTAAATGACCTGGGATCACGTTTTCTTACCATCCTCTAAAGTGTTCTGTGTCACGTGGTCAGACATCTGGCTGGCTCCCATTGGCATATATGCCACAATGTAGAACGTATAATTGCTGGCAGGTTCTAAGTCATCGATAATATAATGAGTTGTGTCATTTCCGATGACGACTTGATACTCTTCATTATTTAAACCTACATTAAAGAATCAGTGTTTAAAAATTAAGAATATTCAAAATAAAATTAACAAGACCATTTTCCCGCACTGTAAAACACTAGGCCTTGAGTCTAATCTCTCTCAGTTATCTTCTGATACCCTTTAAAAAAAAACGTGAATAGGAAGGTCTTTATTTTCTAAAAGTAATTTCATTTGTCTTGCTACAAATGACTAGTTTGCATTTTTCTGAATAAATCAAACTGGAAATAATTAACCTTCTCTAAACTCCATTAAGTCAAAACCCACAGCAGAGACAACGTGTGGCAGGAACACACAAAGCTTCACACTGCAGAATACTGTCACTCATAAGGTTAAATTTTACTTGCTTGAACCCAGGGCTTCTTTTTTATTTTAAACATAAATGGACAGACAGTAGGGAATGTAATGTCTCTACTCTTTATAAAAACAAACCAAACCAAAAGTTGTCCTGCAAAAGATCTCATTTTGCCCCTAGAGATTCTATTAAATTTGACTGACACACGTTGTTCTTCTATTTATATTGGAAGCAAAAGAACCGGGAAGCACAGAATGTGCTTCAGAACGCTTTGTTTCACAATGAGCTTTTTTCTTTTCTTAAGAGGAAAAAAATCCTTAGCCATTCTTAATAAAATATGCATGGCAAGGTAGGGAAGAGGATTTGTCTTTGTCGGATTTAATTCCTACAGAGCAAACCTGTAAAGTGGAACAAGAGCCCTGGTCACGACTGTGCTTTGTGAATAATTCACGGTAAACGGATGTCAACTTAATCAAAACTCTCTAAGGACAGGGCCCCTTCTTTCCACACTGGATTTATAAACAAAACAGAAGGCAAATTCCACTATTAAGTTTTCCCACATTTCTGAATGAACTTGATAGCATTTTAATTAGACAAGATTACAGGCATTTCACAACAGACTGCCTAATGTCTCGTTAATTAGGAGCTGCATAGTACGATTTCTGACCTAGCAAACAAGGTCCTTGAGTTCGAATTAAAAAGCCTTGTTCTATCCTTGAATAGACCACTGAGCTACATGTGGAGGCTCTAATGAAAGAACCATAATAGCGAACAAGAGTGGTCTCCACCAAAACCAGCATTCCTTTTACCTTCCTAAATCACTGAAAAGGGAATTAACATACTACAACAAGCTCAGCTATCAGACTTTCATTCTTCTTGCTACCATGACCCCTGATTTAAATTCAAAATATTCTTTTTCAAAATACTACTTCAAAGTACAAAAAAACAAACAACAAACCACCTGTTTCTACAGACAATTTTATTACATCACCATTCACTGGGTATTTGGATTTGTTTTTAATATCTATTGCATAAAAGTTAGGCTGTTTATATATAAAACTAAAATCTGTAAACTTCTGTTTTCTATGAAAAAAATCGATAGAGAAATATAGGAAAATAGAGAAATCTCTAGGACTGGTAAGCAGTTTTTCCTTTTCCTCTAAAATTTTTGCCAAAAGAAACAATAAGGATAAAAATTGAATAGTTCAAAATAAAAATCTGAAGATAGATCTGATTTCTACTTTTATATAATAAAATATCAATAATGTGTTATCCAATTTTCAGAGAGTTCTATATAATTTCAGAAAACATTCAAAATCTATAAAACCAAATATATGGGGAATTCGATAATGTTTACTTTCCCCTTTAAAAAGAACATGACATAGTGACTATATTTTACTACATGATTTTATTAAGCAGTCACACCATTGGTCCTATGTAACTGCATACTTAAGTTGGCATACGAAGTCTTAGTTAAGAAATTTATATATTTGCTGAAATGAAATCCATAAACACACCACTCTATATTTTCCCTGGCAGAGATGGTACTTGACTTATAAATAAAAATATCTTAAGCTATACTTATATACACAAAGTATATAATACTACAAAATTTAGAAAAAAATATACACCTGACAGACTAGAGACAATTGCCATAAAACTTCAAAAGTAGTATATGAAAAATAAATATTATGTGGATGATGTAAGACATCATTCAGACTGAAAACAAATCCATGAGTGCAAGTGGAACTCAAAGATAGACACTCCTCTAATTGCTTACCTTCTGCTTTCATGTAGTGCACAGAATAAGCGATGACTTTGTCTGAATTATAAAGTGGCCTCTCCCAAGCTAAAAGGATGGCTGAACTTGACATGGTTTCAGCGTGCACATTATAGGGAGCACTGGGACGGTCTTCTGACATTACTACGGTCAATCGGGCTCTAGATAAAATAGATCCTTGGCTGTTCTCAGCCATGCACTGATAAATAGCATCATCTTCAGGAATAATCTGGTTAATTACCAATTTACTGAAGAAAAGAAAAAAATGTATTTATTTCTATGAAAAATTCTAAGAATAATATAAAAATAAAGTTAAACTATTGCTACGTGTACTCTCATTTTAAATGACAAAAATTACTATTAACAAAAAAATGTATAGTCAGCCCTACTGAAAAATCTATATGAATTGCTTAAAATTATTCTTATTTTCTGAGTCTACATAAGTAAATACTTGTGATATCCCCAAATTCTGTTTGCTTTAGATGACAGCTTAATTTCTTTTTAAAAACTTGGCTTTCATTAAGAAAATATATTACTTTTAGCATCTAACTTACATAATACTGCACTGTGACATAAAATTGAGGTCAACAAAAATTTTTAAAGTTTTGTCAAACATAAATGAGAATGCTACAAAAGATTCATATTTATACTAATAAAAGTGAGTTCTTAAAATCATTAACTTTGAATTGTGAAGGAATTCTTAGAGAATCAATTATTTCTTGTTAATTTCTTCATTTATAGAAGAAGGAACTGAGACCCCAAGGGTTAATATGCTTGCTTATAATAACT
>NW_006299262.1:407971-415829 GCF_000327345.1 Myotis davidii | reverse complement strand
TGCTCATCAGAAGTATAATTGGGGGCGGGGGGGGGTGAGGGCATGCGCCAGGGGGTAGTGGGGGAGACCAGGGGAAGGTCAATGGGGAAAAAAAGGAGACATATGTACTACTATTTGTAATACTTTAAACAATAAAATAAAATAAAATAAAATAAAAAAAACTATAAGGTCTTGGGGGAACTGTCCAACATTCATTTCAGTATAGTTAACCACTTCCATGATCTACATATAAAAGGATCTATGTGCATGCTGGTATTACAATCTTAGAAAATTTCTTATTTTATTTTAGTGTTAAATACCAAGATAACAGAAGTACTTGATATTATAATTATAGCCATGTAACATAAAAATTACTAAAGCCATTATATTTTATCTAAAATAGTAGCAAAATGACATAGCCTACCTGTTGTACATTTTAATTCTACCATTTGAATGTATCTTTCTTCCGTTTTTCAACCATGACATTTTGGGTGAGGGGATTCCTTCTGCCTGACATACAAATCGAGCAGTGCCAGCTCGCGGCCTTGTTAAACTTTCTGGCCATTCGACAAATAAAGGAGGAGCTGTTTAAAAAAAGAAAAAGAAAAAAGAAAGAAAAATATATTTCTGAGATCCCAATAGGGAATGATACAAAAAGTCAAGGAAGAGTAGAGAAAATGACGAAGTCCCTCCCCTGAAAATATGTGACATTGTGAGCCTCCAGTCTACGCTCTACATGTATCTATCCAGATGCCTTTTCCATGCATTGCTCAGGGAGATGTCCACTTCACCCAGGCTTTCCTTATTGAGACCATCTATATAAACACTCTAAAAATATATGTACCATAATCTTATTTAACTAAGCCCAATACATAGCCTCTTGTGAATCCATATAGACAATCAACAGATTACAGTTTTAGATTGGTGAATGGGTATATGGATTTGTGGGTGGGTGAGGAGAAAAAAGGGAAGCTTAAGTAAGAAGGAATATATTGGTATACAGGTAGGCAGAAGAGTGACTTGAGAATAACAGTTATATTTTAACATAGGACTTTAATTTTCTCCTAAAAATTATCATTAGATTAAGAAACTTCAGCTCAACCTTCATACTGGTAATACAAAATTCAAGAAAGGTGGAAGTAAGCTATGAAGGAGATAAAACAGCAAATGTGAAAATGTAAGATTCTCTAGAATACAGAAAAAAAAGAAAACATACCTAATACAGTTAAAGTTGCCATGGCAACTGTGAAGTTTCGTGTGCCTGGGATAGTGGCCCGACAAACATATATACCAGCATGTTGCAGCTTGACATCAGATATCATGAGGTTACCATTTCCAAGTACCCGAGTATTAAAGACATCAATGGACTTGTGATCTATTTCAGAGAGAACACTTCAGTTAAAAAAATGTAAAACAGAATCAAAAATTAGTTCCAGCCCTAACCGGTTTGGCTCAGTGGATAGAGCGTCGGCCTACAGACTCAAGGGTCCCGGGTTTGATTCAGGTCAAGGGCATGTACCGTGGCTGCGGGCACATCCCCAGTGGGGGGCGTGCAGGAGGCAGCTGATCGATGCTTCTCTCTCATCGATGTTTCTAGCAGCTGGTCGATGTTTCTCTCTCATCGATGTTTCTAACTCTCTATCTCTCTCCCTTCCTCTCTATAAAAAATCAATAAAATATATATTTAAAAAAAAATTAGTTCCAAAGATCATTCTCCAAACAATCCTTATCATAAAAAGTATAAAATTCTCTACACTAAAACCATTTCTCTGTACACTAACGTGCCAAAGAGTTAAAAACCACCTAATTGCCAAACGTGTTTTGTTATATTTTATCAGTTTCACTATAATGAACAAAATTTAAAGAAAACCCCCTCAACCCCTGAAAACATACCAAGACGGCTCCAAGAAATGATTGGTTTGGGACTTCCTGTGGCCATGCATTCCAAAACAACAGTCTGATGGAGAGATGTGGTTATGTTCTGTGGACCTGCTATAATGGTTGGTGTGTAGAAAGATTTAGACTCCTTAGCTTTGGAGAGAAAAAGGCAGAATATAAAAAATAAATTGTAAGTGAAAATATCTATTGTAAGTCATTCAGTTTTTTCTTTTTTTTAAACTCACATAACATACAATTCACCTATTTGAAGTATAATTCAATGGTTTTTAGCATTTTCAGAGTTGTGCACCCATCACCAAATCAATTTTAAAACATTTTCATTACCCCCAAAAGAAACCCCATACCCATTAACAGTCACTCTCCAAGTTCCTCTTCCCATAGCCCGGCAACCACACTAAGCTACTTTCTGTTTTCTATCTCTCTGGATTTATCTATTCTAGACATTTCTTTAAAAAAAGAACCGTACATTACATGGTCCTTCCTTTGTGACTGGCTTCTTTTAACAGCATGTTTTCAAGATTCATCCGTGTTGTAGCAGTGCCAGTACTTCATATCTTTTTATTAAACAATAACAGAATGATTATATAAATAGAACACATTTTATTTATCCATTCATCAGTTGATGGACATGAGTTGATTCCATATTATTCATTTTTAATTGAGGTTGAAAGATTCATTAAATACTTTCACTAATCTTTTTAAGAATTCATGTGACAATAGGAGGAAGGGAAGGAGGAGAGTGCTTTTGTTTCTATCTTTTATACCAGGAAGCTGATAGATGATACCTCAAATTAAAACAAAGCATTAAAAATATAATTTCAGTCTCTTCACGATTTTCAAAACAAATTTTTTACTTTACAGGGTCTTTTGAGAAGTAATAGCTCTTGTGAAGAGGAAACAATCAAGTGAAGGTTAACAGTGTCTTTGGTCCAAGTTTTCTTCCACTAAATTCCAGTAAATTTAATTATTTTAAAATAAAAATCAGCGTCTATGTATAACTCCATTTTAGTCCTATATGTATTTCTTCATATTAGTCTCAAGCTAATTTCCCTTTTAATTATATTCATGTATGGCAAAATGAAAAAATTTATGTTCATCTAATGTTAACAATAATACTTTCTGAGTATTGGAATTGGGAATATTTTAAAACTATATTATGTTTTTATACTTTTTAAAAATCTTCACCTGAGGACATGTCTTTTGATTTTGGAGAGAGAGGAAGGAGAGCAGGGGGAGAGAGAGACAGAGAGAGGCATCAATTGGTTGTTGCTTGTATGCACCCTGACTGGGAATTGAACCCACGACCCTATATATGTGCCCTGACTGGGAATCAAACCCTCAACCCTTTTGGTGGATGGGGTGATGTTATAAACAACTGAGCCACCAGGTCAGGATATATCTTTGTACTTTTTTTACTTTTATAAACATTATTCTTTACAATAAGCATGTATTTTTTCACAAATGCAAATTATGATTTTTCTTAAAATAACAAAAACAAAAAATACCAAACTGGAAACAAGTATCTCTTTATTGACAATGGACAATTCTGGTGGAAATGGGTAACTGTTATTTTCCTTTTTGTATTTCATATATATATATATATATGGGGTGCCAACCGGGGATGGGGCCGGTGAGGGGGGAGGGGCCATGGGTAGTTGGCGGGCTGGCCCCACCCCCTGGTGGAATTCCTGATTGAACTCCCGGTCAAGGGGACAATTTGCACATTAGCCTTTTATTATATAGGGCTAGAGTCCCAGTGCACAAAATTTGTACACTGGTAGGGTCCCTGGTGGCTGGTGGTGGCCTGTCGGGTACTCCCTCCCTTCCCCCAGTTGCTCTGCCCCCTGGTCGAACTCCCAGAAGAACTCCCGGTGGAGGGGACAATTTGCATACTACGCTTTTATTATATAGGATTTTTAAAAGTGAAATATTTACAAAAAATCCAATCCTTCTTAAAGATATTGACACTAACATGACATATAACAAGCTAGCCTATGAAAAAAGAGTTGTTTAATACATAAAAATGACCATTTTCCAAATAGATTACAGTATTTTAAATGAAACTAAAGTACTATTTGATGATATACTATTATAGCCAGAAAATAAAAATTAATAGTTGTGTCAATTAAAAACTAAAAACAGAACTTCTACGAGGTACCTGGAATCACTGTTAGAGAAGCCTCCATACTTTTACGCCTGTGGGCTACAGTAGCAGCAACACAACGATAATTTCCAGCATCCCTTGGGCCAACATCATAGATCTGCAATACCCCTGTTGGTAGGGCAGTTACCCTGCTATGAGAAGAAAGATGATTACACTCTCTGTAGTAGATTTTAACATATATTCTATGATAACATTTCACATATTCAACCCTTTAAAGTGGCAAATACATTACTTTACAGAACTTTTAATATATATTAGCTGATTCAATGATTTTCAAATGTGTCACCACAGTTCCCTAAAACATAACTAACTATGCAGTGTCTGGTTTGTGTACTTCAGTTGCAGGTTCCATCCCCAGCCCTGCTTGGGTGTGTGCAGGAGGCAACCAATCGATGTTTCTGTCTGTCCCCCATCCTCCTTCCCACTCTCTCTTAAAAAACCAAAGGTGGAAATATCCTCAGGTGAGGATTAACCAAGAAGTTGATTATTGACACCATCTATGAAAATGAGTTCCATAATGGTCTTTGTCCCATATAGTCTCATGAAAAGCTGTATTTACCTGTCCATAGTTACAGGTAGGGTTGTTCGATTTAATTCCCATGTTATAATTGCAGGAGGGTTTGATGAAATCTTGCATGCAAATCTAGCAATTCCACCTTCTTGGACCTCAGTAGAAACTGGCTGAACTTCAAATGCAGAAATAGCTATAAGAAAATTTGACAAATTCAGAATAGGTACATGAACTATTAGACTATACTTGGGAATAGCATTACGCTAGATATTATTTATCAGACTTGGACTCTTTCTCAGATGTTAAGATCATCCTGATGTAACCAACACAAAAATAATTTATAGAATAATTATTTAAGAAAACACTGAGCAGTTGCCCAAATCAAGGAGTCTTTCCCAGGATGAAATTCTAGCCAAGTTCTTAAGAAACTTACAGCCTGTGCAGAGGAAGAAAAATTAACATGACTGAAACAAAAACAAACAATTAATAAAAGTATTTAATTACATACCAAACTGTGGTAGAAACTTCAGACACTACTCTATTTCAGAGGAGAGGGAAATCAAGGCAGATTAGAGAAGTAAAAACCATTTACAGAGATTGGTTTTAAATTGAGTTGTGAATAATCTATTAGGTTTAGATAAAAAGGGGAAAATAGAAATAACATGAATGCAATAACAAAAGTGGAAGAAGATAGAAATAAAGCAGATTTGTAGCATGGTACAAAGTAAGACATCACTAAAGATTTTTGAGCAAAGAAATGTCATGATAGTAGTATTTGGAAAAAATAAGTCAGGCTCTGTTACACAGGATGGACTGAGAAACAGAAAGCCTTGAATCAAGACCAACAGGTTGTTTAAACAGGACGACAACGGGGTGGTGGCAGTGAGAAGGGCCAGGCTCTACAGACACCTTAATGAAAACAAGGACTTGGTTTTTTTGAATGCAGATATGTCACTCTGTGTTTGGAATCAAATGAGGGTGGTATTGATGTTGCAGAATAAAGAAGAGAAGACCAATGGTGTGCTGATGACCAAACGGTAGAGAGAGACTCAAGAGACTGTTTTTAGACTCACGCATTTCCAAACTAAAGCTAAATCTTGAAGTGTTGCCATTTTCAAGATAATTCTGTCCCATGTTAGGCAGGCCTCCAGGAATTGGTCGTCAGTGTCCCTGGTTTTACATTTTGACAGAGTCTAGACTCCAGGTAATAGTGAGGTTTTCCTTCCCTCTCTAAGTCTTCCAGGATATAAAGAAAGGGCCCTAATGATGGTCTTACTCCCCCTCCTCAGATTCCAGTTCAAAAAAATATATATATGCCTTTATGGTTTATCAATAAAGTGAGGAGTTATGAAGAAAAATAGAGAAACTATGGTCTAGATGACGTATGCTTCATTAGACTGGGAAGGGTAAAGGTCACAGAAGACTTACATTCTGCCTTAGACTTGATTTCATTAGTCTGTAAATGGATCACAGACCTTTAGAGGAATAGGACAAAGCCAGTGAATAATGACAAAAATATTCTTAAAAGCATCTACTGCCAAAAAGGGTGGAGTGGTGGTATATTAACTGTTTTGGTGCTGGTAACAAAATATTTCTGCTTCCTCAAGAGCAGGTCCCACAAGGTAGGAACCATTCTCATAATCACTGTCATGTTCTTGTTTCATTCTCATTTCTCTTGTGTGTACAGTGTTTTCCAGAAACTACATGGCAGGTGACATCACAACAGACTCAGTGCAGAAGCAGGTATGTGTAAGAATCCAGCTGTCTTCTAGTAAGCCAATTAGAGATTTGCACAAATGCAAAATGATGCCACTCTTTTCACTAAAATAATTTTGCTTTGGAAAATAGTTGTTTCATAAAATGTGTTATGTTAATATGTAATGAATCAATGTTTTCATTTTTTTTAATTAATCTGTATTTTATTACTTTCTTTATTTAAAGCAATTTTTAAGCCTTATCTGAGGATATGTATGTTTATTTTTTTATTTTAGAGTGGAAGGGAGAGAAATAGAGAGAAACATCGATGTGAGAGTGAAACATTGATCGGTTACCTCCCATATGTTCCCTGAATGGCAACCTGGGTATGTGACCTGATTGGGAATCGAATCCGTAACCTGAAGAATTCCCGGTCAGGGCACATACCCAGGTTAGCAGTTTGATTCTCAGTTGGGGTGCATACAGAGTCAACCAACTGATGTTTCTCTCTCTCCCTCTGCCTTCTTGTCTCTCTAAAACAAATGAAAATATATTCTCAGGTAAGGATTAGAAATTGTTTTAATTTCTAATAATAAGTATCAATAGATACAACCTACACAAATAAAAGCTCTTTGGGGTCCTCAATAAGTTTAAGAGTATAAAAAGTAAGACTAATATATTTGAGATCCCTATTCAAGAACATCAAACCTGAAAATCATTACAATTTTTCTTTTTAATTGCTTCTGTAATCATTTTCTAGGATGTTAATCTATTTACAAATATTTTTATTTTGAATCAAACCAATGCCTTATCTAATAAATAATTAGAGAATAGATGGTTATATTTATGTCCAAAATATCAGTTTCACATTCATAATGCCCTGATTTCTTAATAACAATGTAAGCTTATCTATTCTATATAATAAAGAGGTAATATGCAAATTAACCCTCACGCCGTAACACCGTCACAAGATGGTAGCGTGCACAGCGGGGGCGGGGCTGGCAGCTGCTCCATGCAGCTTCCGCCAGGGTTCCTGTGGCCCCACGGGGCCGTGGGAGTCCCAGTGTCTGCTTTGTGCAGCTTCTGATGGGGTTTCCGCAGCCCCCCAAAACATTCATATTTTGAGGGAATGAGGACCTAAGTTTCCATAAATTTAATGCCTGCTTTATGAAGTACTAATTTCTCTTATTGGTTTTCCATGTGTAATAGGGTGACTTTTAGTTCTGGCCATCACTGACAATCCAGTCCAGTGATGGCAAACCTATGACACGCGTGTCAGAGGTGACACACGAACTCATTTTTTTGGGTTGATTTTTCTTTGTTAAATGGCATTTAAATATATAAAATAAATATCAAAAATATAAATCTTTGGGGAGAAACTAAGATGGCGGCAGAGATAAACACCGGGAAATTAACGCCGCACACAACAATTGATTAATACCTCAGAGAAACAATACGGACTTCACCCAGAACCACAGGAAGCCTGGCTGACTGTAAACTCTACAACTAGAAGGAAGGAAAGGCACACTGAGACCCACAGAAGCTGCAGGAGAGAAGCACAGAGGTACGGGGCTCACCCGGGGCTCGCGCGCGCGGAAAGGGACTGGGAC
>NW_006299262.1:395333-407656 GCF_000327345.1 Myotis davidii | reverse complement strand
CGCCCCACCCACTAGGATAGTGATGGTGAACCTATGACACGCGTGTCAGAGGTGACACACGAACTCATTTTTTTTGGTTGATTTTTCTTTGTTAAATGGCATTTAAATATATAAAATAAATATCAAAAATATAAATCTTTGTTTTACTATGGTTGCAAATATCAAAACATTTCTATATGTGACACGGCACCAGAGTTAAGTTAGGGTTTTTCAAAATGCTGACATGCCGAGCTCAAAAGGTTCACCATCACTGCCCTAGGCAATCACTAGTTTGGTGTCTTTCCTCCCCTCAGCTTTACTGAAATATAATTGACATATAGCAGTGTGTACAATGTGATAATCTGATACACATGTTAGTAAATGATTAACATGTAAGGTTAGTTAACACATTGATTCAATAAGGGTATTTCTTGATCTCACTCTAGTTTTCAGCCAGATCTAAAGCAAGTTCTAAAGATATATATTTTTTAAATTCCCCACTTTTATATTTAACATGTCTAACTTTTTTGTCCCCTTTGAAAATTCAACCCACTGGCAAAATAATTTTTCCCCAAGAAGACCAAGCCAGATACTCCTTGGGATTCTCATCACCACCTTTGAGACTGAAGAAAAAGCAGCATTCATCATTCAACAATGAAATTAAGTCCCATCTTTCTGTTTGTACCTCCTCCATCTGGGCACCAACCCTATTCTCTTCTCTCACCACTGTGAACCCGATACAGGTATCTCTCTACCTCTCTCCTGCATATGCAAACTCCTCCTAGCTCATTTCTTCAGCCTGTAAAAGTGGTCAAGTCTCTCCCAATCTCAAAAAACAAGAAGAACAAAACTCCATACCTCTCTTTATGGTATGTGTCCCTCTAGCAGCTATTCACCTTCTCTCCTCCCCCTCAGATCAAAACTTTCCTAAAGAATAGTTTATTCTAGCTGCCACCCCCCTTCTTCCTCTCTGACTTTATGCCTCAAACACCTAGTATGCCTTCTTACCCTATTATTTTATTGAAACTGTGACACTGAGCACTCCTTGTTCTCTTATTTCATTGACTCCTTCTTGTTTCCTTTTTTTTCAAGGGCTCTCCCTGTTCCTCTGTCCTTCCCTTTCAGAGAGTCTCTGTTCTTTTCTCTATATACATTCTCACTGGGTGAGCTCATCCACTCTTGGTTTTCAGCTATAACCATCTATTGCTGATGACTCCCCCAAATACATCCTCCAGCTTAGATCCCTATCATCAGAGCTTCATACTGATAGCTTCAACTGCCTACTGGACATCTTCACCTGTAATTTGTAAAAGGCACTTCTATTTCTTTATCACATCCCAAATGAAATCATCTTCCTTCTTCCAAGCCTACATCTATCTCAATTTGTCACACCACCACTATGACCATTCACCTGAGAGAGACTACTGACTCCTTTTGCACTCTTCCTTCAATCACCTGCTCCCACTGATTTTAAATCCTAAATATATGTCAAATTCATTTATGTGTCTCTGTTTCAACATCTCTCACTGGAGCCATTATTGAAGTTTCTTATCTTCCCCAGCCGAATAGCTCAGTTGGTTGGAGCGTCGTCCCAATGTGCTAAAGTTGCAGGTTCAATCCCCAGTCAGGGCACATACAAGAATCAAGAAATGAATGCATAAATAGGTGGAACAGCAAATCAATGTTTGTTTTTCTCTTTCTCTCTCTCCCTTCATCTCTCTAACATCAATTTTAAAAACTTTTAAATCTTTCATCTGTTCTCTCTGCTTGCATCTCCCTTTTACCCCCAACTTTCAAAAACATCCTCCAGACACACACCTGTGTTTGATATGGATACATGGGTCTCACAAGAGGCTTCCATCTATTAATTTAAAGGCTTCTAAGGTTAATCTATTACTGCTAAACTCAACAAAGAAATAATCTCATAAAAATGTGGTTCTAATTTTTAATGCTGTCATAAAGTACTATGCCTTAACAACTCCTTCCAAATCTTTAAATTGCTTAACCTAATTATTAAAAAAAATTGAATGTATATATCCCTATTACATCAAAAGGAACAAATATCTTTCTTTATGCCAACTATATATTTTTAACTCTTTCTGTATGGGTGCATTCTCAATAAACAGATTTATTGGCTATTTTTTTGCAAAAAAAAAAAGTAGTTTGGCATCAATTACTCCAAAACCAACCTGTTTTATGGTAAGCATACAACAGTATTTAAATATTCCATACTAATTACTTATACTAAAAAGCAATGAATAGCCCTAGCTGGTTTGGCTCAATGGACAGAGCGTCGGCTTGCGGACTGAAGCGTCCCAGGCTCCATTCTGGTCAAGGACACATATCTTGGTTGCAGGCTCCTCCTTGGCTCGGGCCCTGGTCCAGGCTCATGCAGGAGGCAACCAATCGATGTATTTCTCTGACATCGGTATTTCTATCTTTTCCTCTCTCTTCCACTCTCTCTAAAAATCAGTGGGAAAAAACCTCAGATGAGAATTAAAAAAACAAACAAAAAACAATGAATATGTCTGCTATTAAAGATATACGTTATAACTATGACACAAAGAAGTTATCAATCCCACTATCTGTATAATCACACCATTCATTAGTTTGTAGTTGGCTCATGCTTTCAGGCTTTGAATCATGCATTGTTCATAAAACAATGGGCCAGATTAACTAGCTCCCCAATCAGAAGAAGATTTTAGCCCACTGTACGCCATCAGCGTCTGTAGATGCAAGCGGTGGACCTTCCCCACATGCCACGCGCGTCTATAAAAAAAAAAATGTTTTCCCTAAATGGCAGCCCTAACCAACTTTAAAATCATTTGTTTGTGATAATTTTCAGCTGGAAATATTCAAGAACACCCAAATTGTGAGTAATAGGTTTATTTTTATAATATTCATTGCAAATTGATTTTTTAAAATTAAATTCAAAATATCGTGGCCTGTGGCGATGGTTTTCATTTTAGATGGCAGTTAACTGGTTAGTCAGACTTATTTTAGACTAACGGAATCTCTTCTACGTTAACTAATTAATTAAGTCAGCAAATATTTATTCAACATCTAGAACATTCTAGGTACAAAGGATCCAGTAATGAGCAAAACAGAAACTCTACCCTCAGGGATCTTTGTCTAGTGATGGAGAAAGACAACTAAATCACTATGCAAGTATGTAACTTCAAACTGTGATAAATGCTCTAAAGGAAAGTACAAGTGTTATGAAAGCATATCACAGAGGTTATAATAATGACACAAACGATGGCCTAACTTAACATGTATTTTCTTGCCAGGCAGCATTTTAAGTACTTTACACAATCTAATTTAATCCTCACAACTGCTACTATGCCAATTTTCAGTTGAGAAAACTGAGTCAACAGACAGATTACTCAACTTGCTCAAGGTTATAGTGCTGGTAAGTTGTGAGGCTGGGATCTGAATCCAGGAGATTTCTGGAGAATCTATATGAATTCTCTGCTGAGTAAAAGTGTGAGACCCTCAACTTTTTTGTGGAAGATAAAAATTACTGGTTCTACTTCTAAACATTCTACTGCTCAGGTATAAGTTAGTATGTTTTTTTGCTTTCTACCTGGGTAAGAGGGAGAGGGAGAGGGAGAGGGAGAGGGAGAGGGAGAGGGAGAGAGGGAGAGAGTTTAGAGGTAGGGAAACCACTTAAGAGGCTACTAGAGCAGCAGACTGTGAATTTGCATGATACAAGAGTATGTAGGAATGGAAGGGACAGCACAAATAAGAGATGTTGTCCACTGAACATCATCTGGCCATGAGACATTCAAGGGAAATGGTGAGAAGGACCCAAATGGTTCTGAGGTTTCTGGCCTATATACAGTATGTACTATATGGAAGGTAGATGGACAGTATGGTGCCAGACCAGAGAACATAGGAGAAGAGATCAGAGGGACTGGTGAATCACCATTACAGACTCTCATTTCATCAGGATGAGAAGAAACTGGACATGTTAAGGAAGACTGGGAAACTACAAAATTAGGTCAGAGATTAACCATATAAACACTTTCAAATATCTAATGCATCCTGAGATTTTAATTAATGGTTCAGATGTTAGGCCGTCATTAAGATTTAAATAAAGTCCTTGAGTTTTCATATCTGCCTAAAAAAGCAGCAATGTGTAAATGTAAAATTAGCAGAGAAAATGTATTTTATTATTTCAACATATATGTTGAAATATGTAAATTTAGGAGGAATAGTATTTCTGTTTTTTCCAATTTAAATGTATTCTTATTTCTTGATGATAGAAATTAAGGCATTAGAAAATTGAGATACAGGATATTAAGACTCAGGCAAAATCTTAGCCTTAGCTGATTTAAAGAAAATCAGGAATAATATCCAGTACAATACAATGCATGATGTAGGTGGATAGAGGGAGCCAGTACAGCAGGATAGCCTTGTGGTTAAGAGTGCAGATTTTAAAATTTATAGATTTTGGTAAGAATCACAGCTTTGTATTCATGAGTTGTGTGCCTTTGAGATGTTACTCAACCTCGAGCCTCCATAATCCTCAGTAAAATAGGGATATTAATATTTTATAAGGATCTTATAATATTAAATTATATATATACTAGAGGCCCAGTGCATGAAATTCTTGCGGGGGGTGGAGGGGGACCCTTCAGCCTGGCCTGCACCCTCTCTAACTCGGGATCCCGCTTGGAATCTGGAACCACTGGCACCTAACCACACACCTGCCTGCCTAATGCCCCTAACTGCTCCCTGCCTGCCTGATGCCTCTAACTGCTCTCCCCTCCTGGCCTGATCCCCCTAACTGCCTATCTGCTCTCCCCTCCTGGCCTGATCCCCCTAACTGCCTATCTGCTCTCCCTTTCTCTCCACGCCCTTCGGACCCCCAGCCTGCTGAGAGCTCTCCACTGCGGCCCCGCCCCCGTCCTGATTGGTTGTTATGTAATGGCGTCCTGGACAATTTGCATATTCCTCTATTATTAGCATAGTTATACATATGTGTACACACACAGAGAGTATGATAATTTGAGCATGTACTCACGGCACTGCTTGACACCTAGTGAACTAGCAGTGGTTCTGCAAGGGTCATAGTAATATAGGATGTCTTGCTATGAATACACTACAGTTCAGACTGATGACTGGAAGAAAGGCAAACAAAGGCTGTCAGTGGCCACTGTGTAATAAAAATAAAATGTAAAGCTCTAACAAAAGCATAGGTAGTTTAAGATGTAAAATTTCTCTTCTACTAAACCAGTCCATGTAGCTTATACACAAAGGTACATAAAATGCAGAGAAACAGTAATAATTTTCCCATTTTTAATGTGCAGAGGTAAATTATTTGGAGGATAAAATCCCCTACCTGAATGATGAAATAATAGGGGACATATTACAGGAAAATAAGTAATTAAGATCAAATTTCTAGTGGTAGGATTACATATGGTGTTATTTTTGTACTTATTTTTTTCTATAATATACATAATTAAAAAGTAATGACATTTTAAAATAAATTTTATATGCCTATATGGGGCATGAATTGAAGAGCTTATCTTCATAATGTTGTTCTACTACCTGATAAAATCCCTCATCTTTAATTTTTACTTGCCTCCTTTTAAATATTTGAACTTCTCATGCTTTGGGGAGACATCACTTATGATCTGTGGATGCTTGATTCTCTCCCCAACCAGTGCCCTCATAATGACAATTACAAGAAAAAGAGTGACTAAATAAAAAAATAAATTACATAAAATTTTATATAAAAACACAGACACTTTAGAAAAGCATGCAAATATGAATATTTATATTGTAACTGTCTTAAACTTTGTTTCCTTGCAAATATTTGTTTTTCTATTTAGATTTTTTTTTTTTAGTGGAGCATTAAGCTGAGTAAATGAATACACACACTCTTTACAATAAATGTCAGATCCCCCTATAACTTTAGTTCACCAACATTTATCAAAACATTTTGCACTTATTTAAACGGCAAAACATCTCATGTCCTCATGCGAATCTTGGCTTTCTCCTTGGTGTGGACTTTGGTTCTGCCAGTTAGGTATGACTTTACAAGTCTACAGCCTCCTTGTGAAATCTGACCTCTTTCTTCCCTCCACAGTCAGTGCTAACATAAACCAAGAGCCCCACAAGAAGTCATTAAAGCTGTGCTGTTAAGAGGCCAGAGCTCTATAAAATAGGCAAGAAACAAGGTCTTAAGAAACATGCGCCGTTCTCAAAAACAACCTTGCAAACACAATAAATGTAAGTGCCTATTTTATTTGTGACTTCCTCCTCTTCACCTGTCTACTTAATCATTTGCTTCTATGATTTATAGTCAGGGGGGAAAAAGATCAAAGAGGAAAATGTTGATTAGAAAACAGTATATATATGTATATATGTGTGTGTTTCTACACTGGAAATGTAAGATTATAATATTAAACTAATGTACCCTCTATGCTTCTAAAAGATTGCTATGAATTAAATACTTAATATATGTTGATTCTAAAAACCAGCTAAAAATTATGGATACAGTGTGAAATCACAAGCCGTTCAATAATTTAAAATAAGTTCGCAGACTATTCCCTAATGTAAGAAAAACATCACTTTCTTCTGTAAATTGCATTAAAGTATCATTTCACTAAACAGAAAACACTCCAGTCCATCAGAATCTTGATGCAGGGTTTACACAGGTGGTTCTGATGCTGCGGATCAGCCAGGGGTTCTGGAGACCTCAGCTGGCCAAGAATTGCACCAGTTGCTCCTGCCACACCCCCTCCTTAGAGAGTCCTAACTGGCAAGGGAACGTGGCCAGTAGGCACTTTCTAGAGCCTCTGTGCTGTTTCCAAAGCTCTGTCACCAATCAGTAGTTCTGGGGAAATCTAAAAGCAGCTCATCAAGAAAACAGGGTGATTTCTCAGACTCCTGAATATTCACAATTTCAGAGTTCCTCGTGGAATGTGTGTGTGTGTGTGTGTGAGAGAGAGAGAGAGAGAGAGAGAGAGAGAGAGAGAGAGAGAGAGAGAGAGAGAGAGAGAGAGAGAGAGAGAGAGAGAGAGAGAGAGAGAGAGAGAGAGAGAGAGAGAGAGAGAGAGAGAGAGAGAGAGATTCAAGTTTATTTCTATGACACCGGTCTTTCAAACATGCATTTATCTACTACAGGCATTTGCTTTTAATCTTCAAACTTGAAGACTGACCTACAACTGAATAGGAAGTAAGCCAAGAGACCTGACCCATCCAATGAAAGCATCAAGCTAACTGATGCTTTACCTACTTGAGGTAAAAACCAATCAAGGTACAAGTTACAAACAGAGTTGGAAACTTGTATATCCTTAAGATGGGCAAGAAACTACTTTGTACTTAAAAAAATTGTTTCACAATAAATTTCACCTGTTTAATAAAAATAATTTAATACAAAACAGATGTGATCACTGTGTCTTGGGTGTCCACCTCTTTTTTTTTCCCAGCTGTACTGAGTACACCATAGTTATTCTTTAAGTGGCTTCTTAACTGACTTCTAGGGAATTTAGCATCCTCCTTGAATCTGTGGCTATTTTGATAACCAGGTGCTAAGAAGTATGCATTTGTTTTTCAAAGTTATATTTTGATTAAAATACGTGTCCAAATAAATGTAAATAATATGAAGGCTAGAATTTTTCTAACTAAGTTGGGAACCAGGGACTTTCAGAAATACATCCTACATGCAAAGTTTCCATGGACTAGATTATTTCCCATTATATTCCTACTGTATCCATATTAAAAGACAACTTTTATAACACCTGAGAATTCTTTGCTTCTTTGATATTTCATCAACCCTGTTTTGACAAATGCCAGACATGGTACTCTGCAAACTCAATTCCTTTGTCTGAAAAGAGTGATACAAAGTTCTTCAAGTCCCCTCCTATCAGCAGAACCGTTCACTGCTATTTAACAATTCCTTTTTTACTTTTCAAGGACAGTTGACATACAAGATTAGTTTCAAGTATACATCCCTGTGATTATACATTACATAACTTAATAAGTGATCATCCCAATAAATCCTGTACCCATCTGACACAATACATAGTTATTAAAATATTATTAGTATATTAGAAGCCCAGTGCATGAAATTTGTGCTTTGGGGGGGAGGGGGGTCTCCCTCAGCCCAGCCTGTACCCTCTCGCAGTCCAGGACCCCTCAGGGAATATCTGCCTGCTAGCTCTGGGGATCAGGCCTAAGCCAGTAGTCAGACATCCCTCTCGCAATCCAGGGCTCTCACAGTTTGGGACCCCTTGCTCCTTACCACCCACCTGCAGTGGAGGCAGGAGAGGCTCCTGCCACCGCCCTGCTCTCGCCAGCCATGAGCCTAGTTTCTGGCTGAGTGGCACTCTCCCTGTGGGAATGCACTGACCACCATGGGGCAGCTCCTGCGTTGAGCGTCTGCCCCCTGGTGGTCAGTGCGCATCATAGCGACTGGTTGTTCCGCTCTTTGGTCAATTTGCATATTAGGGTTTTATTATATAGGATTCCCTTACTGTGCTTTACACCCCATGACTATTCTGTAAGTACCAATTTGAACTTCTTAATCCCTTTGCCTTTTTTACCCATAAGGCAACCAACAAAATGTTCTCTGTATCTGAGTCTGTTCTGCTTCTTCATTTATTTTGTTTAGATTCGTTGATAGATATGTATTTATTGCCATTTTATTATTCATATTTTTTATCTTTATCTTTTTTTTTTTAATATATATTTTATTGATTTTTTACAGAGAGGAAAGGAGAGAGAGATAGAGAGTTAGAAACATCGATGAGAGAGAAACACCGATCAGCTGCCTCTATCCACTGAGCCAAACCGGTTTTGGCTTTATCTTCTTCTTAAAGAAGACTCTTTAACATTGCATGCATTCCTTTAGTTTTTTTCTTGTCTGGGAAGTTCTTTTCTCTGTCCTTTGATTTGAAATGATAGCTTTGCTGAGTAATCTTGGTTGCAGGTCCTTGCTTTTCATCACTTTGAATATTTCTTGCCAATCCCTTCTGGCCTGCAAAGTTTCTGTTGAGAAATAAGCTAACAGTGTTATGAGAGCTCCCTTGTAGCAAACTAACTGCTTTTCTCTTGCTGCTTTTAATATTCTGTTTGTGGTTAACCTTTTTCATTTTAATTATGATGTGTCTTGGTATAGACCCCTTAGGGTTCATCTTGTTTGGGACTCTGCACTTCCTGGACTTGTATTTCTGTTTCCTTTACCAGATTAGGGAAGTTTTATGCCATTTTTTCAAATAGGTTTTCAATTTCTTGCTCTTTCTCTTCTCCTAGCACTCCCGTGATGAGTGTTGGTATGATTGAAGTTATCCCAGAGGCTCCTTACACTATTTTCATTTCTTTTTGCTGTTCTGATTGGGGTTTTTTCTGCTTCCTTGTCTTCCAAATCGCTGATTTGATTTTCAGCTTCACCTATTCTACTGTTGATTCCCTGTAAATTATTCTTTATTTCAGTTAGTGTGTCCTTCATTTCTGACTAGTTCTTTTTTATGGTTTCCATGTCCTTTTTTATGCTGTTGAGGTTCTCTGTAAGTTCAACTATGTTTCCTGTAAGTTCATTGAGCATCCTTATAACCAGTGTTTTGAACTCTGCATATAGTAGATTGCTGGTCTCCATTTTGTTTAGTTCTTTTTCTGGAGTTTTGTTCTGTTCTTTCATCTGGGACATGTTTCTTTGCCTCCTCATTTTGGCAGTCTCTCTCTGTTTCTATGCATCAGGTAGAGCTGCTACATCTCCAAGGCTTGGAAGAGTGGCTTAATATAGTTAGTGTCCTGTAGGGTCCAGTGGCACAGACTCCCCGATCACCCAAGCTGGGTACTTCAGGTACACTCTCTCTCCTTCCTCTGAGAACAACCTCTCATTGTAGTTGAGCCTTGATTACTGTTGGCATGTCAATGGGAGGGATTTAATACTAGGCTGATCAGCTGCAAGGTCTGGCTGTGACTACTGAGCATTGTGGAGGATCAGCTGTGCATGGGCCTGCCTCACAGAGCAGGACTTACTTCAGTGGGGTTCTAGTGCCTGCTAAGTCCAACCCCGAATGTGTCACTGTGGAGGTGGCTGTGTGGTAGTACGATGTGGTTTGAAGCTGTCCACCAAGTGCACTGGCTCTGGAGCCTCCCAGGTGGTGCAGGCCAAGATCAGCGGCCACCCGTATTCTGTCCAGGGACACCTGTATTGAACTACAAAGCAATCTGCAAATGGCTGCTACTTGTGCTGGGCTTGGAGGTGCCCAGGAGAATACAAGTTGTGAACTGAGGTTGACTGCTGCTAGGGCCAGGCCTGGAGCCACTTAACAAGAGGTATGGGACATGCTGAGGTCAGATGCTGCTTGTTTGAGAGAGTTCAGGAGAAGTCTAAAGCATGAGTCAAGACAGGCCATTTGTATGAAAAAGCCACTGGAAACAACTTGGGTGGGCCAGCAAGTTGCTAGGGTGAGGTCTCAGAGAATCAAGGGGCGGGGAGGGAAGGGGAGACAGTGATAGCCAGGATGGTGGAGACTCAGATAGGTTGCCCTTGTCAGCTTTGTGGGGGAAGGGCAACAATGGCCTCTGACAGCAATTCAGTCTGGGAGAAAGTTGCCCTGGCAGCTCTCACCCTGACGCCATATAATTCAGTTCCTCCCTGTGAGCCCTCTGTCTCACTCAGCCACAATTTCCACAAGTTTTTATAGCCAGAAGTTGTAGGGACTTCTCTTCACAGCACTAGAAGCCTGGGCTTGGTAGCCTGGTGTGGTGCTGAGACCCCTCACTTCTCAGGGGGTTCTCAACAGCTGATATATCCTTCCCAATTTTTTATTTTTTTGGTTAATCCTCACCTGAGGATATTTTTTCCGTTGACTTTTAGAAAGAGTGGGAAGGGAGGGGGAGAAACAGAGAGAGAGAGAGAGAGAGAGAGAGAGGGAGAGAGGGAGACAGATGTGAACCAAAGTAGGTGCCTTTGAACAGGAATCAAACCCCACGACCCTTTGGTCCAAGCGCTGATGCCTTTCCATTGATTTTCAGAGAGAGTGGAAGAGAGGAGGAGAAACAGAGGGAGAGAAACATCATTGTGAGAGAGAGACATTGATTGGTTGCCTCCTGCATGTGCCCCGACGGGCTGGAGATCAAACCTGCAACCCAGGTATGTGCCCTTGACCAGGAATCAAACCCATGATCCTTCAGTGCACAGGCTGACATAATAACCAATCAGCCACACTGGCCAGACTCCCTTCCAATTTTTATTCAACACTCGTGTGTGTGGGACCACCCCATTCTGCACCTCTGCCCCTCCTAATAGTCTCCATGTGGCCTCTTCTTCATATATTTAGTTGTGGGACTTCTCTTCAGCTAGATTACCGGCGGTTCTGAATGACTGTTATTCTGTAGTCTGGTGTAATTTTGATGTGGTTGTGGGAGGATGCCAGTACTGTGTTTACCTATGCTGCCACCTTGACAGGAAGTCCTCACCAATTCTTATTAGTGATTGGCTTCAGAAATTCTCTAACTTTCCAATTTATTCAGGTTTTCAACCACTTTTACCCTAAATTCCTTGAGTTCAGAGAACATGTCCTACTTGTCTGTGTGTTGTTAGGAGCCAGAAGAATGCTCTGCAGACAATAGGCTCAACAGTGATTTCTGAGTGAACTCAATGAATCACATCACCAGCTCCCTTCTGATTGCAACTTAAAACTCTGCCTCTTATCTCCATGAAAAGATGAATACAATTATGGTTATGTCACTCCTTACTGTATAACCCTGAGCAAGTCACTTACTTTTTTTTTTCTTTCTCTTTTTTTGATTTTTTTTCATTATTTTGTCTTATTTTGACCAACCTTTATGTGGAAGGCTGATTTTCAATAGATCGCAGCGAGGGAGCTGCTCTGCTCTATATGAAACCCCGACCCAGGAGCAGGTCATCAACAAATGGTTTTAGCACCAGGTTCACCAGGAACATGCACTGCATTAAGGGCTGGGGGAAGCCCCCTTTCTGGCCACACCGTTTCCCAAAATGAGGGGCTCTCTGCACTGGAGCCCAGTCCAGACGTGGAGCGTGATGCAGTGGCCCACCGGCAGGGTGGCACCGACTATCTGAGGCCAACCAAGGCTTCTAGGTGAGGGATTCTGATTCAGATTCCACAGATGGTGGTTTAGCCCCATTGACTTCTCAGCCAAGCACATACACCAAATGTCTGAATCTGTGTTCCTTTCGTACTAAGCAGGGCACTGATCCCGGTGCAAGGAGGCCTCTCGACTCTGCTGATCCCGGTGCTGGGAGGCATATTACCCTTTTACTATATAGAATAGAGGCGTGGTGCACGGGTGGGTGCCAGCTGGTTTGCCCTGAAGGGTGTCCTGGATCAGGGTGGGGG
>NW_006299262.1:387057-394312 GCF_000327345.1 Myotis davidii | reverse complement strand
AGCTCCCCCATCACGCACAGAGCAGGGCCCATCAGGGGGTTGAGGAGCTCCCCCCTGTCATTCACAGAGTAGGGCCGATAGGGGAGTTGGGCGGATCGGGAGGTTGCGATGCCACACTCAGTCAGGCTCCGTATCCTGTCACCCACAGAGCAGGGCCCATCAGGGTGGTTGGGGAGCTCCCCCATCACGCACAGAGCAGGGCCCATCAGGGGGTTGAGGAGCTCCCCCCTGTCACTCACAGAGTAGGGCTGATAGGGGAGCAGGGCGGATCGGGAGGTTGCGATGCCATCCTCAGTCACGCTCAGGGTAGGGCCGATTGGGGGGTTGAGGCACCGCCCCCTGTCACACACAGAGCAGGGCAGATCAGGGGGTTGGGGCACCGCCACTGTCACACTCAGGGCAGTGCCGAAGGGGAGGTTATGGCTCTACCCTATCTCACACAGAGCAGGGCCCGTGGGGTGAGGGGTTGGGGCACCGCACCCTGTCACACACAGAGCCGCAGTGCGATCAGGGGGTTTGGGTGCTGCCCCCTGTCATGCTGATCCCGCTGCTGGGAGGCATATTACCCTTTTACTATATAGAATAGAGGCCTGGTGCATGGGTGGGGACTGGCTGGTTTGCTCTGAAGGGTGTCCTGGATCAGGGTGGGGTTCCCACTGGGGTGCCTGGCCAGCCTGGGTGAAGGGATGATGGCTGTTTGCAGCTGGTCACACATCCTTCAGGGTGGGAGTCCCCACTGGGCTGCCTGGCCAGTCTGGGTGAGGGGCTGAGGGCTGTTTTCAGGCTGGGACTGAAGCTCCCAACCGCTCCTTTTTTTCTTTTTCTTTTTTTTATTCTGGGCCAGCTTTAGCTCTGGCTCCAGCTCTGAGGCCTCAGCTGCTAAAAGTAGGTATCTGGTTTGTTTAGGTTCTATAATCGAAACTCTGTATCAACTCCAGCTCTGAGATCCCAGCCGGCTGAACGCTGGTTTCTGGGGTTTTGTTTAGCTTCTATATTTGTTACAATGTTTCTTAAACTGCAGGCTCAGAGGCCTGCAGCGGCAGGCGGGGGACGTTGGTTTCCTCCGTCACTGAAGCAAGCAAACCTCATGTTAGTTTCAAGCTGCCTGGCTGCCGACTGCCATCTTGGCTGGCAGTTAATTTGCATATGGCCCTGATTAGCCAATGGGAAGGGTAGCGTTCGTAAGCTAATTACCATGTTTCTCTTTTATTAGATAGGATAGCCTTGCTTCGACCTTATGGATGAAGCCGGGGCTGCAAGGGAACCTCGGGTCCCGGGGGCCAGAGGGAAGCCGGTGCTGGCAGCCAGGGAAAGGAAGGCCTACTCTTCCATGAATTTCGTGCATCGGGCCTCTAGTTCTTATAGGAAGAATAAAAAGCTATATCCCAGTATAAAATGTTAATGGGAAAGCAAAGGAACAAGAATAGCCAAGACAATTTTGAAACAGAAAATCGGAAGACACACACTGCTTGATGTAAAGACATTAATAATATCAAGAAATAGAATAAAACTACAGTAATGAAAGAAGTATAGTGGACAAGACAAACAAATCAATGGAACAGAAGAAAAGTACAGAAATAAACCAATACAAATATGTCCACTGACTTTTTACTAGCGACATTACTTGTCTTCCTTTCTAGAGCTGAGAAATGAAAACAAACCACTATTTACTTTGCCTTTCATCTTTCCCAACTGCTACTTAATCTTGAGTTTAAAAATATTTTTTTAAATAACCAGTCTCCATATGGCCCTCTCCTAATCTTAGACAGAATCCTGTTAGTTGGGAGTAAAATCTGATCTCACTTTGAAAGACATCCCCAACTGGGATTTTCCTCTTCTCAAATTATCTGTCTCCCCAGCAACAGTGTGTGGTCACAGAAGTGTATGAGACATGCTAATGCGTTTATCAAGTGATTATTCTTGGCCCCTCTGCTGGCAAAAACAAGCAGGAAACGGTACAGAAAAAACATGCATAGCAAGCCACATTAACCAGCTTCAAAGCTGTTCGACTTGTGTGGCTCCTACGAATTCAAGGGGAAGAGAAAAAGGGCCGTTGCTTTGTCCTTACCAAGACCACTTCCCCTTCAGCCGTTTGCCAAGCGATTGCCTTATAGTGCCTAATCCAAGAGATGCCTTTCTTATGCCTTGTTGTCATTCCATAAAGAATTAGTTCTGCTTAGTAGCTCAACTGTGCAGGAAGCACATTCCATGCAATTTTACACTTTGCATCAGTCAGAGAAACAGAAGGATCAGGAAAGCATTAAGAAGAGTGAGGTTTTGTAACAAAATTCATGTCACTTAGCAACTTCATCCGCGTAGAAATTTATAATGAGAAAAAATACAAAGTCCATTAAATTACAGCAGAAATACTTCTACTAGGAGTACTTCTGCTTTTCCAAATGGTTATTTCAAAGACATTTAAAATAATTCAAGAACTGCGGTAGATTAGGCTATTTGTGGATAAACTTTACAGTGTTCTTTTCCACTGTTGTTTTATACAGTGCTTTCTCAGATTATACAAAGGCATGTTTTTTCTTTCTCTTCCACATAATAACCTGACAGTGAATATTTAGTAAATGCCTACTATGCAGTACAATTCATTAAGTTTACATTATCACAACTTATTACAATTACATGTGCTATATATGACATTCAACTCATAAACTGGGAATCAATCACTATTAAATGTCTGAGTATCTCTTTCATCTTCTAATAGCTGTTAAATTAAAGACTAAACCGATTTAATTGATAAAAGAAAAAACGCACACACTGTCACAAGTATACACACATCAGCTGTACTTGTCAAAGTGAATTCATAAAGTGGACCTCGAATTCTAAGCTACCTGTCCCCAGCATAATGAAGTCCTTTTTTAATAATACTGTAGCTCACTTTTTAAATTAGGCTTAGCCTTACGGCCCTTAAAGGGGAAGAAAGAGAATGAACCTACTACGTATCTTATATACATTAACTCATTTAATACTCCTGAAAACTTTAATAGGTAAGTAACATTACCTTCACTTACAGGTAGGGAAATATGGTCTGAGAAGTTAAACCATTTGCTTAGGTCAGTGGTCGGCAAACTCATTAGTCAACAGAGCCAAATAGCAACAGTACAAACAATGTACCTACCCTGCGCTGCGTATCCCGCAGCCCTCCTGCGCTGCGTCTCCCGTCACCCGACCTCCCACTTCTTCTAACGCCACTTCTTCAAAATAGACTCGCCCAGGCCGAAAACTGACTTCTGTGCATGGGCCACGAAGTTTCAATTGCACTGTACGTGAGCATCCACATGTGGTATTTTGTGGAAGAGCCACACTCAAGGGGCCAAAGAGCCGCGTGTGGCTCGCGAGCCGGAGTTTGCTGACCACTGGCTTAGGTTCATATAATTAGTAAACAGTGGAGCCAGGAGTCAAAATGATGCTTTAAAAGAAATGACACCCAAGTTGCAGACATAGTGACACAGAGGTTCACATAAGGAGTCCACCATAGCACTTCAGGGCAGAAGTGCTAATCTAATCTGGCCTGTAAATCTAATCTCCCAGTAAAAGCATACATTCATGCATAAAGAACAGGCAGTTTCCTTTCCTCTGATTCTCTCTCCTCTAAATGTTCATAGATGCAGCAACAAAAGCAAATTTTCCCAATGCTCCACTTGATTGCATCACTCCAAAAGTCATCAGTGAGGACTTTAGCATCTTCTGTCAACCATCCTTTCTCCCTCTTTCTCCCTATGTGTAACCAACATTAATTTAATTGTGCAATTATTTATCCAACATTCCACATTACTCTCCACTATGTATTTTCTTGTCTAGCCTAAGTAAATCCACTTGCCATCCCTTATAATACACTCAGAACCCAAGAACATTACACTGTGAAGGCCCTCACTGCAACACCCCCAGCCATCAAGTCAAGACTGAGAGTCAGGGGAAGAGAGGGGACATGTATGGTGAAGGGCTGATGGGCCAGGAAGCAGCAAGGGACTATGAAGACTGGTCTAGGTAGATTTGAAAGCAATATGGAAGACTAATTATGAGTCGGTACAAATGCAAATGTGTTTTTTTATGGTTTACTTGCTATAGAATTCTTTGGTTTGAAAATGATTATTTTGTAGAAGTGCTTCTCACTTTCCTAATTTTCTGTTTCTATGGTTGCCAGGAGTTGGGTGGGTAGGTGGAAGAAATAAGGAGACATTGGTAAAAGAGTATATACTTTCAGCCATAAGATGAATAAGGTCTGTGGACCTTACATTAGTGTAAAATATGGGGTGGCTATAATTGATGACAATGACTTGTATATTAAAATTCACTAAGAGAGTAGAACATAAATGTACACACACACACACACACAAAGGTAAATATGTAAGTTGATGAATGTGTTAATGATATAGATGAGGAGAATCCTCTAGCAATGTGTACATACATCAAATCACCATGATATATACATTAAATATCTTATAATTATATGTCAATTATACCTCAATAAAACTGAAATTTTTAAAAAATATATTTTTATTGAAACAGCAAAAACAGTAAAGGGAGAGGGAGAGGTAGAAACATCAGTGATGAGAGAGAATCACTGATTGGCTGCCTCCTGCATGCTACCCATTGGGGATCAAGCCCACAACCCAGACATGTGCCCTGATTGGGAATCAAACTGTGGACCTCCTGGTTCATAGGCTGATGCTCAACCACTGAGCCACACCGGCTGGGCTAAAGCTGAAATTTAAAAAAATTCTTCCTTACCTATACCAAGGCTCCTCATGATAAGACTAGCATTTAAGGTTATCGCAAACACCAAGAAAAATGCATCTTCTTAAAAAAAAGAAAAGAAAAGAAAAAGCATGTCTAACCATATCCAACTGGTGATTTAAATTAATTTTATACAAAATGCTCCCTAAACAGTCTCGTCAACACAAAGTGGTTACATGAACAGCTTACTATTCTTTGGCCTGTGAAAGGCCTTTGAATTTTTTGGGTAGGGGAGATATGAGCTATAGCTGCTGCTCACAAATCATTTTTTAACGGAGGAAAGCATAAATTCTTTTAGAAATTTTTACTAAATTATATAAAACATTTAGCTGAGAATAAAAGCACCAAATTTTGGACCACAGCCATATAGAAATCCCCTATAATGTGTCCAATAAGGCAAATCAAAACAATGCATAGTTTATAGGAATAGGGCAATAGAAACTTGCAGCTCATATTTCATCTGCTGGTGAGTGTCACGTTCATTCAAAAAGAGGAAAGTTAACTGATAAAAGCTGCTTCTTAATGCTTGTTATTGGCAGTGGAGATAGTCAAATAGCCAGGCTTTTTCTTTGATGGCTTATAATGAATGTCACAGAAAAGTTTTTTTTACTAAATGCAACATGACCCTCATGAAAAAGACAATAAAACTGATTTTCTTAATAACAACAGCAGCAAAAATGTAGTATGTGTGTTTGAAAATGTAATGCATCTTTTATAGTGACCCAGAAATTATGATACTGCTACCCATGTTCAGTGCTCTCAGCCATCTGACCCAAGATTGAAATTCCAAAAGGATTATGATATGAATAAAACTATATTCAGAACCAAGTATAAAGCTGGATCCCCCAACTTCTGCAGAGTGCTATTTATAGCCTAACGCAAATTTTCCATGTGGCTTAATAGCAGCCCTGAGTTTCTTCTAAGGAAATTGTAACAAGGGCACCAGGTAATTTGAAAGATGTCTGGAAATGTGCCCATGCTCGGGGGCCACTCAGGCAGTGTTTCTCAGCCCCTTCTATTCTGTGATGAGCACCCCTTCAGAGACTCTGGAGTCTCACTTACCACAAATACGCATCTGTGGATGGAAGGAGTCTGTGAACGCAGAAACCGCGGCAAAAGAATCAGTGAGAGAGAAAAGAGAAAGAACAGAATGGAAAAAATAAAGGGGAAAATATTACATGACAAGAAATGAGACAAGTAAAATGATAAGAAAAAGACACAGATCAGGAACGGATGGTGCCAACAAAGGGCAACAAAATTTAACCCTTTGTACACCCTAAGCGTCTATAGACGCAATTAAATTCCAAGTATCATGGCCTGTGGGGATGGTTTCCGCGTGGCAGTTAACTGGTTAAAAACAAAGGAACAAATCACTGCACCACTAATCACTGCTAAACAATTATGAAACCAGATTCTGGTACAGCCTCTCCAGCAGGGATGACCTCCCCAGGACAACATGCCTCTAGCTATGACCTCTTCCACCCCTCTCCAGAAGAGGAGAGGAAACAGGGAGAAGTGCCTGGTGAAGTGATGTGTGAACTGCACGGATGTGAAACGCCCGGATGCCATAAAATCACCACCATCCTTAGCCATGCACAGACAGTAGTTTCATGTGCTGGCTGCTCTGCGTGCTGTCAGGGGGTAGGAGGAAAATTAAGGCTCACAGAGAATGCTCCTGCAGAGGGAAGCAGCACTGAACACACCACGCACCCAGAATCGAGGTGAGTGGGGAACCGTCTCAATAAACACATTTTGGATAGAAAGATTCTAGTACAGTTTAATTTGGTGACAAAGTATTGAAGCTGACTATACTGGTAAATACCCCAGGTCAGGATTATTTCAAAGTTACCCTTGCTGGGGCTGTGAAATAAAATTTCTAAAAGTTCTGAGTTATCAGGGAAAATGAGTAGTTAATAGAATTACTGATTTTTTTTTAAGTTCTATGAGACCTTACAGATAATTTAAATTTATTGGATGTAATGATTGAACAGTATCCAGGAGCCAGTGACAAAAAAAAATTAAAAAGCAACGTAGAATGCAATCCATTTAATGAGATTACAACCACTTTGGAAAACAGCTTGGCGGTTTTTTAGAAAGTTAAATATATACCTACTACACAACCTAGCCACTTAACTCCTAGGTGTCTAGCCAAGAAAAACTAGCTTATAGTTCACACACAGATTTGTAAATGAATATTCATAGCAGCTTTATGTGTAACAGCCCCAAACTATTGGAAAACAGCCCAAATGTCCATTAACAAGTGTGCCAGGAGCCGGTCCATCCTTGCTGTTTCAAGGGACCTGGCATATATGGCATACTGTTCTTAATATGTTTGGTCACCTTCTTGGCACTATGTGTTTTAACCAAGGTCACCTCTCTGAGAAAGGTTGTTTCTCCAGGTAGGGATTTTCCCCTGAAGTTAGGGAGGGAATAAAACCCCTTAACTACGTGCCAGGCAGGTAGTTAACCACTTTAACTACGAACAATCACACTTAAGCTACATACT
>NW_006299262.1:378349-386740 GCF_000327345.1 Myotis davidii | reverse complement strand
ATGTGCTTGTTTGTTTTAATAATTTTATTGATTTTTTACAGAGAGGAAGGGAGAGGGATAGAGAGTTAGAAACATCGATGAGAGAGAAACATCGAACAGCTGCCTCCTGCACACCCCCTACTGGGGATGTGCCTGCAACCAAGGTACATGCCCTTGACTGGAATCGAACCTGGGACCCCCCAGTCCCCAGGCCGATGCTCTATCCAGTGAGCCAAACCAGCTAGGGCTGAAAATGAAATGTATTTTAATAAACACTGCCTTTATAATTATTCAAAGTGTATGTATACATTTTTTGGGATAGCCAATATAGGATGGGGCAAAAGTAGGTTTACAGTTCTAAGTATGTGAAAGTTTATTCTTGTATCAACTAGAGGCTCAGTGCATGGATTTGTGCACCAGTGGGGTCCCTCGGCCTGCCGGTTTTGGCCCGATCCCCTAAGGCATCTAGTATACATATAAGATCTTTGGTTAATCAATTCCTGCCCTCCCCCTACCCACTTCCATCTGAGATTCGAGATTCATCAGTCTGTTTCATGTTTCCATGCCTATGCATTGAGCGTCTGTCCCCTGGTGGTCAGTGCACATCATTAGCTACCAGTCGAACGGTCACTTCGGCTTTTATATATATAGATTATTTTCCATACAACCAATTGTAAACCTACTTTTGCCTCACCCTGAATGTTTCCAAATACATTTTTAAAAGTCCTGGAAAGTCTATATAACCATTAACAGTGACTACCTCTAGAGGAACTAAGCACTTAGTTTTTTCTCTATGATTTCAATATTTATGGTAAGCATGTATTACTTCTGTAACTTCAAAAATAAAAATATAAATCAGTCAGTATCCTCTAAAGCCTTTAAAAGTTCCAAAGCCATATTCAAAATTACAAACATTTTGTTTCCTCATTGTCAACTATTAACACTATTTTTTATTAGTTTTCATGTTCAGCTACTTAATTACACTTATAGCAAAGCTATTTTTCATTTTTCATTACATATGTAGGATGTGAATATAGAGTTATCTTTAAAAGCTCACTTTCTGAAGTTTTAGGTTGTGATTACAACGTCCTAGAATTTAATGTTTTCTTGGTCTAGGGCCATAGTTGGCAAACAGAGGCACATGTGGCTCTTTGGCCCCCTGAGTGTGGCTCTTCCTAAGCCTCAGGAGTACCCTAATTAAGTTAATAACAATGTACCTACCTATATAGTTTAAGTTTAAAAAATTTGGCTCTCAAAAGAAATTTCAATCGTTGTACTGTTGATATTTGGCTCTGTTGACTAATGAGTTTGCTGACCACCGGTCTAGGGTATTTACTGTATTTTTTAAACACTTTTGTCTTTATTTATTTATTTATTTTGTTAATTCTCACCGGAGGATATTTTTCCTTGATTTTTAGAGAGAGTGGGAGGGAAGACACACAGAGAGAAACATCGATGTGAAACAGAGACATCTATGTGAAAGAGATACATCAATTGATTGCCTCTTGCACATGCCCCAACCAGGTCCAGGGATCAAGCCTGAAACCAAGGTACAAGCCTTTGACCAGAATCAAATCTGGGACCCTTCAGTCTTCAGGCCGACACTCTATCCACTGAGCCAAACCGGCTAGGACTAAATATTTTTGTCTTTAAATCACTCTTCCATTGTTAACAAATCTAAAGGTCTTCTCTATAAACAAAAATATTACCTCTTTCAATGCATTCACTTGACTCCTGATCAATTTAAATATATACTATCTAATATAATCAAAATTATCAATAAAAAATATACTAAATATATGAAAGGAAAAGTGAAGCTTTATACCTGCCCTCAGAGGTCCTGCCTCTTCTTCTCTAAAAGGCTATACAGATGTGACTTAAAAAACAAAAAAGGAAATTTATGATGAGGCTGAGAAAGAGACAATGAATTTAGATCCACCAATTAATAGCTGTGTGACTTTGTCAGTTACTTAAGCTCTCTATGTCTTAGTTTCTTAATCCATGAAAGAGTGAGAAATTTCCTATTTCATAGAGTTGCTATGATGATTAGATGGTCAGATCCTATAGAAAGGATTTTATTCTGCTCATTTCTTCCCATTCTTCTGTAATTTGATTCATTTATAATCTGCCTTCCAACTCTTCCTCAAGTCTTCCCTATTCTACACAGACGGTCTCTAAGCTTGCCTCGGCTTCCAGTTTCTATACCCTTTTCTTTTCCCCCCACTTCACGCATATGCTCTTCTTAACCCCATCATGACCATCATACACCGAACGGCTTCTCCATGATCCTCAGCTGATTCGGACTCCACAGTATCTATAATAGTGGAATGCCCTCACCTTGAATCTTCCTTCTTTTCTTTCCCTCCCTCCTGGACCTAGCTGGTGACTCCTCTTCTTTCCCCCGCCACTTAAATGTAAGGCTGATTGTGTCTTCAGCCCTCTTATCTTTGTACACTACAATCTTTCCCCATCAACCTCTGCCACCCAAAAGGTATGTTAATAACTGCTAAATCTATAGATTTCTAGGTTTCAACTTTTCTCCTGGAAAATCTTCAATTCTACCAACTTCATGGCTAAATGTCTCCATCTAGATGTCCCAAAGGCACCTAAAGCTTATTATGATAGGACCAACCTCATTCTCCTCACTCATTCATATTTTTTCCTAATCTTTTCCCTTTCTTCCTCTCCAACCCCACTAATACTTTCTGCCTACCTACACCCATCCTTCTTTCCAATCTGATTTAAAGAATCATCATCTAAAAACACAAGCTGTAAATCTTCAAGTTATCTTCAAGGATAGAGAACACCAAATCTTCATTCCTACACTTTCTCATATCCTTTCAATCTGTACACCGCCTGCAAAAGTAGCTGCGATTCTTCACTCATCCAGGTGCAAGCTCTTTACAGTGTAACTTTGCAGCTGCTCCCCACTTCTTGAATCTGGGCTGCCCTTGCGACTTGCTTTGGCCAGCAAAATAGGATGGAAGTAGCAGTGTGCTATTTCCATTCCCGGAGAAGGCTTGTGTGATTTCCCTCACTCTCTTGGAACTTGCCACAGACACGTGAACAAACTCAGGATAGCCTGCTAGATGATGAAAGACATGTGGTCCAATCACTCCAACCAACAGGCAGCCTTGGGGGTTGAGACCACCTTTGACTAGCCAGCAGACCTCGCAGCTGAGTGCAGACACGAGTGCGCTCAGCTGAGATAAGCAAAACCTGGCTGTCAGCGGAGCCACCCGCCTGTCCCGCAGACTTGTAGGAAATAATATGTACTTGTATTTTAAGACACTATGCTTCAGAGTAGTTTGTTAAGCAGTGATAGTTAACTAATACTTTCTTTTCTGCTCTCATGGTTATTGCCCCAACTTACACATCCATCTTTGAGCTGGCTATTGGAAAGTCCCCATAATTGCTCTCCTTGTTTTATCTCTCATCTGAAATCATTCATACATATGTATATATATACGTGTGTACATATTATAAAAATAATTTTAGTAATTGTATCTGAGTATTATGTGTGCACACAAAAGTACATATGCTCATGGACTACAGATGTAAGTGATAAGTAAAAAGTAAGTTAAATAAGTAGATGATGACTCTCAGATGAATGTTACCCAGAGGGAGGGTCAGACAAGGAAAAGGTCACAGTGAGATGAAATGGTTAAGAAAAGGGTAAAATGATTGTGGCCATAGGACTTGAATTGGGTCCAACGAAAATGGAGCAGTTAAATGGACTACAAGGTTTACATGATTGCATTCCCCTGCACCCCATCCCCAATCTCACTACTTACTTTTCTGACCTCATCTTCTGCCATTCCCCTCCCTTGCGCTGCTCCAGCCACACTGGTTTCCTCATTGTTCCTCAAACACACAGGCACGCTTCAGCCTCTTTTCCTTTGCACTGGTTCTTCTATCTAGAAATGATCTTCTATCAGAAATCCCCATATCTGGGTCCTTCTATTCAGGTCTCCACTCAAATATCACCTTATCAGAAAGGCCTTTCCTGATCACCTTACTTAAAATAGTGACCAATCCCCACCCAGCTTTCTGTTCCCCCTTTTCCCTATTTTTTCTTTAGAGCATGTCCCAGCCCCTGACATATGTTTATTTATTTTCTCCCCCTGCTAGACTGTAAGCTCCATGAAGGCAGGAACTCGTTCCCTGCACCTTATCCCAGCCCCTAGGTGCAATGCCTAGCACATGGTAGATGTTCAATAAATATTTGTTGAATAAACAATGAGCAGAGAATGACGAGCAGAGGGCTCAATATCAAAGCTCCTACACTGAGCTTCTCATTGCCAATTTAGGGGGGGAATCAATTATTAACCATGCATTTCATTTCTATTCCAAAGTCAGATGAGATCTTGAAGTGTGTCACTGTCAAGCACTCCAATCTAAATTAAAACTCCTATTTTTTGGTACATAAATAAAGTAATGAAGGCATTCCCAGGCCTCAACATAACCTCTTCAATCACACAACTGCATTTTAGTATTTCAAGTAAAATGAATAAGCTCACAGAGAATCTTTTTTTTTTTCTATACGAGTAAGTCTTTGACATAAGAATGTGAGCTCTAAAGGGTTAATGAATCCATCACTAGCAACTCACACTATGGTCAAAATGCTGAAATGAAATGCTTGGTCAGAGTTCACTGACCACTGGTCACAGATAGACAGAGACCCCTGTCTCAAATAATAGCGTTAGCCTCCAGAGAGGCCCATTTTCTGTACCAGCCAAGGTTTTCTAGGATGCAGCTTTGCGATGTGTTTCAACCAAATCCACAAATCTCAGGTGGATTTGCGTTCTTCGGGTATTAAAATAGCTAACTGAAAAGCAGCTGATGCAACCCCTAATTGTTCATCCAATTTGATCATTAAGAAAACCCAAATAATGCTGCATGATCTGGTTACTGTAATTGTGCTACTTCTCAAATTGAATTAACCTTATGGCAATCTGATTGATAAATCCAAGGCCCTGCTGAGTCAACTTATGACAATTTAGTGCCAAACATAAATATGGTCTTTCAAAATACACGAGGGCAGATTTAGTTCAGGTTATAAGTATCTTTTTATATCAAATCTTTATGATAATTAAATATTTTTAAGACTTGGAAGAAAAATAGTAAAAAGACAGATGAGATAAAACTTAAAAATAAGCGGTCTAACTCTCAAGCAAATAAAAAACACTCAAGCAACATAAGATTATTTAATTTCAACGGCCCCTAATAGGACACTTTATCTCTGACAAAATAGAAAAATATATTTTAAAGCACTCCTCTAAAGATTGTTTATTCAAACTACTTCAAACACATAAAGAGGGAGCAGCATAACAAACACTTATGTACACTCCACCAAGCTTTATCAAATACTAACACTTTAACACATAGTTTTTCAATTATTTTAAAAGAATGTAAAACATTACAGATTTGGTTATATAAACTGTCTCTAATCTGATCTTTCCCTCCCCAGAAGTAACCACTATCATGAATAATATGCTCGGTCTCATAGATATTTTATATTATTACTAAATATCTATATACTTATACACAAAATATGTACTCTCTTGCATACTTTCAATCTAGAGATAAAGGCATCATCCTCTATGAATTTTGTAATTTATTTTTATGCTTCCCTCTAGTTAATCATTTTAACCAATTCATTTCACTGTATATAGTATCCCATGTTTATTAGCCATTTCCTTGACAGTCAGTAAGTTGTTTCCAACTTTCCATTATTACAAAGGATGCTTCAAGAAACATTATTATACATGTTCCCACATGGGCAAGAATTTTTCTATGACATATACTTAGAAATGAAATTGCTGGGACAAAGGGCACATGCATTTTCAATTTTTCCACCTATAGCCAAATTGCTTTCTGAAATGCTCTACCAATTTAGATTACCATCAGCTTTCTTTGCCATCATTTGGAAATATCGGGTATTTTTATTTTTGTCCATTTAGTGAATGTAAAATAGCATCTTTAATTTTTTTTTCATTCCCCTGAATACAAGTGAGCTAAGCATAGTTTTATGTTTACCAACTATTTAAATTTTGTCTTCTGTGAATTACCTCCTGTTCACATTCTTTTATCCTAGGATGTTTCTTTTTTATTTATTGTAGGAATTCTTTATATATTTTAATTACTAATCCTTTGTCATTTGATTGCAGGTATCTTACTTGGCTGGTAGCTGGTCATTTAACTCCTGGCTTATATTATATTTTTAAAATTCAGAAGTTTTAATTTTTTTAAAAAGTTTTTAAATTTTATTATTTTCTTCATGGGTCAAGTTTTTTTTATAAATTATTTCAAAATCCTTCTCAATCCAGAAGTAAAACCAGCCTAAAATTTCAGGCCAGTTAAATCTCTATATTTCCCTTCTGTGTTGGTCTCCCATAGATGTTCCTCTTGTTTGAGCCTGAATATGACTTTTTAGTTTTCTATTCTTATATTTTACCTACAATTGCTATGGATTTGGAGCAGAGAGACTATGTCCAGGCATGAATTTACTGCCTCATCTTGATAAGAAAAAAGTCATCTTTTTTGTCTTTTTCCTAAATGGAGAAAAAGCTTTAGGTAAGGTTAAGTTTCTAAACAAAGATTATTTCCTCTGCTTATGAATCACATAAACTTTGAAATACTGAATAATTGTTTCAGGTATCATGATCTAGTCCAGATTGTGACTCTTCAAATCTCTTTACCACTTACACTTAGAAAATATAAACACACAGCCTGGCCAGCATAACTCAGTGGTTGAGCGTCAATCTGTGAATCAGGAGGTCATGGTTCAATTCCTGGTCAGGGCACATGCCCAAGTTGCAGGCTCGATCCCCAGTAGGGGATGTCCATGTTTCTACCTCTCCGACCTTCCTCTCTGAAACCAAAAAAAAATTTTTTTAAATTTATACATAACACTAATTGCTGTAATAGAATATATGTACATATATACATACATTCATATATATGGGTGCATATATGCACATATATACACGTGTGTGTGTGTGTGTATAACCTAAAACATTCTTTTTACACATTGAAATTGAGCAGTAGCTTCTTTAAAAAGTATATAAATATCTTCGGTTGGTGGTAAAGTTAAAATTTGGAAACAATCCTTAAAAATCTCTGTGTTTAATGAATTCAAACAGCAGCCCCACAAGAGGGATTACTGAGGAAAGTATAGAGAGTTCCTTACCTTCTTAGGAATGAGCTTTAAAACACAGATGTGATACTCTAATCATTATACTGAATACAATCGCTGCACTCTTCTTTTAATCTAATAGTTTATTCAAACAGTAACATAATTTTCATATTATCTAATACCTTTAAGAAGATATCAGATGTCTTGATATATTTTTGTTATTTAAAAAGGAACTATTAAAAGTAACATGTCTATTACTTAATTGAGGCTATGAGGACAGGCTGCAGGATGAAACAAAATTATTATTATGCAAAGACCTCAGTGCCAAGGCTTTCACATTCGTTTCCTGCCTAAGGAACCAGTTTCCACCAACCATGTCCATGTAAAACCCTAAGAAAAGAAAACTGAATTTTCAGGCTAATCAGGATATTTTCCATCTGCTTTCAGGGATAAAAACACTTTCTTCAGATCATACCAACTATGTGTTTCATCTGATTGATTCTATACACAAAGCTATTACATGATTAGGAATTCTAGCCCTTAGCCTTAAAAGCAAGAGCGGGGAGCTGGGAGCTGACTTGGGGCCTTGAGAGCATTTGAAGCGTTTGTAAAAGTGACCTCGGGGCAACCTCAAGCCCTGAAGGATGCTTTTAGTGTTTGCAAAAGCAGCCGGAAGCTCCTAATCCCCCTTTTTCCTTAAAAGAAGAAATAAATGTCTTTGATTTGGGATCACAACATCCAGAGTCCTCTGGAATTACAGCCTCCAAAACACCCTGAGTACTGAGGATCCAAACTGGAGGTCTGCAGGGAAAATAATATTGGTTTTAAGATCAAAAAGGGCTCATCTTTAAGCCAAAATGGCAGTGAAAGAAACTAAAAAAGGAATTTACTACTTTTGGCTTGGTCTACCAATTACACCAGGTGAGAAGACACCTTTGTGATAAAAACATCCAGATGAGGTTCATTTCTTTTCGAACGGGCACAAGTTAAAGAAGAAGGCGTGGGTAAATTATTCAATCAATGCACACTGTTAAACTGCTCAACACACAAAAATTCTCAATATTCATTCACATTAACTCATTTGTTTTCAGATACCATCCAAAAACTATCGGATAGACAGTGTGTCTCCTTGAGAAAGAAAAATTATTTGCCACCCACTTATAAATTTAGATTAATGACCAACTGATTGTCAAAATAAAAGTTTGTATCAGTCTCAATGACCCAGTTTGTTGCTAACCAAGACCGTTTTTATTCAGAATTAACTTGTGGGCTGA
>NW_006299262.1:376127-378268 GCF_000327345.1 Myotis davidii | reverse complement strand
GTCCATATGGCTAAGCTAAGCTGCCTGGGAAGCCACGGAGTCATTGGAGAGGTTTTAAAATATCAAGAGGATTTCAGTAGAATGATGCAACAACTTCATAGTATGGAAACTATCTTAAAGGCAAGTGCTGAGAGGATCTAATATTCAAGAATAAGAGCATAGTGTGGTTTTTGTTTTTTTATTTTTTTATTGCTTAAAGTATTACAAAGGGTATTACATATGTGTCCATTTTTTCCCGCCCCACCCTTGACAGTCCCCTAGCCTCCCTTATCCCTTAGTGTCTTATGTCCATTGGTTATGCGTATATGTATGCATACAAGAGCATAATGTAGTTTTAAATTATTTTTCTAAATGACCAGACTATTAGGAGAAAAAAAAAATCACTTGTCTTTCCTATTTTCTTTTTTGTATCTACTTAGTAAAAACATACCAAGATATGAAGAATTCTTTGGACTATAACAGCTGAATTCATCACAGTGTAGAAAAAGTAATTTTATAGACAAACATATAACAAAAAATATATTATATGTATGTATCTGTGGTTTTATATCTATACATATATATTTATAAAACTTGATAATCCCTAAAACTCATGCTGCTATTATGAAATTTAAAAGTTTTTCATTTTCAAATGAGATTCATGTTTAGTAACATCCTGGTGTGCAAAGTGGATAACATCCTCGTGTGCCAGCTATGGTACAAGCTGTGGCTTTATAGCTACATGATAACGAAACAGCTTGATGAAAAGTAAAAAATCCAGCCTGTTGATGCAAGGGCTTTGGTTACATGACACAAATAAGTGATGGAAACATCTGAACCTTTAACTCTTTACTGGTCCATCCTGAAGTCACAGAGACCTGACTTCTGTAGGAAAGTAGAAAAATGTATTCTGACTTATTTCAAACAGAATGCTTTACCTAAAAATATCAGTGAGCCCTGACCAGGTAGCTCAGTTGATTAGAGTTAGAGCATTGTCCTGATACACCGAGGTTGCAGGTTCCATCCCCAGTCAGGGCATATCCGAGAATCAGCCAATGAATGCATAAATACGTTTAACAACAAACCGATGTTCCTCTCTCTCTAAAAATCAATCAATCAAATTTTTTAAAATATATAGATATTTTACATAAAGTAGCACACAAAGAGCTTGTCACAACGACCCATTTCCTATTGAAAACTGTCAAAATCCGGGTAAAAGCACAATACCCTGCAGTGGATTTCTACTTGTAGTCAACGATTTTAAGAAGCCTTAGAGCTGAAGAAGGCTCTCTCCTGCTGATTTATGAGATGTTCCTTTCAACCATGCCTCGCTCGTAATTCTATGCAAGAGAGAAAAAGCAAAAGGCCACAGTGAAGGATTCTGGGATGTGCCATCTGAAAGCTTTTATTCTTCTAAAGAAAGAAAGTTATGACCTTTGACACTGTGCTCTGGTGCTAAAGAAACTGCTCATAAATGTTGGTCCGTAATGAAGCAGAAATCAATAATTTCATTTAATCTAGTAAACTATTATGTAGTGGGACATGATATGTTTGAAGAGCCAAACGTCCTCTTATTAATGACACCTAGATTGCTGTTTCATAAAAGATGAAAGTTTTGTTTTCTTGTTTTATATATTTTTTAAATCATTGTACTTTTCACTCTCATATATGAAATATGTCCAGCATTTTAAAGTTAACACAAACCTTTTTCTTAAAAGAAAAACACTTCATAAAAAAACCATGTACATTTTTAATGTATATTGCCTTCTTAAATATTATGGACTAGAGGTCTGGTGCACGAAATTCATGCACTGGGGGCGGGGAGGGAGGGGAGAGGGAGTCCCTCAGCCTGGCCTGTGCCCTCTCACAGTCCAGGAGCCCTGTGATCGCTCACCCCAAAGAGGCAGGCCCTGCCCACTGGCCGCAGCCCGTCAGTCGGTGGCCTGGGCCTCCCTCTTTTGGGTGATCGTGGAGCCCCCTGATTGATCGATTGCCCTGCCAGCCAGCGGCCTGGGCCTCCCTCTGCAAGGCGATCATGGGGTGATGGCCAGGCCCCTGACCAATCTAATCGCACCCGCCTTGGCTGGCCTGGTGCCAGTGGGTGTCACAGTGTGGTCATCCAGAAGGTCGTCTGGACAGTCATTCTGCTGTTCAGTCATTCA
>NW_006299262.1:363568-375259 GCF_000327345.1 Myotis davidii | reverse complement strand
TTAGTTAAGAGGTTTTATTCCCTCCCTAACTTCAGGGGAAAATCCCTACCTGGGGAAACCTTTCTGAGAGGTGACCTTGGACCGGCTCCCGGCAAATTCCCCCTTTTTAATAAACAAATGATGAATGCCTTTTAATGGTTTCATACTCACTTATTGTTATTTATTTAATATTTTTATTGATTTAAGAGGGAGGGGGGGGGCAAGAGAGAGAAAGGGAGAGAGAGGTAGAAACATCATATGAGAGAGGATGAGAGAGAATCGTTGATTGGCTGCCTCCTGCATGCTCCCTACCAGGGACATATGCTTGTGCCCTAACTGGGAACTGAACCGTGACCTCCTGGTTCATAGGTCAATGCTCAACCACGGAACCACACCGCCGGGTGGATTGTTATTTTTAAAGAGTATGTTCCCCTAGGCTGAACTGTATATGTTTAACAGTTATTTCAGTTAAAATACAATAGCAATTTAACCATTTATACTAAATAACTAAATTTTCTTATTGTATCCATGACACTGGTAAGTTTCAGGAAAATATAACATGGTATTACAGTATAGCATTATCTTAATCTGAAAACAATAACGTCAGACACTATTTCTCATCATAATGAGAAATTATCCCATTGCTACGTTTAGGCAAAATTCAGTGCCCCCAAAAGCTGTGCTTGTTTTCACTCTGCTGAAACTGCACTAAGATTTTAATGATCTATAAATTTCCTGGCCCAAAGCATATTTTTCAAGTCTTGTCTTACTGAAATCCTTTGTTGCATCTGAGGTTGTTTCATAAACTCTTTGAAATTTCTCTCTTGGCTTCTGTGATTTCTGTCCTTTACTAGTTTTCTACCCACTTTTCTGGCAATTGTTTTGTCTCTGTTGGCTGTCCATGCTTCTTGCACTGTACACTCATCTGCTCAAAAGCAAGATTTACATTAACTCCACCTAAGTCAGTCCTGGTGATACTCAACTCAGTACCTTTTGGTCATGCCTTCCCTGACTCCTAACTGGTCTCTTGGACCACCTGCTAGACCGCTCCATCTAGACATCTCACAGACACCTTAAATCAGTGGTTCTCAACCTTCTGGCCTTTTAAATACAGTTCCTCATGTTGTGACCCAACCATAAAATTATTTTCGTTGCTACTTCATAACTGTAATGTTGCTACTGTTATGAATCGTCATGTAAATATCTGATATGCAGGATGGTCTTAAGCGACCCCTGTGAAAGGGTCGTTTGACTGTCACAAGGGTCTCGACCCACAGGTTGAGAACCACTGCCTTAAATGAACATTTCCCAAGCCAAACTCATAACCTTGTTCCTTATATTAGCTCCTCATCCTGTGTTCTCCATTTTAGTTGGTGGCACCAACATTGACCAACTCACCCAAACAAGAAAAATTGATATCATCCCGAACTTCTCCCTTTCCCTTATCCCCACTAACGTTATCACTGAGGTCAGGGACTGTTTTGGGGTTTTTTTTTGGTTGATGTTGTTTTTTATTAATTGTGGCATTCTCAGGACCTAGCAGAAAAGGCTTTCAATAAATATTTTTTTGGAGAAATTAATAACTGTGCCAAGTCAGAAATATGTCTAAATACAGAATTCTCAATCAGCCAGTAAGTATTTCAGTGTCTACAGTGTGCCAAGCATTTTCTTGAGTGCTCTGGCAAAAGGGAATATATATCAGTCAAGGTCACTGAAAAACTCCATTAACTAGCACTGGGCTAAGACAATGAGGAAAGACAAAAATGTATTTGGGAGGGATGCTAAGGATTGAAATAAAGAGGGCCAGAATTATACAGAGAAGTGAAATTAGAAAGTTAAGAACTAAGTCCTCAGTGATCAGGCATGTAGTTTCTGAGGTAGGACATGTTTCTTCCAGACTCCATCTTTATTTTAGATCCTGCAAAATGGTAGGCTGGGTAAACACAGATACTTTCTCTCACTAAAGATACAAAGAATGTTGCACTGAACATATTAAAAACAACATCACCACCACTAACAAAATTTTAAGGACAAGATCAGAGCAGTAAACTTTGGCCTGATGCCATGATGGCCCAGAGTTGACTATAGGAACTACAGGCTTCTTCAAAAGGAAGTGATTTGTTTCATCACAGCATAGTTAACTGAGACCTGAATCTGGGATCCTGGAAGCACTTGGAGAAAAGGTCAGTAGAAACACTCACCTGCCAGCAAAACTAGCAACAAGGAGGCTTTATTCTGAAAGAGAAGAAATCTTTCTCATGACAAACATCATGGCCTATATCACACACTTGTGTAGAGTCTAAATTTATAAAACTAATGTAAAGCAGCCAAGGATTAACCCCAAATTTGTCCATGACCAATGAATCCTCGGGGTACCAAACAGAAGTAAACACTTCCATTATGTATGATGTATTAATAAGGCTTACTGAAGATGAGAGCTCATACTATAAGGGGAAAGCACCAGATATCAAAAGTTTATTGAGATAACAGTATAGTTGAAGGACACTGTGAGATAAGGATTTAAAATGTTTAAAAACACAAAAGAAAAATCAAAAATAAAAGCCATAAGGGGAAAACATAATGATTTACATGAGTATGGGCAAACAGAGTCTAAGGGACACCAATGAGCTGATCAACATATGCATTATGGTAGTTCCAGAAGGAGCATAGTGAGAGAATGGGGTACCAAGAATATTTGAATAATGGCTAAAAACTTTCCAAATTTGATAAAAGAAATGAATCTACATACCCAAAAAGTTCAGTAAAATAAAAGATTCACACAAAAAATAGATTTATAATCAAATTATTAGCAAGACAAAGGCAAAGAGAGAATCTTGAAAACAGCAAGAGAGAAAGACTTGTGGGATACTTATTCCTCAATAAGATTAACAGCTGATTTCTCATCAGAGACCATGGAGAGCAGAAGACAGTGGTATGACATATTTAAAGTGACATAAAATACTATAAACCAAGAATTCTATATCCAGTGAAACTGTCCTTCAGAAATGAGACAGAAAGTACAACATTCCCAGATAAACAAAAGTGAAAGCAGCTCACTGCTACTAGACCTGCCCTACAAGAAATATTAAAGGGAGCCCTTTGGGTTCAAATGAAAGGACACTGAACACCAACTCAAAGACATATGAAGAAATAAAGATCTCTAGTAACTATAATTAAATAGGCAAATATTAAATTCAGCATAACTGTATATTTGGTTTGTACATCCACTTTTTATTTCCTACATAAATTAAAATATATATGTGTAAAATAATTATAAATCTGTATTACTGGGAACACAAGATCTCACATATCACAGGAACATAAAAAGAGAACTGAGCTGCATAGAAGCAGAGTTTTACATATTATTGAAGTTAATTTGGCATCAATTCAAACTAGACTGTTATAAATTTAGAATGTTAAGTGTAATCTCTGTGGTAACCAAAAAGAAATATCTAAAGGATTTACACAGAAGACACTCTACTCAACAAAATAAAATACACATTCTCTTCAAATATACATTAAATATTCTCCAGGATAGATCATATGTTAGGCCACAAAACAAGTCTCAATACAATTTTAAAGATTAAATTCATACAAAGAATTTTCTCCAATCACAAAGGAATAAAGCTAGAAGTAAAAGCACAGAAGGAAAACTAGAAAACTCACACCTATGTGGAAATTAAACAACACACTCTTAACCAATTGGTCAAGAAAGAAATCACACACAGAAACTATTTTGAGAAAAACAAACATGAAAATACAACATATCAAAACTTAAGAGTTTCGGTGGAAGCAGTGCTTAGAAGAAGATCTGTAGCTGTAAATTTCTACATTAAAAAAAAAGACCACAAATCAATAACATAAACTGTACCTCAAGGAATTAGAAAAAGTAAAAACTAAACCCAATGCTAGAAAAAGGAGGAAAATAAAAATTAGAGTGGAGGTAAATGAATTAGAGCAGGGGTGGGCAAACTTTTTGACTGGAGGTCCACAATGGGTTCTTAAACTGGACCGGAGGGCCGGAACAAAAGCATGGATGGAGTGTTTGTGTGAACTAATATAAATTCAAAGTAAACATCACTACATAAAAGGGTAGGGTCTTTTTTGTTTTTTTAGTTTTATTCATTTCAAACGGGCTGGATTCGGCCCGCAGGCCGTAGTTTGCCCACGGCTGAATTGGAGGATAGAAAAAACAATAGAGGGAATCAACAAAACAAAAAAATTAGTTCTTTGAAAAGATAAACAAAATTGACAAATCTTTAGCTAGACTGACAAAGGGGGAAAAAGAGAGACTACACAAATAACTAAAAAAAGAATGAAACTGGGGGCATTATCACCAATCTCACAAAAATAAAAAAAGGTTATAAGAGATTATGAACAACTGTACACCAACAAATTAGATAACCAAATAAAATGAACAAATTTTAAAACCACACAAATTATCTAATATTCAAGAAGAAACTGAAAATCATAATGAGATTGAATCAGTATTCAAAAACCTCCTTACAAAGAAAGTAAAGAACCAGATGGTTTCGCCGAAACCGGTTTGGCTCAGTGGATAGAGCGTTGGCTTGCGGACTGAAAGGTCCCAGGTTCGATTCCGGTCAAGGGCATGTACCTGGGTTGCGGGCACATCCCCGGTAGGAGATGTGCAGGAGGCAGCTGATCGATGTTTCTCTCTCATCGATGTTTCTATCTCTCTATCTCTCTCCCTTCCTCTCTGTAAAAAATCAATAAAATATATTTAAAAAAAAAAAAGAACCAGATGGTTTCATTGATGAGTTCTACGAAACATTTAAATTGGAATCAACATCAATCCTTCTCCAACTCTTCCTCAAAAACATAGAAGAGAAGGGAACACTTCCTAAGTAATTCTAATACCAAAGCCAGATAGACATCACAAAAACAGAAAGTTACAGACCAATCTACACTAATAAAAGGGTAATATGCTAATTAGATTGGGTCAACCGGACATCTTCCAGTCATCCTGCCTTCCTTCTGGACAAAGCCAGGGTGGCAGGGGCTGAGGCAGAGGTGGTTAGGGGTGATCAGGCCGGCAGGAGAGAGCAGTTAGGGGTGATCAGGCCAATAGGGGAGGGCAATTAGGGGCGATCAGGTCAGCAGGGGAGGGCAGTTAGGGGCAATCAGGCAGGCAGGCAGAGGAGTTAGGGGCGATCAGGCAGGCAGGCAAGTGGTTTGGAGCCAGTGGTCCCGGATTGCGAGAGGGAAACTGACAGCCATACATCCCCCAAGGGGTCCCAGATTCTGGAGAGGGTGCAGACTGGGCTGATGGACTCCCCTCCCCTCACCGTACACAAATTTTGTGCACCGGGCCTCTAGTATCCTTATAAATACAGATACAAAATCTCAACAACTACTAGCAAATTGAATCCAACATCATATCAAAAGGATTATACTGCTCAAATAGGATTTATCCCAAGAATGCAAAAATGCGTCATCTGAAGAAAAGAAATCAATGTGATATACAGCATTAACATAACAAAGGAAAACCCTATATGATCATCTCAACTGATACAGAAAAGACAGGTCAAAAAAATCCAACACCTTTTCATGATAAAACACTCAGAAAACTAGAAACAGAGGAACTTCTTCAACATAATAAGGGGTATTTAGGAAAACCCACAGTTAACATCATACTTGATAGTAAAAGACAGAAAGCTTTTCCCCTGTAATTTTTTTGTGGGAAAGTATTCTATTTTTCAGTTTTCTTTCTCTTACCAGTACATTAGACTCTGAGTAGCAGGTGAAGCAAACATTCCTCCATATTGCAAGTGAGGTAACAGTCTTGAAAGAGGTTAACATGACCAAGATTTTCAAGGGCTCAAGGAAACTTTCAATGGGGCCCTATTTCCCAGTTGAGTATTATTTCCACAAGTCCTACAAAAGGCAATAAAAACCTGGAAACCTAGCCTCTTTTAGGAAATATCTTTAAAAAACTACATTAACACTCTCTACCACTACCCAAACACACAAAATGCAAACATTTATTTACTTAACAGGTGATATTCTCCACGTGGTAAAGGTTGTAGGACTTCTGACAAGTTCTGCAAAACTGCTTGAGGTAAACCTTGCTATTACCCTGTAGGTACTGCACATATGCACTTTCCCATCAGATGTTGCTGTCCTTGCAATGATAATAGCCATATTTCTGCTTTAAGAACAGAAAGTGCAAGGTATTCAACATTGTACTGGAAATTCTAGCCAGAGCAATTAGGTAGGAAAAACATATAAATGACATCCAAATTAGAAGAAAAGAACCAAAACTATTCATTCACCAGTAACATGATTTTATATACAGAAAATTCCAAAGAATCTACAAGAAATCTATGATAGCTTAGTTTATAAATGAATTCAGAAGCATTTCAGGATAAAAGATCAACATGCATAAAGTTGTTGTCTTTATACAAAACTAACTGTCACTCCGACACAAAGATGGCGGCGTCCAGTCCTCTCAGGCCTGCTGGAGTCCTCCAGTCCCGGGGGGCGGGGGGACTGAGAGCAGGCCCTGTTTGACCGTAGCCTCAGTGACCTGGGAGTGGCCAAGCGGGCCCCGCAGACAGCAGAGAACCATGGGGAGCAGGCCTAAGCCGTCAGTAGGACATCCCCTGAGGGCTCTCGGATTGGAGAGGGTGCAGATTGGGCTGAGGGAACACACACCCCCTGCCCCCGTGCATGAAATTCGTGCACCAGGCCTCTAGTAGTATCTAAAAGAATAAAATACCTAGGAATAAATTTCACCCAAACAGTGAAAAATTTGTACATTGAAAACTGAAACATTGTTGAATGAAAATAAAAACCTAAATAATAAAAAGATACACTTTGTGGATTGGGAGACCTAATATTATTAACAACACTATAAAAGAGACTGAAAAAGACACAATGAAACTGAAAGATATTCTGTGTTCGTGGATTAGAAGAATCAACAGTTAAAATGTCCATATTACCCAAAGCAATATATTTAATGCAATCCCCATCAAAATGCCAATGTCATTTTTTAAAGAAATAGAACCAAAAAATCATCAGATTTGTGCAGAACCACAAAAGACCCCCAAAATAGCCAAAAGAATCCGGGGGGGTGGGGGGGGACAAAGCCAGAGGTATCACACTATTTAACTTCAAAGTATACTACAGAGCAGTGATAATCAAAACAGCATGGTATTGTCAGAAAAACAGACACAAAGACCAATGGAATAGAATTAAGAGCCCAGAAATAAAACCACATGTATATGGGCAAATAATTTTTAACAAAGGAGCAAAAACCACAGATGGAGAAAAGAAAGCCACTTCAATAAATGGTGCTGAGAAAATTGGAAAGCCACATGCAAAAGAGTGAAACTAGACTGCAGTTAGTCCTCATGTACAAACTTCAACCTGGATCAAAGACCTAAATGTAAGATGTGAAACAATAAATTATATAGAAGAAAACATAGGTACTAGACCTGTGGAACTTGGTTTTAGAGAATATTTTATAAATTTGACCTCAAAGGCAAGAAAAGTAAAGGCAAAAGTAAATAAATGGGGGGCAGAGGACCTGAATAGACACTTTTCCCAAGAAGGCATACAAATGGCCAACAGATAAAGGAAAAGATGCTCATCAGAATTACAATGAGATACCACCTCACACCTATTAGAATGGTTATTACCAACAAGATAAGTAATAACAAGTGCTGGAGAGGTTGTGAAGAAAAAGAAACTCTCATTCACTGCTGGTAGGAATGTAAACTGGTACGGCCACTATGGAAAACAGGATGGCAGTTCCTCAAAAAATTAAGACGTTACCATATGGGTCTCTGCTAGAAAAACTTGAAAACATTTATTTGCAAAGATATATGTAGCCCTATGTTCATTGCAGCACTATTCACAGTGGTCAAGGCATGGAAACAACCACAGTGCCCTTTGATAGATGATTGGATAAAGAATGTGGTATGTATATAATATGGAATACTGTTCAGCCATAAGAAAAGATGAAATACTGTCATTTGCGACAACATGGTTGGACCTTGAGAATAATATGCTAAGCGAAATAAGTCAGTAAGAAAGAGCTAAGAACCATATGATTTTACTCATATGTAGGATATAAAACTGAAACTCATAGACACAGGTAGTTACCTGAGGTTGGGGAGTAGTAAAGGGGGCCAAATATATGGTGACAAAAGATTATTTGACTTTGGGTGATGGGCGCACAATGCAATATACAGATCATGTTATCATAGAAATCTACACTTGAAGCCTGTATAATCTTATTAACAGTGTCACTCCACCAAAAAAAAAAAAAAATACAAGAAACCTAGAATAATCAAAACAGTGTGGTACTGGCATAAAGGTAGACATATAGACCAATGGAATAGAAGAGAGTACAGAAACAAACTCCTATATATCTATGGCCCACTGATTTTTACAAGCATGCCAAGTCCATTCAATGAGGAATGAATAGCCCCATCAACAAATAGTGCTGGGACAATTGGATTTCCACCTATAATAGTACTTGTATGCCAATGTTCATTGCAGAATTATTCACAATTGCCAAAAAATGGAAACAATCCAAGTGTCCATCAACAGATGACTGGATAAATAAAATGTGGTATATCATACAACGGAATCTTATTCAGCCATAAAAAAGAACAAAGTTCTGATACATGCTACAATATGGATGAACCTTGAAAATATTATGCTAAGTTAAAGAAGCAATGCATAAAAGTCCACATATTGTATGATTTCATTTGCATGATATTTATAACATGCAAATCTACAGAGACAGAAATTAAATGATTGGTTCCGAGGAATAGGAGAGGGGAGAATTGGGACATGTGGGGTATCCTCATTCCATTGCAGGCTCTATTTAACAAGACACTGAAAATCACTGCTCTATAGCCAACTTCCATCTGGACAGATATATCGGCAAATGCTGAGCCTCTAAAAGGACTGGAGCTCTCTCTCCCTACATTGAGGCTATCGGCAAGAAAATTAGTTCTTCAAGGTGTTAAGGATAATAAAAATTGAAACACATTAGCAATTTTATTTCAAAATCACCTATTTACTACATCATCAACAACAAAGCCCTATACAAGTAGTAAAAGGTAAGTTGCACAATGATAAAGTCACATATATATGACTAGAGGCCCGGTGTACAAAATTCATGCACGGGGCAGGGTGTCCCTCAGCCCAGTCTGCACCCTCTCCAATCTGGGACCCCTCAAGAGATGTCCGACTTCCCTCCCCTGCAGGCCTGGTTGCCCCAACTGCCCTCCCCTGCTGGCCCAGTCACGGTGGCCACCTTGTGGCCACATGGAGGCGGCCATCTTTGACCACATGGGGGTGGCCATCTTGGGTGTTTGAGTGATGGTCAATTTGCCCCTCCCCTGCCAGCCTGATTGATGCCTAACTGCTCCCTGCCAGCCCGATCGCCCCCAACTGCCCTCCCCTGCAAGCCCAATCACCCCTAACTGCCCTCCCCTGCTGACCCGGTCACCCCTAACTGCCCTCCCCTGCAGGCCTGGTCCCTCCCAAATGCCCTCCCCTGCAGACCATCTTGTGTTTACATGGGGGCAGCCATCTTGTGTGTGGGAGTGATAGTCAATTTGCATATTATCTCTTTATTATATAGGAGATATATATATATTTAATCCACACCAAGGACATGCTTTATTTTTTTAGAGCGACAGGAAGGAGAGAGAGAAAGAAACATCAATATGAGAGATAAACATCAATCAGCAGCCTCATGCATATGCCCTGTGAGGATTGAACCCATAACCTAGGCAGGTGCCCTTACCAGGAATCAAACCCACCACTTTTTGGTGTACAGGACAATATTCCAACCAACTGAGCCACACCAGCCAGGGCAACAGTCATATTTTTGAAATAAATATTAAGTATCTTTAATGTCAGTTTTATTACCCTTCTCTCTTCTATATTCTGGATTTGATGGGATATGTTTGAATACTAGAGGCCTGGTGCATGAAAACCATACACTTGGGGGGGGCGGGGCGGTCCCTCAGCCCGGCTTGAGGTTGGGGTTTTCACAGTCTGTGAACCCTTGGGGGATGTCCGACTGATGGCTTAGGCCTGCTCCCGCCACCACCCCTGCGCTCGCCAGCCATGAGCCGGGCTCAGGGCTTCTGGCTGAGCAGCTCTCCCCCTGTGGGAGTGTGCTGACCACTAGGGGGCAGCTCCTGCGTTAAGCATCTGACCCCTGGTCAGTGTGAGTCATAGTGACTGGTCGTTCTGCCGTTCAGTTGATTTGCATATTAGCCATTCATTATGTAGGATAGAAAGGTACATTTCCACACAATACACACCAGAGAGTCTTTATTTGAACATTGCCAATTCACGACTGGGAAGAGCAAACCTGAGCTCTGATCCCAGATCTAGTAGCTGTGCCCTTCAGCAAGGCAGTTATCTCCTTCCAGCTTCATATTCCTCGTTTGCAAAATAGAAATCTCTAAAACTGCACACTATGGTCTTTACTCATGTTAAAAGGCAGAATAACACTGCAGGTCAAACTAGGGAACAAGGACTCTCTACAGACTATAGGATAACTTTTAGGGAGTCTCAAGCTTCTCTCTTCAAAATGTTCAATACTAGCATCTTAAAAGGTATTTAAAAATTTAAAGATCAATGGAAAATAATAATGTGTTTTCTTTGTTTCTCTTTTATTTCAATTTTTAAAAATGGCACCCCTTTCTGAAAGATGTTTAACAGAATAAAACTGCTTTCAGCTTCTTTCTGTCCTAATAAAGAATGGTACTCCATTCCGATACGGTAAGAAACTGGTCACTTCTCTATTGACCAGTTGTGCGTCCCGTTACGATTTCTGATTGTACCCCCTGCTAAACAGTAAAATTATCTCCCTGAATAGCAGAGCTTCCTAATTGACACCTAGTGAACTGAAAATTCAACTTGACAAACTTCACAAAAGTGAAATCTCACAAAGTTTCTTCTGTCTATATACTTTCTTTAATGTATTAATCATCACAGATTTCTAAAAATGTAAATCATCCAGGTAAAGATACTTGCAGGCTTTGAAGAAATCATATTTCACCACCGGGCTAAGTTTAGAAATCCCTTTGGTAAAACTTTTCGTAATATTGTTTTACTGAAGTTCATCCCTCACGTAACAGTATGTTAAAAGTTACTGTCAGCCCTGGCCGGGGAGCTCAGTTGGTTGGAGTGTCATCCCGATACGCCAAGGTTGTAGGTTCGATCTCAGGTCAGGGCACATACAAAAATCAACCAACAAATGCATAAATAAGTGGAACAATAAATCTCACACACACACACACGACCCCCGCCACCCCCGCCGCCTCTATTTCCCTCCCTGCCTCCTTCCCTCTCCATTTCCCTCTCTCAAATCAATTTTTAAAAAGTATTACTGTCAGAGCATAAAAATGTGGCTTTCATGAACATATAAAAAGTAAATTCTTTTTATTAAGAAAATAGTAAACACATTTAACTGTAAGAAAAGCTGTAGCTCAATCTCCGTTAAAAAGAAATACCAAAATGGCAATACCAACATCAAAGCATTTTTTTCCTATTATATGTCTACTAGAGGCCCGGTGCACAAAAATTTGTGCACTTGGAGGGGGGGGTCCCTCAGCCCAGCCTGTGCCCTCTCGCAGTCTGGGACCCCTTGGGAGATAACGCCCTGCTGGCTTAGGCCTGCTCCCGGGTGGCAGAGGGCAGGCCCAATCCCTA
>NW_006299262.1:356453-362642 GCF_000327345.1 Myotis davidii | reverse complement strand
TGGCAAGGCAGGCGGGGAACGTTGGTTTCCTCCGTCACTGAAGCAAGCAAGCCTCCTGTTAGTTTCAAGCTGCCTGGCTGCTGGCCGCTGGCCGCCATCTTGGCTGTCAGTCAATTTGCTTATCTCGCTGATTAGCCAATGGGAAGGGTAGCGGTCGTATGCCAATTACCATGTTGCTCTTTTATTAGATAGGATACTCAGGTCAATGTTTTAGTTGAAGTTACTGTAAATCCAATCAGAGGGACTCAAGCTAATTCAGCTTGAAAGCTGGGGGAGAGGGGATTAAATCTTATCTTGCCAAATAAGAATTGGTGGCAGTGTGTGTGTGTGTGTGTGTGCGGGGGGAGCCTGCATAATCTACTTCCGTTAAAACACATCCTCAGGAGAGTTTAGCAAAACTCTTAACATGAAATTAGCACTATTTTTTTTTTTTTAACACCGGGTTTATAAACATCAGGATACACTACTAATTATTAGCATAGCCAGGCATCTATTTGTAAAATTATACCCTCAGACACGATGACAACCTTCAAGCAGCACAACTACCCTGAACTGCCCAGTCTCAGACAGTCACTTATTTTTCTAGGCTCTTAAAAATAGTACTGGTTCAAATGTTCACATAGATTTAAGATCTCCCACTCTCCAAAAGCAGATCCCCCTAAGGTTCACGACTAAAGTATGAATTCTTAAAAGTACCAAGTTAAATAATGGCCAAGCTTTAAAATGTTTTTCTCAATGACTTAAATGGTTCTCTTGCAATGTGATTGGATGTAAGTCTTATAAAAATAATAAAAACATCATTTATTGGCCATTCACTTAAAACTACAATGACACTATGTTGTTCAACATCCATCCCCCCCATTTTTCCAGCTACCCATTTTTTGTTTGTTTGTTTGTTTTTGTTAATCCTCACCGGAGGATAGTTTTCCATTGATTTTTAGGGAGAGTGGAAGAGAGAGGGAAAGATAAGAAAAACATCGATGTGAGAGAAACACATTAATTGCCTCCTGCATGCTCCCAGGACAGGGCCTGGGCCAGGGAGGAGCCTGCAACCGTGGAATCAAACCCAAGACCCTTTGGTCCACAGGTTGACACTCTATACACTGGACCAAACTGGCTAGGGCCAGCTACCCATTTTTCCAATAGGACAAGGATCAGGATAACTAAATGATTAGGCTAAAGCTGACTTTTTTCTGCCAAGGGCTATTTAGATATTTATATAACATTATTCGTGGGCCATACAAAATTATTAACTTAAAGATTAGCCTGCTCTATTTGGTCATACACTTAATTAACTCACCCCTAATGCCTTGCATGGCCAGGCCAAATGATTTCTCAGGCCTTATACAGCCCATGGGCCGGACGTTCCCCACCCCTAGTCTAAAGTCATATAAGTCACCAGCAATGGAGAAGAAATTAATGCTTGGCTCTCCTTTTTGTTATTCTTCCTGCTTTTCCACAGCAGCTCCCAACAACTCAATAAAAAATACAGCAACACTAAGAAGATTTACCAAATATTGGCAGTTATCAATTTCAAAATGTCTTTATGAAATGACTACAAGAACTCAAGAACATTAAAATTCTATTTGGACATAGATACTATTTTCCTAATTATAAGAAAAAATGTGCATTCTCTTCTCTTATTTTGAACTCACTGATGATTTGCTCTACTCTAAACGTTTGGGGGGCGTTTTTGGAGTAGAACACAGAATACCATATGTTCGTTCAGCTAGCCCTGCTCACAGCATTAGAGCCACTTATTCAAAGATTTTGCTTCCTCTTTCATCCATTTCAACTTGCCAGTTGGGCCACCAGTGATTACTGGCCTCTACAGGTGGTCAATTACAGGTAGCAACATTCATAACTTTTCCTGGCATAAATAACTAACCAAAAACAGAAGCACATACAAAGAGTGATATCTTGGGAAAGATGGAAGATTATGAAATCCCTGCCTGCTACTAATAAGTAATCTAAGACAATATTTCAATAATAACCAGTCAAAAATTTCCCTGCAACTTTCCATATGCTAATTAACATACTTAAGTGTCTAATTATTTTCCCTTTAGTCACCCCTTGATGCCCTCTCAAGACGCCACTATCTTTACAACATTATCTGCAGGAAGCTAAATTGCTTCTGCCCAAAATAAGTCTATGGTGCCATTGAATTAGCTGAAAAGATTTCTGTTAACCATTCACCCAACAAACCACCTACCACACAGCAAATGTTATTCCCTGGGCTGTTAATCACATACAGTTTTACTTCTCTCCCTGCAGAGCACCACAATAGATGTTCTTTAGCATTTACCACACATGGAGATTTCTCCTATCTTTTCAACTATGGTGTCCATCACACCAAGAAAATAAAATGTGCTGCATAATCAGGGTTCAATGAAATTTGCATTTACTCTTAGACTAGATGTCCCCCCCAAAAGAGCTAAAATATTGAAATCAAAATGAATGGAACTACAGAAGGGTGAACTCTTAATAATTTTCAATGTACCATGAGTATGAGAAAAGGGTAAAGAGACAATATCACTCAACTCAGAAAAAGACCCAAACACATTTTTAAAAAATCTAGCTTCCTTGGCAATACTTAAAAATAGTAAATGCTTCCCTAAGAAATACATTTAGCAGTGTTAACACCAAGTAAAATATCAAGCAAAAGACAGAAACTGTTAAAATGACTAATGACTACCGTATGACTTGGAAATGAGTTCTCTATTATTTTCAGAAACATCAGTGGTTCTCAACCAGGGCTGATTTTGCCTCCAAAACACTTTTTTTTTTTTTTGGTTGTCAAAACTGAGATGAGGCACCTGGTATGTCGAGCTAGGGATGCTGCTACACTGCACCCAACAGCCTCCACAATGAAGAAGTACTATCCCCACATGTCATCTGCACCAAGGTTGAGAAACTCAGAAAACGTAATCCACAGGAAATATTTTTTTATTTCTTTATGTTACTTTATTTTATTATTATTTGGGTGGCGGTGGGGGGGTAAGGGTTGGTGGAGTAGCAAATCCATTCTTAGCAGTACTATAAATATTGCAAAACAATAGAAAGGCTATTTTGGAGGAATGTTCCAAAAGAATAAAATTGATTTAGAGAAAGTAGTGCATATAAAGCAGAATCATTTTTAAAAAACCCAAAAACCCTCATAGTGTTCTAAACAGGAATTACTATAGTTTCACAAAATGAAATTTTTTTTAAAAATTTCCTTTCCAAAGAACTAAACCCAGTGAGGATACAAGTTTGAAACCAGAACCCTGAACAATGATTGCATTCTCCAACTGTCAATTAATGGAGCCATTATAAAAGCCGCTATAAAATATAGATATATAAACCCAAAAAAATGGCAAGCCCTCCAGAAACTGAGAAAACAAATACTTTTAATTCATGCCTTCTGCTCCGTCTATAAGAATTTGACTATTAAAGCTCATCAAAAGCAGTTTCTGAGAATCAGAGGTTAAAGAAAAGGAACAGGGAATATAAAAGTCGGGAAAGTATTTGTCAGATTAGTGTCAGAAACCTTTGTGAGGATGACGCCTCTATCCTCTGCAATACATATCCCTACAGCAGTTCACGTGGCTTCAGAATTACAGCCACTGAAGGTAATTTGGTACATTTTTACTGTTTTTGCATGTCACCACTGTCAACTCTTGACTGTGAGCTTATTTTGTGCAGAATACCATGTGAGAGCTACTGCCAATATTGCTGCAATGATTACAATTCTGTCTTCTTCCTCTCTTAATTACCAAGATTTAAATAACTTTTAAAAATGCTTCTATAAAAAGTCTGGACACTATAAACTCCCAGAAGTATTAAAATGGTGCTGACAATGAAAGCTTAATCTGGCGTACAATTTTTAGGATTTCTCTTAAAAAAAAATCATAGTGGCTTCAAGTATGACCCTCAACAGACTGACTCACTCAACACTATTATTTTTCATATAAATGCTAATTGTCAGGCCCTGGCCAGGTAGTTCATTTGTTTAAACTATCCTCCCCATATGCCGAGGTTGTGGGTTCAATCTCAGGTCACGGCACATATAAGAATCAACCAATGGCCCTAACCGGTTTGGCTCACTGAATAGAGCATCAGCCTGCGGACTCATGGGTCCCAGGTTCGATTCCAGTCAAGGGCATGTTCTTTGGTTGTGGGCACATACCCTGTGGGGAGTGCAGGAGGCAGCTGATAGATGTTTCTCTCATTGATGTTTCTAACTCTCTATCCCTCTCCCTTCCTCTCTGTAAAAAATCAATAAAATATATTTTAAAAAAGAATCAACCAATGAATGCATAAATAAGTGGATCAACAAATTGATGTTTCTCTCACTCTCGCTCTACCTTCCCCCTCTCTAAAATCAATTTTAAAAATTAAATAGTAATTTCCAGTTTAAAAGCTGAAAGTAATCAATCCTGAGTGACTATGCTTATGACAGACAAATATCATCTCTCAAATTTGTAGTCAAGAATATTAGAGAAGTGCCCTAACAGGTTTAGCTCAGTGGATAGAGCGTCGGCCTGCAGACTGAATCGTCCCAGGTTCGATCCCGGCCAAGGGCATGTACCTTGGTTGCAGGCACATCCCCGGTAGGGGTTGTGCAGGAGGCAGCTGATTGATGTTTCTCCCTCATTGATGTTTCTAACTCTCTATCCCTCTCCCTTCCTCTCTGTAAAAAATCAATAAAATATATATATTTTTTTAAAAAAGAATATTAGTGAGGGATTTCAAAAAAGTAACTTCAAATGCATTTATTTATTAATTGAAAAACTCCTTCAACCTAAAACCCTGGTTAAAAGATTTGTTTTTTGCTATTCTTTTAAATTGCTCTTGACTTCATCAATAGGCTCAGCTGTTAAACTCAGGAGCAATGACATCAAATCCCTGGGCAAACAACTGCTCTAAGTGAGACCCTTTCTCTAGAATCACAGAGATAGTTGACAAAAAGAGGGACATACCAAATGCCCTTTCAAAATTCCATTAAAAAGCTGGACAGAAACAAAATAAACAAATATATATATATATTATATATATATATATAACAAAGATACACACACACACACACACATATACAGTTATAACTCCCCCCCTCAGTGGATTTTGCTTTGTTAAAAAATAAAATTTCCAACAACTGTGATAAACAGTAAGATAGTGTTACACATCTCTGAAGATGAGAAATGATCCTCACTAATCAACTGCAAAGTGGGAAAAACTGGTTCCATTACCCAGCGATTATCAGGTACCTGATAAACCTTTTAAGTAGACAGACTCTAAGAACCAAGTGTCATTGTAAATAAGACTGCAGAACCATAAGTGCTTTTACTTCCCTGAGTTAGCTTAGGCAATTTTAAGATGGTCAGTTTTTAAGTTAAACATGTACTTTTGAACCATACCCCCCTCTCTTTCAAGATAATTTTTCTTGGATCCCAGAAAGCTGAACCTTACCTACAGTATTGCTAAATTGATGTCTCTAAATACCTTAGTTCTGTCTTATTTTTCCAAAATCAAATGACTTTTTACTTTTGTGTTAGCACTCTTGAATTAAGGCATGATTTGAGGTGAACATGCACACAGGTAACACTGTGTCCTTTACAGCATGTACAAATCTCGATAAAAAAGTGACAATGTAGCAACATCTTGGGTCCAAAATCATTAATAAAATTCAAAATTTTGACTTACAGTCTTATAGCTTTTATCTTTCTCCTTTCAATATACTACCCCATCTCTTTCTTTTTAATATGAATCTTTAATAAATGTTTTTAATATATTTTAACTTCACATTTCAAGATTAACTTTGGGCTATGATTTATATATTACTCTTTAAGGTAGACACCACACTCACAGAACAGTTTTCCATTAATCTCATTCAAAAAAATAAAATTCAAGTTTAATCTCAATTTAAACTGAATGACAAACATTTTATTCATGAAAAACAATCAACATCCTTTTAAAGTTATAGAAATGGAGCCCCCCTCCCCCCCCGCCCCCCCCCAAAAAAAACCGCTTTAGGTATCTCTAGAAACAAATGTACTTAAGAGAAACTAATCCCAACTTTTTGGAAAAAAAAAAAATCCATCATCAGGTAAAAATTCCTATGGTCTTCCAGCTACAAATAAATGCTCACTTAAAAAATTATTTTCCATCCAAGTGAACAGTCCTGAAAAACCTACAAAGTAAAAGCAAGCT
>NW_006299262.1:350871-356417 GCF_000327345.1 Myotis davidii | reverse complement strand
CTCGACCCTAAAACTTCAATTTCCACCTTTTATGGAAAGGAAATAAACAACTAGCTTCCTGTTCAATCACTAGCGTACAGCCAGTCTTTTACACATCGCAGCACACAGCCCGCCTCCTCCTTTACTTCTCTCAAATGTCTCTTATCTTAATTTAAACTTGTTGAAATATGAGACCGTTTTACCACACTAATGCTTTCTTATGAAATTTATCTTGCTTCAGCATTGAGAATCCAAGAAACATCAGGACGTCCATACATTAGTTCTTCCTTCTAAAACATGAGAAGCTCGTGAAGACGTGGCACCCATGAAAGTGAAATTTTGATTTGCCAAAAGTTTAAAACATGGACATATATAGGAAACAGTTTAATCTTGTGTTCTTACCATTGCATCCAACCAGAAAAAAGGGTCTCCCACATCACTCCCCTTTCTATCCCAATTACATGAAAATGTAAAACGGCTAAACCGGCTATCAATAAAAAAGGATTACCTTCCTTTAAAACAACAACAACTAAATATTACGTTAACCCTATACTTTCCTTTAAAAATGGGATGCCCTAGATAAACTACATCAGACAGATTCTTTTGTGCTTGGATGAACAACAGGAAAGCAAAGCCTCCAGGCCTTTGGGGAGGAACCATGTCCCTGAAGCAGGCTCTGATGTGCTTGGGAGATAAGGCTCCACAGTGACACTTAAGGAAAGGCCTGTTCACATTTGAATTTCTGCATTCCTCAAGAACAATTCGTGGCAATAGCTAACTTTGCAGAAGAGCTACATGAAAGCTTTAGCCAATGAATGAGGGTCATCTGCTCTTTATCACAAGGGTAAACCTCATCCTGGCCAGTTTCTAACCTTTTAACCCTGTGAATTCCTAATTTACACATGAATAATGGAATTCTTGCCTAGAGTGCAACTTTCAGCTTCTAGTTCCTAAATTCAGAAACCAAGACTTGATTGCCTGTGTGTTAAAAATCTAAACCTTGCCCAGATGAAAGTTTTAGATTTCCAGGTGCTGTATTATTACACCTCTGAAGCAATGCTTGCTGACAAACTCTTTGACCAGAAAATAAAAAGAACATACTTGCACCCTGCTGCTATCAATAACTAGGAGAGAACTAGGTTAAAACACACACACACACAAATCCAGAATGTCCACTTAATGCCTATTCTCTTCCTGTTTAATATGTATTATAGCTTTACCCTGAACACAGGATAAAGTCATTTGAGCCTACATCATTGGGCTTGGCTTCTTAGATATCAGAACTATTTGGTGAGTTCGGAATCTCTACGAAACCTCATATTTCTAAAGAAAAATCTAAACCCACCATGCATTTCTTATTTTAAATCCATAATACTAAATGTAACTTCTTAGCAAAATACCTCCTCAGAGTTAGATAAAATGTACGCATATGAAAAGAGGGGTCCTTATAACTGACTACAGTTGATATTTAATAGCAAAGCAATGCTCTAAATAGTTCCATTGGAAAGTTTTTGGCATTAACAATATGAAAACTATTTCACAGGAACCTTCAAAATGATTCACAGGTAATTAAATATTTAGTATAAATTTTTATAAAGATATAAAAAAAGCCAATACTAACATGTGTTTTGCTGTTAGTAACATTTATTACACTGTTCGGACTATGAAATCTGAAAGCTCTGTGTGCGTCCGTAGTATTTCTGGGTACCTGTCAGGCTTCCAAGGAGGTCCTGGAAATAATCTGTGGTCATGACAAATGCCTCATCTTCTCAAGGCCCACCCACCCCCCTCCACCTATCCATCTTGCCCGTCTTCTCTCCAGCAAGGTAATACCAGTTACAGTTTCTGGGTTTGAAGACACAAGATTTCCCCAAAAACGGTAAAAAAGAAAAAATTACAGCTCTCTAAAAACAATTCTACATTAGACAAAAGTTATGTGAAGAGAACATAAGAGAAAACGCATACTCTCCTGAGAACAGTACTGCACAGAAAAACCATTACTCAGCCACAAAAATAATTACTGGCCAATGATTACAGCAAAAAAAGAAAGTTTATCAGAAATTGTCTCAGGTTTATGCTATTCTTGGAGGGAGAGGACTAGAAGTGGAAACTTCTCTACTTTTCTGGCATATTTCAATATAAAAATATCTTTGCTTGCAATTTATTTTCCACAATTGTATAAATAAAATAAACTGCTAAATGAATCTGACATTAATATGGCCATAGACAGTTACAGTAAGATCACCTAGGAAAACCCTGCCAATAGCTCCCTAGATTTCAACTCTGTAGTCTTTGAAGAAACTATTTCCTAAAGATGATGCCTTCATGTCAACAGCTCCCTGTTCCTATCATTCATCTTTTAAATGATCAGTTCCAAAGTATAGTGCAGAATCTATTTTTTGTGGATCAACAAAAGCATGTCAAGTAGGATGCCTGTACAAATTTTTAAAAGATATAGTTGTGTGGGTTTTTTTTTAAGATTTAAATTGTCTATTATAATGCTGAGTGCTGTGCTGCAGTGTCTGATCACCTGAAGAGGTGGAAAAGCCTCAGTGGGAACAAGGAGTACCCTGTCTTGGGCCTATCTTTACACCCACCCAACAGTCATCAGGTCAACCTCCAAGCAATGGATCTCCTGGACAGATGGTTGATCTGATGGGGCTGCTAACACAAAGGAAATCATTAGACAGCAAACTTTATGACAACTGGAAAAAGGTGAGCAGATCTGGTTTAAGTCCATTAGGCATAATATGGAAATGGCCTTAATCTCTTTCTCTCTCAGCAGGACAAGACTAGGAATACTTCAAAGGCTTGAGAGTTACTGACCAATGCCCTCGCTTACAATTACAAGCAACATGGGTGATCTTAAAGTGGTCAGAGCAATGGAAGGTTGAGCTATAAGAAAGATTTAGCACTCCAGATGTACAAAGCAGAAAGATTTGCTAGTAATTTTTAAAATTCAATTATTCTTTTATGAAAGATTCGATTTTTAGAAAACTGTTGTTGTGTTAGCCAAACTTTTACTCTCAACTCTCCTCACCGAGAGAAACACTTGAAATTTACATAAAGCCACCTCTACAGGTTTTGGTGTTCTAAACCTAATTTAACTTTTGTACTCAATCACTCCAGCTGAATTTACATTTTCCACCCTTCAGATTTTTCTGCATGCCTTTTGTTGGCATCAACGAATATCTCCAAGAAAATTCCTAATGTTTGTATGACTTTAGGATTAGCAGATAAATGAGTTGAAAAGATAATCAGAATATAGCAATGAAAAAAAATGTAAAACAATCAAGAACTTAAACACTTACTTGATAAGGTCAGATGAGCTTTTTGACTAAGAATGGCTCCATGTTTGTTCATCGCCAAGCACTGATAAAATCCTTCATCCGACTGCTCTCCTCGCTTGCCTTCCACCTCACTGATGTATAAAGAGCCGTTAGACAGAACCTGGATCCGTTTATTTTCAGACACTTTTGCTCCATTTTTCAACCATGTGACCTTAACAGGAATTTCTCCATGAGCCTGGCAATCTAATATGACTGGGTCCTTTCTTGTGACAGTTACATCCTGTGGTTCGTTTACAAAAAACAGTTCGCTAAAGCACCACATTCCTATAATGAAAAGGGGGAAAGGTATGGCCAGAATTATAGGTATAACATCATTTCTTCACACACAATTGTAAAACACATATTCAGGGTGTACTAAGACAAAGTTTAACAAACCATATTAGTTAACTCCCAATCATCTTAATAAACCATCTAAGTTTCAGCAAGCCTTTTCAACAAATCAGAAATATCACCTTTTACAACATCCACACTAAAACCATGGGGAAGATTTCCATAACGTCTCTGCCTTGTAAGAATTCTGTTCTCAAGTTTCTTGCTAGAGTTTCAAAATCATCAGAACTCCTGAGCACAAGCTGTTTGCTACTTTTACAAGCTTGTCAAAAAGATCTTGAACAGAGTAAGTCGTAAAAGTCTAATTTTACAAGAAATCATTAGCAAAACTCCAACTCTGTGAACAAGCAAGTTTATTTCCTTGCCCCTTGAAGTGTTTTTGGAGCCCTGGCACCTACCCCTTTGAGAAGAGCGTTTATCTTTTGTGACAAATTACAAGTTTGCATTTTTACATCTGCCCTTTTACAGCAAGGACTGCCTCCTCTCCTGGAAAGAGACCCATTTACTTAATGTCTCCAGAGTCAGGTAGATATTTAAAGGACAGACAAGTTGACTTGGAAAAGTTGGTAACTCTTGCTGCTTGTACTCAGTGGGTGATCGGATTAGGAAACTTTTATTTCTTTTTTCTTTCTGTCTTTTTTTTTTTTTTTGGAACTGCCAACTGTTGGGAAAAAATGCGTGACTAATTGGTCCTTACTGTCTAATAGGGATAAGAGATTGCTTAATCAACCAGTATGCTTTTTATCAGAGCAGAGGACAGGTTTTATCCTAGGTATACAGATTGCCCTCTCTCCCCTCCAGGATCCTATGACCACCTAATACCTTGTCACCTCTTGCATTCAGAGCAAAGGCTAAAAGTCTTGCATAATGACTATCCCCCCACCCCCCAGCAGAACGTTAGGGGTTCGGAGGGAACGTTTCATCTTCCTTCTGACTGTTTTGAACCCTTGAGTACAAATCTCCGGGATTGGTCTCTGTCTTTGAGCGAGGCCGGTCCGCGGGAACCTCCCACCCTGGTCACGCTCCCACACCCAGGCTGACAACTGCTAATGCGCGCCCAGGGCGCAGCGAGCGACCCTAACTGCCCCGCGCGCTGGAGGGCCACTCCGGAAGGCGCCCATTGTGTTTCCGAGTCAGATCTCACTTTGATCCTTTTCTCATGCTAAGAGAAAACTAACTCCTCCAGAAAAAAAGAAAAAGAAAAAAAAAAGTCAGTCCGCGGTTTGTAACCTGCAGATAAATAAAACCACCCATTCGCCTGAACACTTCTCGCACCCCCCAACCGCCGCATCCACTTTACACTTTTTATCTCTTTTGAGGATAACCAACACAGACACAAAAGAAAAATGAGTTCATCCGAAGTTGGCGCACGGCTAACCTGGAGTTTGGAGGGTTTATTCAGGGTCGCACACCCCTCAGGCCCTGCCCCAAAATAGCTGGCTGCGAGCAGTAAGTCCTATTTAGACGCCTCCCCTCTCGGGTTCGGGTCCCTTTATCCCCTCGGGGACACAAATCCTCCACGCTACTTCGAACCCTCTTCTTTTCCCAATTCCACCCCTCCCGTCTCCCCCTCGCTCCATCCATCCGGATGCTGGAAAGTGGGGGCTCCAGGGGTGCCGACCTGGGCGCTGAGTGTACCTTTTCTCTCCCCCTCCACCAACCCCCCCAAAAACGTGGGGGAGTCCCCACTGCAAAGCCGGGTCGCCTCGCGGAACCCCGGCGCCCCCTGCGTGGTGAGTCCGCCACTGAGGAAACAATATAAATAAAGCCACGTGCCGGGGGGCCCAGGGCAGGTGTGGGGGCCCTGGCCGCTGCTGTCCGCTGTCCCCAGGCCCTCTGCAGGGACAGGAAGTGCCCTGGGAGAGCGGGGCCTTAGAGCGACTCCTT
>NW_006299262.1:332723-350123 GCF_000327345.1 Myotis davidii | reverse complement strand
TTGTTTAGGATTCAGGGGAGGAGGGGCGGGGTGGGGGAGGGATGGTGTTGAGAGACGGGGAAAGGCCGGAGACTTCTCCCCTGATGGCCCCTGCCCATCCCCCCGCGGCTCTCTCACGCTGGGGCCCTGCGGAGGGAACTGGCCCTTTCCCACTTCAGAGATTTGTCCGGAGACTGGAGGCATCCCCGGGCGATAAGCCCCACGTGTGGGGACAGTGCTTCGCCTCCTTGCCCCCATCAGAGGCAGCGCTGATTAAAAGCATCTCCTGCGAGCCCTGAAGCGAACCCTTATCTTTTGGGGAGATGTTTTCTTCTCTCTCGAGTTAGTCCAAGTTGTGTGAGTCGTGAGAACTGTGCACACAAAAGGCCCTGTCCTAAGTGTTGGAGATTCTTAGACTCTCTGGGCGACTAGGTCTGGGCAACTAGGCTTCGTTAGTCTGACCACCTGGTCAGAAGGTAAACGTGACTGGGGAAGACATAAGTGTTGTGAGTTTGTTCACATCTCTTAAAATCAGGCGTAACAAGAGCACTGAAAAGGTACATTTTACAAATGTAATCCGATGGCTAAACATGTGGATCATAGCGTTACAAGTGGATTAGCAAATGGCACAGGAATCTATAAATCTATGGCACATGATTAGGGTGCAGGCTAAAAGCTCACCTTAAGAAAAAGTGCTGGCAGAAAGCTACTTTTTGTCACTAAGACAAAATCCTCCTTATGAAAAAAAAAAATGTGTGTGTGTGTGTGGGGGGGGAGATCAACAGTTTTAGAACATCTGCTGGGAGGGCAGCACTACCCTTGCTGGAAGCTTACTGTAAAAAGGATCAGTCTACGTAGCAGCACTACCCTTGCTGGAAGCTTACTGTAAAAGGATCAGTCTACTAGTAAACGATTTCTACTTAACTGCCTGGAAGACAGTAAAATCTTGGCTATATTGCCTCCAAAGTCTTACTTAAAATTTACATGAATTTGAACTATTTTTAAGCATCAGAATAAAGGTTCTTTAGAGTAATATAATGAAACGTTTACAAGGATGTTTTAAATACCCGATAAGTCAAATTTACACAAAATTATATTCCTGGGTGCCACTAAACTAGGTTTTTAAAATCCGGATGACATTCTTCTCCCTCTTGACTCCCCTGCTCCCTGTTCCCTTCCAGTCGACCCAAATGCTCATATTTTCTGGATAAGAATGGCTAGTAAGATGCTCTTTTGCCTTCTTTCTTGAATAAATAAGCATCAAGGCTGGAGGAGGGGAGGGATGAGCTAACAGCAAGGGAAGAACTTTTTTTTTTAACCTGCCACTTTGTCTTTTCTTTAACATTTCAATTAATCATAGGAGACTTTGATTCTAATGCAATAGCTTTGGACCTTGAGTTGCACTGGGGAAGAACATAGCATTGCATCTAACATGAACTAAAATAATATGTGTAACATAAATAATATGTAATGTAATGTGACTTAACAAACTTGTCTGATGTATTTACTGTCCCATGTTGGGCAGCAAAAACCTTACTCTGATGATGTAATTATTAAATGTGTTGTATACCCAAGATCACTCATTTGTAAATGGTAACAGGGAAATAGAATCCCACATCTTCTTATTTGTTTTTTGCTTTTGCTTTTTCTACTGTGATCTTTCTGTTCTTTATATTTAAATAATTTAATTTAAATTTCTCTCTTTTTTTCTTTCTTTCCTTCCTTTCTTTTTTTCTAAACACCTATTCCTGTTGGCTTCAGAATTTATGGCATACTTCTTTAAATAACACAGTACATGTCTTTTCGGACAATTACATTTCCTTTCATGTACAGTACCTCTCTTATATGATGTACTAGCTGCATACGCCACTTTGGGGCTTGTTTCCGAGTTCTCGAATGCTCCACCATGCCAGCACAGCTTCTTGCGTGTAGTGAGCTAACCACACTGAGGTGGTTAAGAACATGGATTTTGGTGTCTGTCAGACTACAGTTCAAATTTCAGTGTGACATAGACAAGTTATTATGCTCTCAAAAGTTATCTATTTAATAGGAACAAGTATAATACCAATAGCTGCTATGACATAATATAATGCTTGGAAAGTACCTGGTGCAAGCTCTATAAATAGGTGCCATCATAATTTAGTAAGTAAATATCCCAATAGTGACAAATCTTTATCCTTTCAGAGTTGGCTTAATTTTTAAATATTCAAGTTTTAAAGAGTCAATTCTGATTGGTGACTATGCTGATGACTTCTTTGAATAGTCCCTGAACTAGTCCTGAAAGGGGTAGAAGTGCCTGGGTGTTTAAACTCCCAAACTTGCCCCCTCGAAGGATAAATCTCATTGAGATAACTACCTAAGCTCTATTTTGTTTTTATTTTCTAAAACAAGGACAATTATTTTCAGGCTGAAACAAGGAGAGACTATATAGTTTGTTTGTTTTTTTTAAATATATATTTTATTGATCTTTTACAGAGAGGAAGGGAGAGAGATAGAGAGTTAGAAACATCGATGAGAGAGAAACATCGATCAGCTGCCTCCTGCACATCTCCTACTGGGGATGTGCCCGCAAGCCAGGTACATGCCCTTGACCGGAATCGAACCTGGGACCTCTCAGTCTGCAGGCCGACGCTCTATCCACTGAGCCAAACCGGTTTCAGCGACTATATAGTTTTTTAAAGAACTGAAATCTGAGGGTAGGTTGCGGGGGCGGGGCGGGGGAGGAATTGGGTTCTGTTAAATAAATTCATGTCTCCTGGCACAACTTTCGGGGGGAAAGTCACATAATTTTACCCATCAAATTATGGAGCTGTACTAAACGATCTTCAAGCATTATGACCCCTAAATATTACCTGGGTCTATGGATTGAGAAAACGCAGCATAAGTCTGGAGTTGTTTAATTTTTCATTTAACAAATGTTTATTGAGATCCTACTATGTTGGTTAGAAGGCCAGGCCCTGGATGAGGATCACATGCTATGATCGTCACGTAATTCCAGAAAGCATTCACTGATGAGCTTTCAGAATGCTGCCACCAGAAACGTTCTGAAAAGGTTTAGCTTTAAAAGGGGTGGTAATTCTTCATGGGTTGCAAAAAGATGCAGCTGCTGTGGAAAACAGTATGGAGATTCCTCAAAAAATTAAAAATAGAACTACAGTCCCACTTCTGGGTAAATATCCAAAAGAATTTAAAAGGTAGTATCTTGAAGAGGTACTTGCACATCTATGTTGATTGCAACCTTATTCACAATAGCCAAATTGTGGAAACAACCTAAATGTTCATCAACAGATGAATGGGTAAGAAAAGGAAGTATTATTTAGCTCTAAAAGAGAATGAAGTCCTATTGTATGCTAGCTACAACATGAATGGTACTTGAGGACCTTATGTTGTGAAATAAGTCGGTCACAAAAAGACAAGTAATGCATGATTCCACTAATATGAGGTATCTGAAGTAATTACTGGCTCAAGTAATCTGAGTAATCAAACTCATAGAAACAGAAAGTATAATGGTGGTTGCCCAGGAGCTAGAAGGAGCAGGAAACAGGGAGTTGTGGTTCAAGGGTATGGCGTTTCAGTTACGCAAGATGAAAAAAGTTCCACAGGGAACAGACTGACATATCTCAAATCGGGTAGAGATGGAAAGAGATTAACCAAAGAAATTAAATACATTCTAGAGGCCTGGTGCACGAAATTCGTGCAAGGGCCTTGGCCCCAGCCTCTGTCTGCTGTGGCCAGAGGCCTCTGCTGCCTCTGCCACAGCCCCTACCCGCTGTGGCTTTGACTGGAAGGAAGGATGTCTGGAAGAACATCTGGTCTAATTAGCATATTATGCTTTTACTAGAGGCCCAGTGCGCAAATTCATGCACAGGTGGGGTTCCTCGACCTGGCTGGTGATCAGGGCTGATCGGGGCTAATTGGGGCTGGCCAGCCAGGGAGAGGGACCACGGGAGGTTGGACAGCCGCAGGAGGTTGGCTGTGGGAGCGCACTGACCACCAGGGGGCAGCTCCTGCTTTGAGCATCTGCCCCTGGTGGTCTGTGCACATCATAGCAACCGGTCGTTTGGTCAACTGGTCGTAATGGTTGCTTAGGCTTTTATGTATATAGATTATTATAGATATGCATAGCCAACAGACACAGACAATAGTGTGGTGAAGGCAGGAGCTGGGAGGAGGGGGGCTAAGGGAGGCGAGGAATTTTGAGAGACATCTGTAATACTCCTTAGCAATTCGTTTAAAAAGAAAAAAGTTTTACAGATCTGTTGTACAATAATATGGATATGGTTAACTACTGTAATGTATACTTAAAATTTTAAGAGTAAATTTATATTGTGTGTGTTTTACTACAGTTTTTCAAAAGTGGATTGTGAATCCATAGGAAAAGCAGTGATGGTAATAACAAGGCAGAAACCCATGTTTGCTAAGAATACATAGATCAGTGCTTGCTCCGGCAGCCCATGCACTAATATTGGAATGATACAGAGATTAGCATGACTTCTGTGCAAGGATGACATGCAAATTTGTGAAGTGTTTCATATTTTTGCCTGAGTTGTGGGCTTGATCCCTGATGTGGGGTGTGCAGGAGTCAGCCAATCAATGAGTCTCTCTCATCCCCTCTCCCTTTCTCTCTGAAATCAATAAAAAATACTTTTTTACAAAAAGAAAGAAAAAGAATACATAGATCAGGGTAGTTCAAGGAAAATGGAAAAGCAAACACATTTTTATTTCAACAAGACAGTTGAGTCCTGACCGGTGGTTCAATGGTTAGAACGTTGGCCCATGAACCGAAGGGTCGCAGGTTTAATTCTGGTCAAAGACACATACCTGGGTTGCAGGTTCCCCGCCCTGGTTGGGGCATGTGTGGGAGGCAACCAAGTGATGTGGCTCTCATCTCAATGTTTCTCTCTTTGTTCTCTCTCTTCTTCCCGCCTCCCTTCCACTCTCTCTAACATCAATGGGAAAAAATATCCTCCATAAGGATTAACAACAAAATCTGACCACCCATAGCTCATGATATTCTTATGAAGAAATATTGACTGGATGTTAAAGGGATTATGCAAGATAACATTTGATTGAAGCATCTCCTCATCCTCACTCCTATGTTGCCAAGTTTCTCTCTGAAATCTTTTGAAATCTGTTCTCCACTCAATTTCTCCTGTTACTGCCCATGTTCCTGTTCTTAGTACCTCTCACCTGAGCCATTGCATTAGAATAGGCTCTCAACACACTTCCCCAAAATCTTGTAAGCTTTCCATCTCTGATTCATTTTTATTGTTATTACAAGGTTAATTTGTCTGTGATCAAGTTTTTCTTTTGATCAAAAACTTTCACTGCCCCCTCATTTGCCTGTAAAATGCCGAAGTATTAATTAAACAACTAAACTCCATAATTCTAATGGCTCCCTAATCTGACCTCAATCTACAATTACAAATTTTTAGTCAATCTTTTCCTATATATATTCAACACTCGGGCCAAAGTGAACCATCCATGGTGATAGCTGAACAGCACTTGGATTGCTCTAACTCTGAACCTTTTGCAGGAGATTTTCTCTAATCATAGGCTACATTCCTTGCCCTTCACCCTCACACTGTAATTGAGAGCCTTCCTAATATTTACATTTTCTGGGGCAGTAGAGGTGTTATTTTGTCTGAAATCTTACAATATTTTTGTGGTACATAACTTATGCATATTTTAAAAAATATATCTTTATTGATTTCAAAGAGGAAGGGAGAGGGAGAGATAGAAACGTCAATGATGAGAGAGATCATTGATTGGCTGCCTCCTGCATGCCCCCACTGGGGATCTAGCCCACAACCCAGGTATGTGCCCTTGACCAGAATCGTACCTGGGACCCTTCAGTCCGCAGGTCGACACTCTATCCACTGAGCCAAACTAGCTAGGGTGACTTATGCATATTTTATCACGAGCATTTTGAGGACATGAATCACATCTGATTCATCTTTGTGTGCCTCACAGTAAAGACATTGCCTTGCAATGAAGAGGAACTGAATAGATATTTGTTGGCTGAAGAAATAATGAAGTACTATATTGAAATACTGATTAGATAGATGGAAAGCAACTGAGAGAAAGTTCTCTGAGAAAATAGTGCAAAATCCTATACTTGGAGTTAATCTGGTCTATTCTACATTTATTATCACTGGTTTAAGTTAAAATTACAAAGGACGTATTTTTCTGAATTTTCATGTAACACAATGTGTAACTAATGTATGATAGAATGTGAATTTTTTCCACTCCGGGTAGTTGTTTATGAAGATGTGTACTAAGCAGAGCGGTCCTGGGGATTCTTCAAGTGAAGATTGTTACCAGTACACAATTCCTAAGAGAAAATAAGAGTGTCAAGAAACAGGAGCCAGAAGTAACTCATCAAGTACCAGAACTCAAGGGGTCATTCTGGAGCAGGAAAGGGGAGATGTTCAAGGATATGTAGGAGAAGTGAGCATAGGACAGTAAGAACCGAGGCCGAGCGCACTGGGCATCCCTTTGGATATACGCCAGCAATGGGAAGAGTCTTAAAAGGAACTTCCGAGGAATGACACGTTCACTCATTCAACGAAGTACCGAGCATTCAGTGTGTCCCAGGCACTATTGCAGATACAGTTACAAGAAAATTATGTAGTCACTGAATATTGTGGTCAACTCTGCAACGTTCAGGATAATTTGAGAACCGAGTTTAAGGAGCAATTCACATTCCTACAGTGGGATGAAAGGGAAAGGAAGGGATTATGGTCCTAAGACATATGAAGAGTCTCCGCTTTTACCCTGCTGGCAAACTAACACGTTACTAGTAGACAACACAAAACTCCTGTGCCAGCGATGAAGGACAGTTTATTCCTCGTGGCAATGCAAAAAGCAGAGTACCAGCAATATGTCTTCAGTTCCCTGTGCTTCAGATCCCACAGGGCAACACAATGAGGGCCAAATGTCAACTGCACATACAGTGGGTTGTGTTACGGGGAAGGAACCCAAAGCTTAAGGAACCTAAATCTTTTATAATGGGTAGTAAGTATACCTGACGTTTGCTCCAGAGGGAAACACTATCTCTATATTCCATGGCTATGCACTATACAAACATCCTTGAAGAGATAGTCCAGGGCAAAGTGCAGCTGGTTCCTCTCTTGCACGGTGTACAGAAATGGGAGAGGACCATAAAGAACTGTCTCCCAACACGTGCTTCACAGTGGAGCTGTTACCTGTGGTGAACTGGAGGGTGATTGGAAACTTCCTAGTTGGACCAGATTTGGGTTTGCCTTCCAGAGAGAATGGTATGACTATGGCATTGAAGTATGGAAGATCAAGGTATACTCAGGAAACTACAGGTAGGTCAGGATAGCCAGAGTACAGGCTACATTGAAGAGCGGAGGGAAAAGAGGGACAAAGCCATGTCCAAAGAGGCCTCGTGCCATGCTAAGGAGCTTGAACTTCCTGGGGGGCCATGATTTCCCAAAGGCTGCCCTTTAGATGGGTTGCATATGGTACACTCTTTGCTATGAGCCCTATTGCCCTTCACCCTCACACTGAAATTGAGAGCCTTCCTAATAGCTACATTTTCAGGGGCAGTAGAGATGCTATTATTTTAGCAATTTATTATTTTTTAAATTGGGGCAGGAAAGGGGAGATGTTTGTTGAAAGTATTCCAGGTGTCCCCTTTTTTATTTGTTTTTTCCATTGACCCCCTCCATAACGCACCCGCCCCTCCCAGGCCTCACCACTCTATTGTCTGTGTCCATGGACTATGCATAGCCTATCTAATAAAGAGAGAATATGCTAATTGACTCTCACACTGTCACAAAGATGGTGGCACCCACATCCAATAAGAAAGGAATATGATAATTGACTGCCACACCCTCAAAGATGGCGGCATCCACAGCCAAAAGATGGCGGCGCCCAGTCCCCTCAGCCCCCCAGCCGCCCAGGGCTTCCCGAGGCTCAGGTAACCAGGGCCGGCTGAGGCTTGCGCTGCCGGCAGTGGCAGCAGCAGAAGTGTAATGGGGGCATCACCTTCCCCTGATCGCCGGGTCACCTCCTGCCCCTTAGGGCTCCCAGACAGTGAGAGGGGGCAGGCCGGGCTGAGGGACCCCCCTCCAGTGTATGAATTTTCATGCACCAGGCCTCTAATATGCTTATAAGTTCCCAGTTAATCACTCCCCCCCACCCCCTTCATGACTTCCCTCTGAGATTCATCAGCATTTTAAACTCATTCAGTTCTAACAACTAAGTAAGTTAGGTGTTAATATCCTGGTTTTACAGACCAGTTGAGGTTCAGAGAGGCTAAGGAGCTTAGTCTGGTTCGCACAGCAGATATATGACAAAAGCATGATTCTCCCCCAAGTCTACTTGATCAGAGTTCTTGTTCTTAGAACTCTCAGCATCCTGTGAAAAGTAGGAGAGAGAGAGGAGTGTTAGCTGGAGGTGCAAAAATAGAACCACTGACAGATTCTAACAAGATAATTTTTACTAGCCAACAGTTGTTTCTATATTTCTTATGCTCTGAAGTGCCACTAGTCTTTGGGTCCTGCTGGCACACTTTCCATTCTCCTATCACAGTCTACCCGAGGCTGCCACCTTTTTTTCTTTCTGCTATGCATGGACCAGCAAACCACAGACAACTACAGCTGGGCTGTGTGATGGGTGAGAAACAGCTCCCTCATTTTTCAAATGGCATGGAATTGAACTGAGATAAACAAGCTCCTGTCGGTTGTTGTTGGCTTGGTTGGTTGTTTTGTTAATTGAATTGCATTTGATGGAGAGGAGTTAGGGTTGGGCATGTGGGATCCTTGCCCTAGCTGGTTTGGCTCAGTGGATAGAGCATTGGCCTGCAGACTGAAGGGTCCTGGGTTCGATTACTATCAAGGGCACATGCCTGGGCTGCAGGCTCCATCCCCAGTAGGGGCCATGCAGGAGGCAGCCGATCAATGATTCTCTCTCATCATTGATGTTTCTATCTCTCTTTCCCTTTTCCTTTCTCTCAAATAACATATATATATTAAAAGGAATCCCGAATTAACTGTGGTTTTTGAGAAAAAGACTTATAGATGTTGATCACTAAGCCAACAATGTATGTGGTTGCAATCATGCTAAAGCAGACCTATCCTGTGTTCATAGATGTATATTGTCCAGGACAAGGGAGGTTCAGTCTCACTATATGCCACTTTGGTCTTACACCAGGTCTAGCATATTATATTCATCTCTGAATTCCACACTTTAAGAGGCAAGGTCTAAAATGCATGCAGGTCTAGAATGCATGTAGGTCTAGAATGCATGCAGAGACTAACCAAGAGGGTAAAATATTTGGAAGACAATATCAGCAACAGCAGTAGCTAATCCATTGTATAAAGAGGACTTGGAAAGGTTAAGAAACAGGGTCGTACAACCAGTAAATGATAATGCAGAATTCAAATTTGCTTTATTGCTTCATGTATATTTGTTTCCTTAACCACAGTAAGAGTGGCTTCATCATTGAATTCATACCTGTCTTTGATTGTGTTCAAAAGTTTACATAGACAGGATTTAACATCAACTGAATTTTTATTGCAGGTATTCTACTGCAATGCAACCAAGAAATAAGAAGCAAAATACACACATTCCTAAAACCATGGCAATGGGAAGCACAAATATAACTTCTCCCATCGGAAGGTTAATGATTCCCTCCTTTTCAGCAATGGAATTATTTTCACATAAGTCTTCTATTTCTTGCAATGGAATTATTTTCACATAAGTCTTCTATTTCTTGCAATGGAATTATTTTCACATAAGTCTTCTATTTCTTGCTCTGCTTGATATAATTTAAGGGGACAAAAGAAAAAAATATAAAGTGGAAAATTTTAGGATGTGGAAGAGAAGAGTAGGGAAAATCTGTATAGTAAGATCAATAAGAAGAGGTGAAAAAAAAATGTTTAGACCGAAGAAGTAGAATTTGTAGAATAAATCTACAACATTACTACGGGATTTAAAATTCCCATCTTTCAACCTGTCCTGCTACGGATGTCCTGGCCACTGAAGAGGCACACACGCTCTGTTAGGTGGATGAGAAAAGAGAAAAGTGGTGATGGGGGAGGGAACACCATGTACTGAGATATTGTCCCCAACACCTTCATGCTTCGTTAGAGACACTCCAGGGGTTTAAAGGGACTTCAGCACTCCACATCTAGACACACCCATGCTAAGCCTTTATTTAGTACATTCATAAATCTTTTATGACTGTCCTCAGATAGTGCGCCATGCCTCAACACCTTTGCATCGCACCTAACAAAGTGCTTTGCACACAGTGGACCGGGGGTCCCCAAATTTTCCAAGGGAAGAAGAAACTGCTTTTCATTTTGTCTCCTAATAAATGAAGTGATGCTGACAGCTTGTAAGTCCATGGTGGGTATGTGTGTGGTGTGGCTGATGTGGGAGTAGGGACAGGAAGGGAGGTCACAATTGGAGGCCTCTGAATGGTATCCACCCCACCCCCAACTCACCTGGCCAGTGCTTCAAACCTCCAGCTTCAAGGAACACCGAGCTCTCCACTCCCTAGAGAGAGATAATAGCAACCTCTAGCCCATAATTTACTGAGTTAGGTTTTATGAACCAATCATTTCCTTGATAAGCTCCTCAAAGACCTCTATAAGTTGGTAAGTTTTTAATGTCTCATTGAAAATGCATTTGACATCAGTGGGAAATTTCAAGTTGCTCATTATGTATTGGTTTGCTATTACTCCTGTTTCTATCTACAGTAAATAATAGCACTGGTGGTAGTTAGTAATTGCTGTTTGCTCTCTGCTGGGTGGCTGTACCCACATGGTTCACCATCTCTAACTAAGCGTTTATAAAGCTGTAGATTCTTAATACTGAGGCATATGTATTTCTCTAGTTCGTAGATTGTATGGCTAGCATTGGCAAGGGATAGATACATGTGAAGGTGATTAGGGTTAATAGGTACTTTTAATAATTATAATTATAGACATAGAATTTTTTTAGGTTTGTATAACATTTCCAAAGATATTTTTGATCACTGCTAGGTGTTTTCTAGATCTCTTGGTTACAAGAGTTAGAGATAAAGAGGTAAACAAATTTTGGGTCATATATAGCCGTACAAATAGGTTATAATTCCTTTGCTCTGGCTAGTATTTTTCAGAAAATTTATTCTGGTAATTCAAATTTTTCATTAAAATACCTAAGACTCATGACTTAACAGGTTAGTAGTTGCCCAATATTTATTTTAAAATACTGTCGACCGAGAAATACTCTTTTTTTTAAAAAAAAATATGGTTTTTAAAATTGATTTCTAGAGAGAGAGGAAGGGAGAGGGATAGAGAGATAGAAACATTGATGAGAAAGGAACATCATCATCCAGCTGCCTCCTGCATGCACCCGTAGGAATCAAACCCGAATCGGCAACTTCCTGGTTTCTGGGTTGACACTCAACTGCTGAGCCACACTGGCCAGAAGATAAATTCTCTCTTTATAACATAGAGCAACTTTCTTATGTGACATTTTTACTGATAACTTAAGAACTGTGAACAAACATTGAGTGGTTTGATATGTTTTCAATTTACAAAATAAAAATGTATGGCTATATATTTTGGAAGTGGTAGGTATGACAAAAATTAATCCTTAATTACAGGGTGGGGCAAAAGTAGGTTTACAGTTCTATGTGACACACCAAGTTTATTCTTTTTTTAAAAAAATATATTTAATTGTTTTTTTACAGAGAGGAAGGGAGAGAGATAGAGAGTTAGAAACATCAATGAGAGAGGAACATCGATTAGCTGCCTCCTGCACATCTCCTACTGGGGATGTGCCCACAATCCAGGTACATGCGTTATTTATTTATTTATTTATTTATTTATTGGAGAGAGGGGAAGGGCAGGAGAGAGAGAGAAGCATCGATGTGAGGGAGAAACATCAATTAGTTGCCTCCTGTATGTGCCCCAATAGGAGATCGAACCCACAACCTAGGTATGTGCCCTGACCAGGAATCAAACCCACAACCTTTCCATGTATGGGGCGATGTTCCAACCAACTGAGCCATACCAGTCAGCACCCATGTTTATTCTTGTATTATTATTTATTAATCACTGCATCATTTTCCATATTAATAGCTGTAAACCTACTTTTGTGTCCCCTACCCCCACCCACACCCCATGCATGTTTTAAGATTTAGAAGAGATTTTAACTTTAAAGCTTGATCCTAAAGTTTCCCTTAGGTTTGATGTCCACTAAGCACAGTACCACTTATCCCAGGCGAATCCCATTTATCACTGAATGGCAGCAGCAATGAGGAATGGTACCCTGGATACTTGCTTTCAGTTCAAAGCTCTTGCACCAGTGATGACGCGTTCATTTCTTCAAAGACTTCCCAGCGCCCCCTCCACAGCCTTTGAGAGGGCAAGGAATCCTATTCTGATTCCATAGAGGTTGTTCTGCGTTATCACCTTAAGGCAGGGAAGGAGGGAGGAGCTGCCTTCTCTTCTCCCTCTTCTTCCACATCCACTTCAGAAATCTTACTTAGCCCAGTAGGGTGCTGACTAAAACCTCACTGTGCACTTCCTAAGGCTGGCCTGTTCCCTGATAGGGCAGAGGGAAGCAGAGGGAGAACAGAGAGACAAAGGGAGGTGAGTGAGGCCTTCCCTGGCCCCCCAGGCTAAGAGAGCACCTAATTCTCTCCCATGGTCATTCTCTGCCCCCTTACCCAGCACAGCATAATTGCATGTATTTATTTGTAATCTATTTCCTCTCTCTCCCACTAGGAAACTTTACCTGGTTTAGAGCAAGCTGAAGACTTTCTGGCATAAAATGAACACTCAATATCTATTCAATGAATGAATTCATGAGTTTTGTAGACATCATCATTTTCTCTGTTGGTAGTCAAGAGAACATTCCTGAAATGTTAGTTATTTGAAATAGACTTTTCCTCTGATTTGAAATTCTTACATGTCAATATAAAATACTCTTTTTGAGGAATTTCTTTCAGGCGGCTATCTTAATCAGTATTTGGCTTAATCAGTCAAGCATATACTGTCTACCCAGGCACTCTGCTGGATGCTGACAAAATCAAGATGAAATGACACAGCCCCGACCCTCATAAACCTCCCCACATAACTGTGGAGACAGACATATAAACAAATGCTGATAAGGTTCTGTGATCTGTGCTGTGAGAGTGGTATGTACACAGTGCTGGGGGACTAGGCCGGGTAGGAATGTGTTTAAGTGGTGGAGAGGACAATTCAAGACAGGATAAAATTTAAGATATTACTTTAAATGTTATTAAAGTAACATTTACTTTATATAGAGTAAAAAGTTATGATGAAAATGAGCATTTCTGTGCACACCTCGCCCCTCTCCTCCTGGCTGGACTGGCCACTCCATCAGCCTTCTGCAGAGCTGGTCCTGGGAATTCCTTCCTGCTAGCCAGGGCTGGAGCCACATTTCCTGAATCCCAGGTCTTCTTTTTTCTTGCTAATTCCTTTACTTGGGTAAAGCATGTCCTATGTAGTAGATCTCCAAGAAAGGGTATTTGGAAGGTATTATTTGAGTCCTTGACTATCTGAAATGCCTTTTTTCCACTGTCATGCTTGACTGATAAAGTTTGTTAAGATAGAAATTCTTGATTAAAAATTATTGTCCTTCACTGTCTTTGGGCATCATTTTGCCTTGGGGAGTCCCAAACAAGTTCTTTTGAATGTGATTTGTTTTTTTCTCTCTGGAAGTTTTTGTGACTAACTCCTTACTCAAGGTGTTCTAGAATTTTATCATCATGTGCTTTGGTGTGGGTTATTTTTCATTCATCATTCCAACAACCCGTGGGCTCAGAATTTCCGAGTTGTAAACTACTTGAGAGTATAACAATTTTACTGACTTCAATCAGCTTGCAAGGTTGTCTGATCATGACTTCAGAAAAATCAGAGAGAAAACTGTATTTTGAATACTCATTTTCAGTTGTTTGCCTAACTTGTCCCAACTTAAAATTTTTGTAATGTGAGAGATAGTTCAAAAGCAGTGTCCTGTATGGGCAGTGTAGCTCAGTGGTTGAGCATCGACCTAGGAACCAGGAGACCATGGTTCAATTCCCAGTCTGGGCACATGCCAGGGTTGCGGGCACAGTCCCCAATAGGAGTCAGCTGATCAATGATTCTCTCTCATCATTAATGTTTCTCTCTCTCTCTCTCTCTCCCTTCCTCTTTGAAATCAATAAAAATATATTTTTAAGAAAACATAACACAAAACAAAAGCAGTGTCCTTTTCTAAGAAGTGAAACAGATACCATATAACAATGCCTTTCATTTATGTAACTTTTATAGTTTACTAACTTTTTTACAAAATTGTCTCATACTATATTTTATCACCTATTTTGAAATATTTTAAAAGAGATACAGCACAAAAGCAGTGAATCAAAATGGACATCTGTCTGTTTCTATTACTTGAAGAAATGATAGATGTGTGATTTTTTTCTATCAGGGATTAATTTAGCATTTTCTTTGCTTTAGATTCATTGAAAGAACAGGTTATTGAAAAAAGTTTGTCTGGCCCTGGCCAGTGTGACTCAGTAGTAGACCATTAGTCTACCCACCGAAGGGTCCTGCGTTTAATTTCCAGTCAAGGGTTGTGGATTCATTCCCCAGCCATGTGTGGGGTGTGTGTGGGAGGCAACCGATGGATGTCTCTTTCACCTGTGGGAGACAACCAATAGATATGTCCCTCTCACATCGGTGTTTCTCTCTGTCTCTCCCTCTCCCTTCATTCTCTCTAAAATTTTAATGGAAAAATATCCTCAGGTGAGGATTAAACCCCCCTCCCCCAAAAAGAAGAAGAAGAAAAAAAAGGATAAAGGTTGTTTGGTGGAGAATGTAAAAAATGAGATAGGTAATTTGGAAGTGGAAATGAAAAATCCAAACAGAGAATAAAGATAAAAACCACAAAGAACTAGTAATCTGTGAGAGGAACTAGGCTAATGTTTTAGAAGACACAGAATTAAAACAAAATATTATACTGTACATACTGAGGTAAAAACAGGTCAAACTTAATAGGTTGGTGAGGGCCAGCACCCCTAAGCTTCTTAGAAGTCCTGTTGTGAAACTAAAAGCTTCTCTAAGGCGTTGCCTTGAGCCTTTATGAGGTCTTCATAAAGGATTCTACTGTGAGCTCCATCTTTCTATATACCATGTTTTTCTGTGAATGCCTCGGAATTTCTCTTAGTCCAGAAGCCATTTCTTCTTTCCTTCTTTCTTTTCCTTTTTTCTAAATATATTTTTATTAATTGCAGAGAGGAAGGGAGGGGGGGATAGAAACATCAATGATGAGTGAGAATCATTGATTGGCTGCCTCCTGCACAGCCCCCACTGGGAATCAGTGCCACAAGCCTGGCATGTGCCCTTGACCAGAATCAAACCTGGGACCCTTCAGTCCACAGGCCGATGGTCTATCCACTGAGCCAAATTGGCTAGGGCCAGAAGCGATTTCTTTTTTCTTTTTTTTAAAAAAATATATTTTATTGATTTTTTACAGAGAGGAAAGGAGAGGTATAGAAATCCAGAAACATCAATGAGAGAGAAATACCAATCAGCCGCCTCCTGCACACCCTCTACTGGGGATGTGCCCAAAACCAAGGTTCATGCCCTTGACTGGAACCGAACCTGGGACCCTTCAGTCTGCAGGCTGACGCTCTATCCACTGAGCCAAACCAGCCAGGGCCAGAAGCCATTTCCTAATTATTATTTTTAAATATATTTTTATTGATTTCAGAGAGGAAGGGAGAAGGAGAGATAGAAACATCAATGATGAGAGAGAATCATTGATCAGCTGCCTCCTGCACACCCCACACTGGGGATTGAGCCCACAACCCAGGCATGGGCCCTTGGCCGGAACTGAACCCTGGACTCCTCAGTCCGCAGGCTGATGCTCTATCCACTGAGCCAAACCAGCTAGGGCCAGAAGCCATTTCTCAATTTCAGCATTATCTGTCATCTGGAGAGGCTGGGAATTTTCAAACTCAGTGATTCCTGAGTGATTCTTTTTAACAGTCCTTTCTTTAGCTTATCTTTCCTCTCACATTTTAGCTGAAGTAGCAAAGGGAAGCTGGGTGGCACCTTCAGCACTCTTTCTGGAAATCTATTTAGCTAGCTTGTTTTGTACATTAAATACATTTACTACTTTCCTGTTACCACAGACCACAGTATTGCTAAAATTTTTGCCTCTACATAACAAGGATCACCTTTCCCCCAGCATCCAATAAAATGTTCCTAACTTTCCTTTAAGAACTCACTCTTAGCCAATAAAGCCTGGTGGCCTGTTGTCTCCTGAGGCAAAACAAATTACTGCCCTCAATTTAGTGTCCTAAAATAGTGGTAAACATTTTTTATCCTTACAGTTTCTTCCAATGTATTACTTTCTCTGGCTGCTGTTACACATTTCCACAAACACAGTGGCTAAAACAGCACAATTTGTTACCCTCGAGTTCCGTAGTTCAGGAGTCTGAAGAGGCCTCCCTGGGCTAGTGTTGGGGTGTCAGCGGGGTGGCCTTCCTTTCTGGAGGCTCAGGGAGAATCTGCTTTCTGGTACTTGCCAGCCTCGGAGGTCACCACATTCCTTTTCTGGGCCCCTCTCTCCAGCTTCGAAGCCAGCAAAGGCAGCTGAGTCCTCTCACTGCTTCACTCTGGCCTATTCCACCTTCCTTTTCCACATTTAAGGAGACTTGCGATCACATGGATCGTCCCGGATAATCTCCTAATTTTAAGGAGAGCTGATTACCACCTGTAATTCCATCGGATACCTTGATTCCCTTTTGCTGTGTAATGTAACATAGCCCCAGGTTCTAGGGATTATGACATGGGCATCTTGGAGGGGGAGTCACTATGTGGCCTGTGACAGTGGATTAAAAGTTTCAGGAGCATCTTAATTCAGGGTCTCTCATGAGGTTGCAGCCAAGAGGTCAGCTGGGCTCTAGCCAGTTTGGCTCAGTGGATAGAGTGTCGGCCTGTGGACTGAAGAGTTGCGGGTTCCATTCCAGTCAAGGGCAGATGCCTGGGTTGTGGGCTCAATCCCCAGTAGGGGGCGTGCAGGAGGCAGCCAATCGATGTTTCTCTCTCATCATTGATGTTTCTATCTCTCTCTCCCTCTCCCTTCCTCTCTGAAATCAATAAAGATATGTTTTTTAAAAATGATGTCAGCAGGGCTTGGAAGATGACTTCCCAGGTGACTCATCCAATGGATGCTGGTTCTTGGGGACAAGCCTCAGTCCCCCCATGTGGGGCCTCTTCTGCTGCTTACAAGTCCTCAGGATGTGACTACTGACGTTCTCCAGAGCGAGTGACCCAAGCGAACAAGGCAGAAGCAGCAGTGCTTTTTATGATCTAGCGTCCCTAGTCACACACCGACACTCCCACCATATTCCATACGTCACAGAGACCAACTGTGGACACAGTG
>NW_006299262.1:326436-332687 GCF_000327345.1 Myotis davidii | reverse complement strand
GGCGAGCGGGGGAAGGACTTTACAGGGTGTGAATACCAGGTTACCAGGAGAGGCTAGCTGGGGCCATGTTGGAGACGGACTACCACACAACCACACCCTTTGTATGAAATCCTTCCTAACCATTTTCTGCCCCCTCCCTCCCACCATTACCAACTCCTGTTGCTTCCTCTGCCCTCTTTTTGAGCTCATTGAGGTCACTTAGTTCTGATTTCCTAACATCCAGCACAGTGTTGTTGAATTAAATTTAGCTGGGGAAGGAAAACCTGAGGACCAGAACTCGGAAGCAAGCTCCACTCTTAGAAGGGAGCCTTGCTGAATTTGGATGGGGCCTATTGGCATTGGAAAAGTAACTAGAGAGAATATTGAGATGGTAAAAACCTTGAGTAATAAGATAACTTTACAGCATTTGTAAGGAACCCAAAGGCTAGGCAGTGGGTATAATAATTATTTTCATTGCCTTTCTGCCGAATACCTGCGGTCGGTTGTTCTGTCTACTCGCTTAGGGAGCGTCTGCCCTCTGAACAAGCTGTTCTTGACCTGTCAACCTGTGACAGTGTGATGAGAACTAATAACTGAAGATGATTATTTGCCTATTTAGGTCCCATTCTTTCCCTTCAAGCATCTCTATATGCCAGAGAGACCGTTGACAATTTCTCTAAAGACAGGACTTATTTGGAGCTCTAAAATGTAGGTTTCCACTTATCCTGGGTTCTCTCCTTCTTGAAGCGAAACATCCACAATGTTTGTTCTGTGAGTTTTCCAAACTCTGTATTAATCTGGACTCCCTAGAGAATTGTGTGCTAGTGACAATTATTGTAGAGCCCTGTGTTGGTGAGAATGGTTTCAAATTAGACAGCTTGAATTTCTTAATAGAAACCAGAGAGACTTTTGGGTAATATGTGAATTGAAAGAAAAGGATCTGTCAGTTTCTGGCCAGAAAGTGACCTCGGTGAAGACATATTTGTTAGTTGTGAATGACAGAGGTCACAGAGCCAGCCAGGACCACTTCTAAAGGGTTAAGCTGACCTTAGGAAACAAGGTCACGAGGTCAGGACGAGTCAGGATTGGTTGAGGAGAACTCTTTGCCTTTTGTGGGGAGCTTTTAAAAGGGTTCAACTTTCTTTCCCTCCCTCTCTTCCTTCTGGTCTCTCTCTGCATGCCTGTTTTCTAAAAGCCACCATGATTTTTAAAACAGACTCACTGGCTGACCTCCCAGTCTAGGGGCACACGGATAACCAAACAATGGGGTGCAAACCCCTTCCGGTTTGGCAGAATGGCCGAAGCCTTTAACACTGGCTTCATGAATCTCCTATCCCTCATGCATCCGTAAGAATTATTTAAATACAATATGGCCTCCAATTCTTGGCATGATTCCCTTTGGTTTCTCTGGCTATATGAGTTTGAATTGGTATCTTGCTTCTCATTTTGTCAGTCTGGGAAGATAGCATGCCTGTGCTTTTTTTGGTTCCTGATTGGTAGAGAATTAAAGACAGATCACATTCTGTTTTCTATACTCTCTCTCTAGGAATGAAGACACTGGATTATTTTTGTTCTTTCAAACTTCTACTCTGTGTATACTGGTTTGTATTCTAGAAGCTGTAGTAAGTCATGTGGGCACCTACCAACCCCTTGCCTTCATCTAAAAACGACTTCAGAACTTTCATACAAGCTTCTAAGACTTGGCTCAGTATTTGGTTTCTCTGGCATCTAACTTGCATATTACTTATGGAAGCTTCTCTATTTTGCAACAGTAACTTTGGAGAATGATTTCTTTGTAAAGGGACTTTGAATTTCCCCCTGATGAATGTTTTAAGGCACATTTTTAAAAAGATGTTTTAAGACATCTTTTAAACAGAGAAATTCAGTGTTTTGCTTACATATACATACCTTAATTGATTTAGAGACCTTTCCTCCTCATTAAGTGACTGAGAGAACCAATTTGGAAAGGAAATCAAGACCTCACCATGAATTCCCCTCCACTTCCACACTTCCTCTTTTTCCTTTCTTTGGAAAACCTGCTGGAATCTGGGCCTGACTTTTGAATATTTTCCAGGCTTCCAGCTGCAATGATCTCAGGTCCCTGAAACTACCGTTGTCCACAGCGTCAGGGTGCACCCAGAGGAGGCTGCTCCAATGGTTGGAAGTTCAGAGCGTACCCTTAATGCCCCCCTCACACTCAATGGTGTTTGCCTGCTGGGGGCTTGAGTTCTGGCTGCCAGGTGCTCATCTAGTTTCTTCTGCCTCTGTTTTAGGGGGAAAATAACCAGAGGAAGAAGAGGAAATGATTGTGTTAATGATCATGGCCCCACAAAAATCTAGAATATATGCTAGAGGAACAGAATATGGGAAGGGACACACAGCCCTGAGAACCTGGTTGAGAAATACCGATTTGTTTCCATTTGATTCAATTCTTTTTAAAAAACTAAATTGAGAACATTTTATTTTATTTTATTTTTTTTAAATATATTTTATTGATTTTTTATAGAGAGGAAGGGAGAGAGATAGAGAGTTAGAAACATCAATGAGAGAGAAACATCGATCAGCTGCCTCCTGCACATCTCCTACTGGGGATGTGCCTGCAAACCAGGTACATGCCCTTGACCGGAATCGAACCTGGGACCTTTCAGTCTGCAGGCCGACGCTCTATCCACTGAGCCAAACCGGTTCTGGCTAAATTGAGAACATTTTAAAGATCTTATTGGCTTGATTCAATGACTCATGAATGAGGCAGCATCTCATCTAGTAGATAGAAAGGACCTTTGAGGAGCTGCACAAAATGGAAAACCTTTATCGGCCAAAGGAGCGGGAATAAGGGAGTTAAACCAGCAAAAGGCAGATTGGTTGTGGCAACTCACTTTCCTTTAGGGCAGTGGTCGGCAAACTGCGGCTCACGAGCCACATGCGGCCCTTTGGCCCCCTAAGTGTGGCCACGAAGTTTCAATCGCACTGTACTTGTGCGCCCGCACGCGGTATTTTGTGGAAGAGCCACCCTCAAGGGGCCGCAGTTTGCCGGCCACTGCTTTAGGGGCTGGCAGGGGTGTACCAGGCAGATTACCTAACAAGTGCTGATCAGGTGATTCCTGATTGACTGGTGTAAGGTTCTGTTTCTGGGAGACACACAAAGTTGTAATTAAGTTTGGTGGCATGGGGCTTAGCATAAGTGACTCCATATTGGTCCCATTATCTTGTTTTTCTTTTGTTTTGTTTTTGGTTTTAACACAATTCAAGTAAAATTCGGTATTGTGAGTGTGGGGATGCATAACATACACAAGAAATATAAGATGTGGGTCCACAATCTGGTGGAAGAGGAAGAAAGATGCATACAGAACTCAGGTACAACCACATGGAGACGGAGCAGCAATGCTCATGAGAATAGAGAGAAGGAAGTCATTCTGATGGGAAGACTTCAAGAAGCCTTCGTGTACAGGCAGCATTTTAGCTTGGTTTTAAAGAATGGGTATAGTTTAATGTACAGATTTGTCTGGGGCACAGGGGGAAGTGCAGAGATCAGGGGGGATATTCTGAAAAGGGAAAACAGCTTGAAGAAAATCCAAAAGGGAGGCAGCAAATGATGAGAGGCAGACAGATAGGAACTAGTAAGTTTTTTTGTTTTAAAATGAGAAAATAAGATTTTTAAAAATATGTTTTTCAATTGATTTTTTAGAGAGAGGGAGAGATGGAAACATCAATGAGAGAGAAACATCAATAGGCTGCCTCTTGCAGCCTCCCAACCCCCACCAGGGATTGAGCCCAAAATCTGGGCATGCGCCCTGACCAGGCATCAAACTAGCAACCACTTGGTGCATGGGATGATGCTCACCCAACTGAGCCACAACAGCTGGGCAATGAGTAGGTTTTGAACAATTAAATTTTAGTCATAAAAATTACATTGAGGCAGAAAAATGTAAAATTATCCTATATAATAAAAGCCTAATATGCTAAGTGTCAGGTCGGCAGGTCAGCTGTTCAAACAATCAAAGTGTAATATGCTAATGATATGCTAAGGCCACTCAACCGCTCGCTATGATGTGCACTGACCACCAGAGGGCAGACGCTCAATTGGTAGGTTAGCTTGCTGCTGGGGTCCGGCTGATCAGGACTGAGCAAGACAAGCCAAACACACCCTGGAGCCCTTCCACGTCCTTCCCTGGCCCCGATTATGCACTGGTGGGGTCCCTCAGCCTGGCCTGCATCCTCTCTGGGACCCCTTGGGGGATGTCAGAGAGCTGTTTTTGGCCTGATGGTGGGATGACCAGTTGCTATGATGTACACTGACTACCAGGGGGCAGATGCTCAACACGGGAGTTGCCCCTGGTGGTTAGTGCTCTCCCATAGGGGGAGCGTGGCTCAGCCAGAAGCTGGGCTCACAGCTGGCGGGCACAGTGGCAGTGGTGGGAGCCTCTCCAGCCTCTGTGGCAGTCAGGCATCCCCCGAGGGCTCCCGGACTGAGAGACGGTACAGGCTGGGCTGAGGGACCCCCCTCACCAAGTGCAATAATTTCATGTACCAGGCATCTAGTAATTAATAACTGGATGGAGAACAGAAGAAAATTTAAAGACAAGATCACTTTGGAGGCTTTAGTAAAATGACTTTTAAGAACACAATAATATAGGTACATGCCAAAAACCATTTTGGATGATACAGAACATATTGGAAAACCTTAGTGTTGTAGATACTTATTAGGATTAGGGTAGAAGTTGGAAAAGGGAAGGTAAGACTCTCATATGGGATAATAATGCTTATGTTTAGGATTATTCTAAGGATAAAGAACAGAATTTAGGTAAAAAGCGTAATACTAGGCCAAGTCCCCAAATAGTAGTTGCTATTATTATTTTAAAATGTTTTATGTTTATTGCTCTTGTTATAGTCATAAAAATTTTAATTAAATTCAAAGAAACAAGATATGGAAAGCACTTGGCCTTGAGAAGAGAGGGGAGGAAAACATCAGAACGTGATGGGAAAGATGCGGAGATGGAAGTGCCAGTGTGCAGAGTGAGCCTGGGGTCTGGGCCTTTTCATCCCCCGTGGGCCTTCTCCTCAGCCTTGTGCTCTAAATGTGACCAATTTCTTCAACAGTTGGAAGCCACTTCTGTTTATCAGTTTCCCACCCATCTCTCTAAGCCTAAGCCAATACCAGCCCCTTCCTCAAAGATTTTCTCGCCTCCAATCAGAATGGAGAGTGTGCCCCAGCCAGGTGCTTCAGTGGGTTGGAGTGTCATCTTGTGCACCAAAAGGTTGCAAGTTCAATCCCGGGTCAGGGCACTTACGGAAGGCGACACATAAATGTTTCTCTCACATTTTTTTTTCTCTCTCTTTCTTTCTCTCTACTATCAATAAAGAAAACATATCCTTGGGTGAGAATTAAAAGAAAAAAATGCGGATTGTTTCCTCTGGGTACTCATAGCACAACACACACAAGTACATTAAGTATATACATATTGGTGTAGCTGTCTCCCCACTGAACTCTTCTGAGTCTCTTGCACTTAGTGGGTACCCAAGAAGCATTTACTAAAACAAAAAGTGGCTCATAGTGAGTTTAAAGTTTACTATACATTTTTAATGTAGGTGTTGGGGATAGTCCCCAGCCTCAGATGTATAAAAAAAGTAAATTTACTTTCCTGTAAGTCCTATTCACTTCCCTCAGGTGACAGAAATGTAACAGCTGTCCATTAGGGAGTCGCCTGCTTTTCCCGAGAACTGGATATAAGTTCTGAAGGGCTCATACGGAGCCATCTTGTTCTCAGTCTTCCAGCCACACAGCTCATGGCTGGGTAGTCCCTGGTTCCTTGATTCTTCTCAGTGCTTCTTGGGCTCAAGGAAATTCATTCCACACCCCAACCCCTGGTTCTGGTGCTGTGTGGGCCCAGGTGCTCAGACGCTCACAGCCATGCCCACTCTGGCACTCTGGGCTGGGCTCTGCGGTCTGTCAGGGGACTGGGCTACAAGGGTGCTCTGGGCTCAGCTTCCCAAACCATCTGTGGTTTCTGTGGTCATTTCCCACTGCCACCTTCCAGGCCAGGGTAGAGGAGGCGGGCACAGGCTTCTTGTCTCAGAGAGCTACCTGCTTACAATTTTTATTTTCTTTCTTCCAGGATCCCGAGGGGCCCTACAAGGCCTGGGCTTTTGAGTGTCAAAGGTTTTCCCTCCACTTATTAAGGCGCTGACCGTCCTCTGGTCTCGCTGCCTGATTGAGGGAAGAGTGGAAGGGTAACAGGAAGGGTAGCTCAAGGGCTGAGGGACTCTGACATTTC
>NW_006299262.1:323017-326393 GCF_000327345.1 Myotis davidii | reverse complement strand
AGAACTGGAAATGTGGATTTGGGAATCAGCATAGCGGTGATCACCAAAGCTGAGTGTGAATCCATTTTCTCCATGTATGTCTAAGGGGAGAAAATCAATCAAGTCATTCTTTTAATTAAGCACTGTGCTCATTACCCCTGAGGGACAGACAGGAAGCTTGCAATTTACTTCTAAGAACCTTTCTCAGTGTGGCCCCAGGCTCCCTCTGCAGCCTCTCCTCTCACCACTGCCTTCCTGGCCCACCCTTGCCCACCGCTTCTCACCCTCGCCTTTGCCAGGCTGTTCCCTGAGGCTGGAATGCCTGTGAGGCTCTCTCCCTTCTCTTCCCCAGCCTGCAACTCATCCTTAAAGAAGCTCAAATGTCTTCTCTGGAAAGCTTTCCTGAGGCCTGCAGCGGTATTTCTCTGTAGCTCTCTCCCAGTCGGCATCACACTAGCAACCACCGGCCTGTGGAATATCTGAGGCAGGGACTGCATCTATCCCCAGCGCCTAGCCTAGCGCTCGGCACCTCGTAGATTCTCAGTAAATATTTGTGGACTGAATGAGGGAATGAAAAGCTGTCAGTTGCCCTAACCGGTTTGGCTCAGTGGATAAAGCGTCGGCCTGCGGACTGAGGGGTCCCAGGTTCGATTCCAGTCAAGGGCATGTGCCTTGGTTGTGGGCACATCCCCAGTGGGGGGTGTGCGGGAGGCAGCTGATTGATGTTTCTCTCTCATGGATATTTCTGACTCTCTATCCCTCTCTCTTCCTCTCTGTAAAAAATCAATAAAATATTCTTTTTTAAAAAATTTAAAAATTTAAAAAAAGCTGTCAGTGACAGAACAATAATGATATCTAAGCAGTCAATAATAATGAGAGTCAACATCTGCTGCATGTTCCAGATACTGTTCTAAGCACTTTACTCTCTTCCATAGTCTTATTTAATCCAAGTGGCAACCCTATGAAATAAGCACGATTTTTATCTCCATTTACAGATGAAGATGCTGAGAAATAGAGTGGTCCAGTTGCCCAACCTTTAGAGCAGTTGCTCAGCCTTGGGCAGGCTTCTCAATTCCTCTAGACCAGTGGTTCTCAACCTTCCTAATGCTGCGACCCTTTAATACAGTTCCTCATGTTGAGGTGACCCCCAATTTCATTGTTACAAATTGAACATAATTAAAGCATAGTGATTAATCACAAAAACAATATGTAATTATATATGTGTTTTCCGATGGTCTTAGGCAACCCCTGTGAAAGGGTCGTTCAACCCCCAAAGGGGTCGCGATCCACTGAAGGGAGGGCACTGGGTTCGGTGGTTACACGATCACTTTCAGTTTGGAAAATCTGTGACTTAATAGTCAGGGTATGACTAAGATGCAGCATATGCAAATGATGGAACCCGGCTGCGGGCAGGGCTTTCAGGGGAATAAGATGTATTGGGAAAGCAGATGCTGAAGAAAAGGCCGCATTGCGGCTCCCATCCTTTCACAGAAGCGGCCCCGCACTCCCTTCTCACAGAGGCAGCTGGTTTGCCTTGCCCCCTCCCCCCCCTGCCACCTTCCACACGGTTCCTTCAGAGGCACCTGCAGCTCCTGCTCCTTTCCCAAGGCTGGAAGACTTCATGCTCACTTGCACTGCCGTTCCCTGGGGGACAGTGTTGGGAGGATCTGCCAAGGACGCACCCCTTAAGATGGTCTCAGGCCCCACGCCTGCCTGGATACGGGCCAGGCTCAGCCAGTCACAGTGACTCAGGGAAGTGCTGGGGCCCCTCTAAGATGGCAAAGTGCAGCCCTGGGGCTAAGCGGGTTGTGGGTGAAGCAGCAGGTCTGTGAAGGTGCCCCCTCCATCTCGGTGTCCTTGCCCACTTGGTGCCCACACATCCAGTCAGTGAGTCCCAACCATTCCACCCCTCACAGAACCTGACCTCGCTCCCCCGCTCCCACCACCTCTGTCTGTCTGGGTTTTAAGTACTTCTTCCCTTTGCTGCGGTGACCTCCCTCCCTCACAGACCCTCCTCCTTCTGTTTCATCGAACACCAGCCTGTGGATTTATTTAAATCACAGTCTGGTCCCACAACTCCAAGGCCCGTGAGTTCCAACGACTTCCTATTCTTTATCCTCATGGCCCTAAACTCTGTGTTCTCGTTTCTGACTTTGTACAGGGAAACCCTCTCAGATCCAGTTCAAATGCTGTGGCTTTTATGAAGCTTTCCCAAACACCAAGTTAGAGGCGGTCTAACTTGATTTCCCACAGCACGGCCTGGTGCTCCTGTTAGCGCAGAAGATCACAACCGAACTTGTAGTCACAGTGTTTTCTGTAAGTCTGCCTCCGATAGGTTGTGAGAATCCCACATTTTCCTATTTCTTACAGAGGCCACGTATACAACCTTTCATTTCGTGGACACTTAGTAGCTACAGAGAATGTGGAAGAATGTAGGAATGCCTAGGCCATGAGGATGGGGGTTGAGGAACATGAGTCAACACTCACGAGTTACCTACACTGTCTACACTGAGCTGAGAAAGGGACCGTGCAGGTCTATTTTGTGGAGAACGGGATATGACTTACGGGGTTAGAGGAACCCAGTGGTGGTCTCCCTGGAGTTTCTGCTCCTGGGCTTCCACTCGGTAAGTTGCATTATGGATGCTCAGTTTGCTCAGCCTTTTTCTTTTTGTGTGGACGGGAGTGACAGCCTTTAAGCTTTTTACATGCAGATGGGAAACCAGAAGTCTCTGAGGGGTCTATTTTGGAATGAGGACAAATCAGGTGACTCACATTTGGGAAGAAACGGGCTTAGGGCAGCTGTGGGCACCTAGGCAGTGGAAGTTGACCTTCTCTCTGGAGCCCCTCCACTGAGGTGGTTTAGCATCCACAATGCCCAGGCTCCCCGTCTTGCCCCTCAGATCTCACAGTCTAGGGAGGGACCCGAAGGGGGGTTAGCCACCCTGGATTGGCCAGCTTCAGCAAGGTCACTGGGCCACGCAATGTGGATGTGGCCTCTGGGACCCACCCTTGTGGGCTAGGGCCACTCCTCAGAGGAGGAAGTGTCCTCGGGGGTTGTGTCAAGTCACAAGAAGCAGGTGCCTCAGAGCACAGGTCCCTGTTTGAAAAGTTTGGCAGAAGAGGGAACTAGGTAGGGGAAAGAACAAATCCACCTCCTCCTCAAGAGGAAGAAATGTTAGGTAAGAGATCTATTACTGTCCAACCCCAAACGTTGGAGAATGTAAACCAATATTTGTTTTATTTTTTTCTCATTTTTTTTTATTGCTTAAAGTATTACAAAGGGTATTACATATGTGTCCATTCCCCCCCGCCCCCCGCAAGACAGTCCCCTAGCCTCCCCTATCCCCCAGTGCCAATATTTGTTTTAGAAATAAAAAATGAGCCCAGAGCAAGGCTC
>NW_006299262.1:309632-322877 GCF_000327345.1 Myotis davidii | reverse complement strand
CTCTCTCTCTCTCTCATCATTGATGTCTCTCTCTCTCTCTCTCTCTCTCTCTCTCTCTCTCTCTCTCTCCCTCTCCCTTCCTCTCTGAAATCAATGAAAATATACTTTAAAAAATGTTACTGTTATCCTAGCAACTTAGTCCACAGTGTTTTGTAGACTGGAGAGCTAGAAGCAAGAGGGGCAAAGTATACATAACAAATACATGGAACTTAAACCCGCTGCTCATTTGAATTATATATTCGAAGAAACAACTATTAATGGAAAAAGAAAATAGGGAAGGAGGCTGTAAATTCCAGGAATTGCTTTCTTTTCATGTTGGTGAATATGTGAGGATGTGATTGAAGTTGAGGATGGGAGGAGGGGGTCAGGTAAGAAGGGGTGGGGCCTGGGGTTCAGGGGGGCATCCTTGGGGACCAGGGCATGGCCTTGGCAGACATGGTAGCTTCTGAAAGCAGATCCACTGCTAGTGGGACTTGGAGAGGTAAAGAATGGAGCAGGGCCTGGGCTTGGGCAGGGTTATTATGTGCTGAAGCAGAGGAAATTCATCTATCTCCCTCTGAGAACGCAGGGAAGATAAAGAGTTTAGCTGCAAAGACAGGCAATATGGAGCCCAGAGGGTGATGTGGGACTGATCACGTACCAGCAGCCTGACACTGTGATCCATTATCTTATTACTTTCAAGATGAATATTGTTCCTGTGTTATTTCCTAGGGCTGCTATAACCAAGTGTAACACAGTGAGTGGCTTAAACAAAAAAATGTATTGCCTCAGAGTTCTGGGAGGCTCGCAGCCTGGAATCGCGGTGCTGGCAGGATTGGTTCCTTCTGAAGGCTGAGAGGGAGAGTCTATTCCAGGCCTCTCTCTCCAACTTCTGGTTGTTTGCTGACCATCTTTGGTATTCCTGGCTTATAGATGCATCAGTCCAACCTCTGCCTTCAGCTTCACGTGGCATTTTCACTGTGCCTTCACATGAGCATTTCCTTAGAACACTAATCAAATTGAATTAGAGCTCTAGCCAGCTCTAATAAGACATCATCTCAATTAATTACATCTTTACCCTATTTCCATATAAGGTCACATGCTGAATTAGTGGGTACATTCTGAGTCAACATATTTGTGGGGATTTTTTTGCGGGGGGGACACAATTAAACCAATAAGAGTTCCCATTTTATAGATCAGCAGACTGAGGCTCAGAGAGGCTAACTGCATTGCCCACGATCATCCAACTAGTAAGGATCAGAATCAGGATTTGAACCCATGTTTCTCTAACTTCAAGACTGAGATGCTCTTATCTTCTCTGTGAACTGAGGTTGGTTAAGAAAATGGAAAGCTCAAGAAGGAAAAGGTTAACAGTAATCAATGTGGGTGTTGAACTAGAGAAGAAGCAAGAGGGCTATTGGCAAGTGACCAGGGCTCAATTAAGCTGGAGGAAATAAAATTCTCCTGGCAGGTCTGTGTAATCATATCCCAACGGATATATTTTGATAACTCATAATATTTATGCACCGTAAGATGGGAATGGCAGTACTGGGATTCGCGGAGTCCTTCTCCAAATTTTTGGGGAAAGCTACTGAGTGCTATTTTTAGAGCAGAGGGTCAGAAAAAGATAATAACAATAATCAATACTTGCACAGTACTGGATGTTTATATCGGATGCTTACCCTGTGCAGTATCTATGGCCATCCTTCATTTACTGATGAGGAAAGTGAGGCCCCGAAAAGTAATTACAGACACGTGTTGCTTAATGATGGGATACATTCTGAGAACTACATTGTTAGAGGATGTGTTGTGTGAACATCATAGAGGGCATTTACACAAACCCAGATGGTATAGCCTACTACACACCTAGGTTACACGGTGTACCACCGTCTTTTCTGCCACCCATCATTGACTAAAATGTCCTTATGCAGTGCATGTCTGCACATGGCTTACCCAGGAACACCCTGGTATGGGAAGAATGGCCAGGGTTCTGTCCTGTTCTCATTCCACTGAGTGCTCTCCAATGTCTTATTCACAGTCAGAAAGAGAAGACAACACTAAGAGACAGCCAAGAGACAGCGCAGGAGAGAAAAGAGAAGAGGGACAAAGCCCTATCCTCAAAGACCATGTTTTAAAGCCAAGGTAGACACAACCAAAGGAACAAGTGGATTCACACTGGGCAGAATCACAGAATCGAGGAGGGAAGAGATGGTGATAGACAGCCTCAAATGCCGGGGGAAGGGCAGGAGAATGAAGGTGGAGACCATATCACAGGATTTGGGGATGAGCAGTTCACAGGTGACCTCTGAAAGGTTTCAGGAGAGCAGTGGGCGGAAGCTGGCGTGCAGGGGGTGGGGTTGAGGAAATGGGATGATGAGTGGCTCCATTTTTCATTCAGAAAGTTTGGCAGGGAAAGGGAAGAGAGAACAGGATCGTAGCTGGAGGGCACAGCAGGACCCAGCAAAGGTTTTTCCAAGGGGGAGGCAGGGGGACCTGTGCATGTCTGGAATACATCTGATTTCAAGGCTAGCCTCTGTTTCCAGATGTGCAACAGTCAATGATGAACACAATAATGTCTCCATCTGTCAGCTGAGTGGTAGTCCTTCTGTTCTCACAAAGGCTTCCGTGTTTACTGACATATGTTATTAATTTTGTTTGCATTGTAGTGGACTGTATATTGCCTAACACGTGTCTACACTGGATTTAGGTCTTCATTTCCATGCGGCAACATTTCTTGCATCGTGACCAAGAACTTGGTTTTTGAAGTGAGTCAGATCTGGATGTGAACATTGGATCTGCAGCCTAGGGCCAGTTACTGTCCCCTAGCCTCAGTTTCTCCACCTCTTGGAACCTGGGGATCATATCTATCACTGAGTACTGTCAGAATTAAATGAGCTAATCCATGCACAGTGCTTAACACCATGCCTGGACATACTTAGCACAATGCCTGGAACATAAACACTCAAACCATGGCGAGTCCTAGGAGTCTTAGGTGAAGCAGTAAAAGCAATACCACCACTGCCTTGTCCTTAAAATCAAAGTGGGGGATTGGTTTTTGCTTTCTGCACCTCTCTACACTGCACAGCGATCTCACCGTCTCCTTTTACCAGGATCTTCTTTAGATCAGCGACTAAGGGTACTGAATTGGCGACCCTCTGAGGCAGCACAGACCCCTCCCCCACTCATTCCTCCACTATCAGGTCAGTCTGTGTGTGGGAAAAGAGATCTGAGTTCTTTTCAAACAGATCTCAACAAGAGGGGGAGGGAGAGGAGAGAGGAGAGAGGAGAGAGGGAAGGACACCAAATGAAACTCTTTGATCTAAAAAAATACCCCCAACACTCCCCCCCACCCCCTAAACACACACACACACACACACACACACACACACACACACACACACACACACTTGGTTTCTCTCTAGTCAGTCTGTGTCCACAAGCCTTGCTTTCTGAGGCCTCAGGGACAAAGATAAGAACATCGCTGAGGATTTGTACTTTTGCAGATATTAAACATTTTACAATTCAAAATGAACCAACACAGTTCCTTCGTAGCCTATAAAATCATTAATAGAGTAGGTGCTTGGAAAAATTATAGAATCACATATACATTTTTTTGATGTTTAGAAAGCTATCCATTTTGGGGAATTGCTGGGGTGAGGGCTGGGGGGAGGAAGAGCTGCTGAATCGCTGCAGGCCAGACTGCCCCGGAAGCCCAGACAAATATAAACAAATATCCATGCCCACTGTGATTTTCTTTCAAGTTTTCTCGGCTCTTCACAAATGCCACTGTTCCTTTGATCAAAGTGTCTTCTGAAGACCTGGGGGGAAAGATGGAACAGGCTTCCTGCTGCTCTCACCCCATTTTATCTCATGGAGACCCTCTGCTGATTAGGAGAGGGCCACTTGGCCGGGGAGCCCACACAGCCCCGCTTCTGGAATGTGCTGCTACAGTACTCTCCGCTGTCACGGGAAGAGTGATTGCCTCTCTGGAGTGTGAAGATAAACAGATTTCTCTGTCTGCAGAGCTGGTTCCCAGCACCACCGACCCACCCCTGCTCTGGGAGGACCCTCTGGTCACCCCCTGCTTTAAAAAACAACCCCCAAATACGACTGCTGTGCACCCAGACTTTTCCTACAGTCACATAGAATTTGACAAACCACCCCTGGGAGGAGGGGTGGTTAGCACAACTGGGATTCGTAGATGGAGGCAATGCTAAGACAAACTGGTTCCAAAACAGTGAGCCAACAGGAAAACAGAGAAGACGGGGTATGAGCACACAGTGGTCTCTGATGTTAGCGTTGCCTGAGAACAGTTGTTTGAATTTCTTTCTGGAACTTCCATGGATCTTGCCAAGATCTCGCTGGGAACCCTGTGCCTGTTCCCTTGCAGCTGGCGGGGCCCCAGATCCTCACGGTGGCCACCTCCTCCTCCAGCGAAGAGGGGCGTCTGGGGAGCCCCAGTGCATCTTCTTTGTTTGTTTGCTGTGATTCAGTAGCAGGTGGGGGTGCAGAGTGATTTCTTCTGGAAACTACTCCGGTAGTCATGTACCTGTACACTTCATAGCCCAGTGAAAATCGGACATGAGTATGTCCCTCAGTGCGTCGTGTGAGAGGTCAGAGTGGGCAGGGAGCAATTTCGTTGCAAGAAGCCATGGGCCAGCTCTCAAAATTCATCTTCCTTTTCACGGTGAAAGCAATGGGCTTTGTTGTCAGGACAATGACAGTTACTCACTGGCCTGATTTGCAAGCCCTGGATTTATCTTTTCAAAGTAAAGGCCCCACATAAATCGAAGGAATAAACACTGTTCCCTAAATGGATCCACACATGCAAATCTCACGTCCGGTGGTGGGGCTGACGCACAGAACAGCACAGCCCCCGGGCCAGGTAGGAATTTTAAACCGATAACCTTCTCAGAACAGCCAATTGGGTCAATAATCCCCCAGCAGCAGGTAACAAAAGGCTGCTTGATGAGTTGCAGACAGCGCGCCCTGCCAGAGGCCCCTAATGGTCAGAAGTACATTCCCTGGTGTCTTGGGGCTTTTGTCCTAGAGAAATCTCTCCAGGCTCTGTGGGTTCTCTTCTGGCGCCAGCTCCCCGGCAGGTGAGGGGAGGGAGGGAGCAGAGAGAAGAAGGGCTTCCCTCTGCAGTGGCCCCAGGAAAGTGCTCTGCAGGGAGGAGGGAGGAGAGCTGGGGAAGGGCTGCATTTGACTCTGTCTTCTGCTTCCGGCTAGGGCAACCCAGGGCAGGCAGGAGAGTGAGCTTTGGGGACTTGGGACCCCTTCTTGGGCCTCCAAGAAAGAACCAGCTTTCCACCTGATCTCAGGCAGGAGAGGCCAGGCCCCACACCCAGGCAAACTTTGGAGGGGTGCAAGCTCAGTGTTGGCCCCCATTTTTGTGTCTCCTTTCCTTCCCACCCGTTCTTCCACACCCAGCACCCAGCTTGTTCTCACCCCCCAGGTCTCAGCTTGAAGCCACCTTTCTAGGCACCTACATGAAGTTACCCCTTCTCTCTCCCCCTCTTTCTTTAATCTCTTGATTCCTCCTTACACTCAGCCTGATTTGTCAGCTGAAAACTCATCTCCTCTAGACCTTCGGGTGCTGAGGTCAGATCATGTCTGCCTGGCTGGCTTGCTTGGTATACGGCAGCATCTTGCTGAGTGCTGAATCAATGGGGGATGAATACACGGATCACACCCAGGTCCTCTCTTTCCCAAAGCATCTTCTTACTCTTTCACATTCATAGAGGGTCTTCTAGGACAAAGAGAATAAATGCTAATACACGTAACACTCACCCTCTGTCAGACACTCCGCTACGACTGTTCATTTCCTTGTCTAGACCTCACAACTCCGCGATGTAAGCATAATTCTTATCATCTTCCTTTCACAGACAATGAAACTCAGTTTACGTGACTTGCCCGAGGTCACGCAGCTTGTAATTGGCAGAGGTGGGTTAGGAATATGGGAGTTGATCTGCCAAGCCCACACCCTGATTATATAGTCTCCTCATCCGACAGCAGCAAATGGGGGCCTCCCTCCTAAAGGCTGAGTTCAAAGGCTGTCAGAGGCTCCACCAGATGTACTATGGAACCAGCAAGGGAATTTTTGGTAAATATCATCAATATCCCCATTTACTTGAACGGCCGGCTCCCGCCTCTTTTTAGTAGGCTGTCATAAGTCAGAAAGGCAAACAGCTTCAGTAGCCCCCTTCAAGAACCCCCCTCCCCAGGCTTGAATATTGAGAGAAATGATGATGGTGAACATTAAAGTGCCAAGAAAGGAACTTGTTGACTGCACAGAACATCTGAAGGAGTTGAGCTGGTTGTGGGATCTCTTGTTGGGATGAGAGGCAGCTGCCTGGGGCTGTAGGACAGGTGTCTGGAGACTGTCCTCAGTTATAGGCAGGGGTGGCTGGCCGAGGGCTGTTCTCCCAGGATCCTCAGACCATCCTGATGCAAAGGGGACCCAGTCCACAGTCCCCCCTCCCAGTGGGATTCTCTAACAGGGCCTGGAATCTTATAATTTCTGCAAAGCATTCACCTTTATTATCCTGTGGGATTCCCATGAGCAACCCTATGATTGGAAAAACACGAATAAAAGACAGGAACATGTTTTCCTTTCGGAAAATTGTGCTAATAAGTGGATGGCGCGAGGAGTGATCATGCATTACTCTTGGGATACCGGTGGGAATAAACATGCTGGGAGGAAGGAAGGCTGGACGGGCAGAGGGGCTATTTTATGCAGAGTCTTAAAATTCAGAGAAGTTTGAATGCTCTATTGAGTCTTAGGATGCCTGTGAAAGCTTTTGAACTAAGGAATGTCCGTTCATTTATTCATAATTTAACAGAATGGTAGCCACAGGTGCTGCTATGATGAATAAGCCAGTCCCTGCCTTGTGTGATCTCTTGGACTGGTAGAGAAGACAGGGGTATAAGCAAACACCTACAACCCAGCTGGACAAGTGTGCCGGCAGAGGAATTTCCAAACAGCTGCTCAAGCACGAGATGGAGGGCTCTCCCTGGGCAGGAGTTGGGGCCGAGGCCTCCAGGAAGGTTTCCTGGGGAGAGAGCTGAACTAGGTTGTAAGTGATGAATAGGAGTTCACTAGTAGAGGTTTGACTATAAGTGTGGAGGACGTTCCAGTAAGAAGGAAAAGCATCATTCAAAGCCCCGGTGTGGGAAACAGCAATGTACCACTAAGGAATGCCAGTCTTACGGAATGGAGTATTTTGGGGAGAGAGGAAGAGAAAAAGAGATGATGGTGATATAAAAAAAAAAAATAGAAAGAAAAGAGGCTAGAAAAGCTGTTGGGGGTCTGCTGGTGAAGGCCCTTGCCTGTCCACATCAGAGTTTGAGGCCAATCCCAGCCTTTTGCCTACTGCAGCGGTTCTCAACCTGTGGGTCGCGATCCCTTTGGCGGTCCAACAACCCTTTCACAGGGGTCACCTAAGACCATCCTGCATATCAGATATTTACATTATGATTCATAACAGTAGCGACATTACAGTTATGAAGTAGCAACGAAAATAATTTTATGGTTGGGTCACAACATGAGGAACTGTATTAAAGGGCCAGAAGGTTGAGAACCACTGTCCTATTGCTTTCCAGAGGAACACCAGAGCCCTTGGCATGGAGCACACATTCCAGTTCGAAGGGGTCCTGTGGTCTGGGGTCTAATATACTTAAGGAGTTCTTGGGTTAGACCACGGTCTTTTTCACTTCCTGAATTTTCAGAGAGTATTTTATTTGTTTTTAGCATGAAGCATGGTGTTTTATTGTATACGATAGAAGCACTTTTGTAAGATTCAATAAATCTTTGAGAGGTAGACGGGTTCTCCCGAGAAGCAGAATGTACACATATATGTATGTGTGTGCATGTCTGGCTGTCTATTTATTTATCAAGAGGGAGGGAGGGGAGAGAGAGAGACTTAATTTAAGAAATTGGCTTACAAAATTGTGGTAGCTGCCACGTCTGAAATTTGCAGAGCTCGCCAGTAGTCTAGAAATTCCAGAATGAAGTATTGAGTCTGAAGGCTGTCTGGAGGCAAAATTTCTTCCTCTTCTGGGGACCTTAGTCTTTTCTCTTAAGGCCTTCACCTGATTGGAGGAGGCCCACCCATATTATGGAGGGTAATCTGCTTTACTAAAATTCTACTGATTTAATGTTAATCTCATTTAAAAAAAAGAACTTCACAGCAACATCTAGACTGCTGTTTGAATGAGCAACTGAGCACTATAAGCTAGCCAAGTTGATGTGTAAAATGAATCAACGTAAGCACCCATAAGGCACTAAACACCGCTCTGGACACTGGGGCCATCATAATGAACTAAATGGATGATGTCCTGACCTATGGAGCTTCTGTTCCTATAGAAGAGTCTGACTGTCACTTATGGGATGAGTTTGGGGTGGGAGAGGTGGAGGAGGTTGGGGTCTGGGAGGCCAGAGGAGAGAATCTTATAAATAGCAGGAAGACATGAGGTAACGATGTTAAGATTGGAATGGGAGCAGTGTGACTGATGGGAGTGGCAGAGGCTAATAAGAGATCTGTTTTAGAAGGGGAGTAAGTAGTCATTGAAATAATAGGAAGGATGCCAAACTCTTCATTGTACAAAGAAGAAAGAACAGATCTTGAGAAGTGATATGACAAGTTTAAGATCTCATGACATGTGGTGAAATTCTTGATACTAGACACCCCTCAGCAGGTTTGCACTGACATCCTGGGTACTATGAATCACAGGTGTAGGCCAAATTTTAATCAATGTAAATTTAAGAAAAATATATACCCGAGGATGCTTTATTTGCCTACAACCAAACATAGCCTATTGTGAAAAATCAGACCAAGATTTGAGCTGAATGGGCCAGATGATGGTGGACAGCATAAAGTTCCCTTAACTTGAAAATGGTGGGATGAAAGGTCAGGATACCTGAGAACACGTGAGAACTTTGCCTCAGACAAGACCCACAACAAATCAGGCTGCAAATGATATAGCAATCCCAGTGTGTTTTTTCTGATGACCCAGCACCACTGCAGGGGCAGAGGGAGTACGGACTGTGGGCAAGAGTGGAGGGAACCAGCAGCAAAAGCCCCACCCTTGATGGGCAATGAGAGCCTCAGAGCAGCCCTGAGAGTGGCCGCAGGAGGCACCCTTGCTTCCTCCCCCGCCCAGCTGTGTTCATACTGCTAGCAGAGGCTTCAACGTCACTACATGTAGCATTTGTTCTGATTACATTTTGGAGATGTTTTCTATGGCAAAGCAGCACTGTTACATTCAGACATTTAAAAAAAAAATACTAGAGAGTGAACTGAACTCATCTTACTCCGGGACGGCAGCTGCCGGATCAAAGAGACCACGTGTCCATGGGCCACCAGACAAACAGACACGCTGGTGTCCCTCGTCTCCCTCCCGAAGCCTGGTGTGGGGTCGGATGGCTCCTGTGGCTGCTGGGTCTGGGTTCAGGCCGGATCAGGCCTGGGGGTTGGGTTCATGTAAGAGAGAGTCCCAGCATCCCATTCAGTTTGAGGTCAGCTGGGATCTGCCCCCCTTTTCTGGCCTGTCTTTCCCCAGCGATGCTGAGCTAGACCATCCTGCCCCTCCCCCTTCATAAAGGCTCCTCTTCCCTGGGCTCACTACCGGCTCCATCAAGCTGAGAGGCAATAGAACCAAAGACAGCCTGGGCTTAGGCGCCACTGGCAGGTAGAGAGAGAAGCCCCCTGACCAGACAGCAGGTGCAGTGAGGGCAGGGGGAGGCTTCAGAAAGTTGGTGGAAATCAAATTGGGCCTAGAGAGGAGTCAGGCGCATTCGATGCTTGGAATAACCATGATTGATTATGGGGGGACTGCTGTGTGCCCGGCTGAGCAGTTTGCATATATCTCATTCTTCATGTTCATGGAGGGCGAGTAACACAGCTGTTTTGCTCACCGCTGTATCCCTGACATCCAGAACAGTTTCTTGTTCAGTAAATATTTGCCTAAGCCCTGGGCAGGTAGCTCAGTTGGTTAGAGCATCGTCCTGATACACCAAGGTTGTGGGTTTGATCCCTGGTCAGGGCACATACAAGAATCAACTAATGGTCCTACCGGCATGGCTCAGGGCTTGAGCTTCAATCTATCAGCCAGAGGTTGGATTCCCTGCCCAGGTTGTGGGCTTGATCCACAGTCGGGGGCATGCGGGAGGCAGTGATTCTCTCGAATTGATGTTTCTATCTCTCTCTCCCTCTCGCTTCCCCTCTCTGATATCAATAAAAATATATTTTTAAAAAAAGAAGCAACCAATAAATGCATAAGTAAATAGAATAACAAATGGATGTTTATGTTTTTCTCTCCCCCTCCCCCCTCTAAAAAAATAAATTTGCCTAGTACCAGAGGGGTAGGCATTATTATCTTTCACAGTGAAGAATTTCGGTTGAGAGACAGAAGGTGGCCTGCCAAAGCTGCCGGGATGGAATCAGGACTCAAGCCCAGGTCTTTCGGACCCGGAGCTCCCACTCTTAGCCGTTCCACTGCACCAAACCGCCTGGGCTTACAGAGGGCTCAGGACCTGCAGCGTGTCGTCTGGAATCAATGCTGGGACCTACCCAGTCTGGACTGTGGAAAACCAAATGGAGTCTTCAGAAGAGGTCAGCATCATTCCCACCCCCTTCTACACGCCACCCCCATCACTGCAACTTCAGGGGCGAGCCTCTCAGCCCGCAGTCAGACCTAGAACAGTGGGCACACGGTGGCTACTTACGAATACTATTTGAATGTGTGTCCTTTCCTTACATGGACATTGTATTTTTTCCTTGCATGCTTGAATTGCTCTTTAACTTTGCTTGCATGTATACCTGGTCGTCCCAATTTAGATTGTCAGTGAGTTGTCTGCTCTCAGGGTTATTCTCCGACATTCACCCACCCCCCCCCACAGCCAGGCCAGAACAGAGCACATGACACCACTTACCTAAGCCCAGCGGTTCTCAACCTGTGGGTCGCAACCCCTTTGGCGGTCGTGGCATTTAAATATATAAAATAAATATCAAAACAGTAAGTTTTTGTTTTACTACGGCCGAAAATATCAAAAAATTTCTATATGTGACACGGCACCAGAGTTAAGCTAGGGTTTTTCAAAATGCTGACACGCGGAGCTCAGAAGGTTCGCCATCACTGGCTAAGCCCAATACGAGCAAAAGCTTGTTAGGAAGCGCTCCCCAGGCAGGGGCTCGGGGTCACCCAGCTCTCCTTCTCCTCTTTCCACTGTTAGTTCTCTCAGTTGCTCCATCTGTGTGACCCCAGGAAAGAGGCTGAACAGGATGAGAGGATGAGAGAAAAGCCTGGTTCCTACCCTCAAGGCTGTAGCAGAACAGGTGACACAGAGACGCTTATTAATAACGATATCTCAGAGTAGAAAGAAATGGTTCCATTAGCGAGATGCAGATAAAGCTCAGTCCAGCACGTCACAGGAGGGAGAGATTGTTTCCAGCTGTGGCGATGGCTTCTGGGATGTTCACTGTCTTATGCCACTCACCCCCATCAGAGAGTGGTGACCTCCAAAGACTTCAAAGGATCCCGCTAACGCAGGAGATAACTGAGCACGGGAGAGCCTCGCCTTGGCGGTGGCCCTTGGAGTCCTTTTGCACTCACTGCAAAGTGGATTCCTGTTTAAAGGCTCATGCTGACTACAGAGAGCTCAGAAAGCAGAGAGACAGCCGTAATTCTGGAAAGAGAAGTTTTAGAAGAGCGTGAGAGCGGAAGCCAGACTGCAAGGATATACGTTGGGAATGTATAATGAGGAAATGGAGACATCTAGTCATTTACCCGGGCCTACACTGAACCATCCTTGGGTGCATTGCTGCTTCCATTGGCCAATGCCCAGCATCATTTGCCCAGCCCGTTCTCCTAGGTTCAGGAGATCAGTTTCTCTCCACTCACCCCAGTTAGGCTCTCTTAACTTAAAAACAGTGCTTAGCACATCGTAGGTGCTGTAGAAGCGATTGACAAATAACATTTGGCATTCCTAAAGCAATCAACCCACGTGGAATATCAAAAAAAGGACAGGGTGGGTTAGACATACCTAGATTTCAACTCCCTTTCTGGTACCTAGAAGCAGTGTGACTCAGAACAAGTTACTCGTTTTCTCTGAACTTGTTTGCTCATTTTAAAAATGGGACAACAAAGCCTTCATACACTGTCCTGAGGATTAAGTGTGATAATTCACAGCATGTGCTCAACATCTTCTCCATTAGTATGTTTCTAATAAATGTTGGTTTCTTCCCACTTCGAATACATGTTAATAAAGCACTAACCCTCACAAGAGCCTGTAGGATTCGTTCCTAATTCTTATTCAACACTGGGGCCAAGTCTCAAAGAAGGGAACAGGACCAAAAGCATTTTCGATGGTTAGAAATCTGACTGGGTTTGCTTCTCAAAATAGAAAAACCTCTACCTTTCATGTGCACTTTAAAGTAATCAAGAGAAAAAAAACTGCCTTCTGCAAACACGAGGCGCGGTATTGATGATATCTTTCAAAGCCACTGCAGAATTGTCTAACAGAGCTTATTTGCGGGTGACGTCATGAGATGCCTGGCCGATCTGAGAGTAGGACTCATGTATGAGACCAGGAGAAAGCCAAAACCGCAGCAGGGACGGTCTCCCATAAGCAACAACAGATGAAGCCACAATGACGCTCTCACCCACACGCCACCTGCTCCCGTTCTGCAGGTGCATGGGGGCAAGAGCAGGAGGAAATGTTCTGGGATGTAGCAACCACTGTCTGACTGCCTCCTGGTCCTATTCCACATTTTAACCCTGGAAAGATTGGAAAGACGTGGGATTTTAAATATAAATGTCAAGGCCACATACAAAGCATTTGGTTAGTTAGCAATGAAGTAAAGTGATGTTTTGGGTAATAAGTTCTACACCCCCATCAGCGCGACTTGACGGTGTGTGATGTGATTTCTCTAGCAATCTAAAACCATCAGCTGAGCTCTAATCGATGAGACCAGAGGGGAAACTGTTCTGCCTTCCCCGCTTCCTCCACCATAAACAAGGAATCGTCGTCTCTATTTCAGATGATAAATAAAACTTCACCTAGAGTCTAAAAATAACTATTTCCTCTTTACAATAGCACAGCCTAAGTGTTCTGGTAAGGCTGGTACCAGAGAAGAAAAGTTTTTTTTTTTATATTTTTTATTGATTAAGATATTACATATGTGTCCTTGTCCCCACGTTACCCTCTACCCACCCCCCCCCCCCCCTTCCCCCCCCCCCCCCCTCCCCGCGCCCCTGGCTGGC
>NW_006299262.1:294222-305430 GCF_000327345.1 Myotis davidii | reverse complement strand
ATTCAAAAAGACAGCCGCGTCCTCAGGTGCCAGCCCCTTTCCGCGCGCGCGCGAGCCCCTTACCTCTGCGCTTCTCTTCTGCAGCTTCTCTTGCTCTCAGTGTGCCTTTCCTTCCTTCTAGTTGTAGAATTTACAGTCAGCCAGGCTTCCTGTGGTTCTGGATGATGTCCGTATTGTTTTTCTGAGGTATTAATCAATTGTTGTGAGCGGCATTAATTTCCCGGTGTTTATCTCTGCCGCCATCTTAGTTTCTCCGAGAAGAAAAGTTTTGACAACCTAACATTGAAAGGTCAAAATCCGTCTGCAGGATAATTAAATTTGGCCCATTAATTTTCCAGCCCGCCAACCAGATATATGTGTAAAGGAGATAAGGCGAGCTAGAAGCAAAGACCCAAAACATACATTCATATCCTCTACTTTCTAAATCTTAAAATTATTTCTTTCTTAAGAGGGGAAAGACGAACTATTTCAGAAGTTATCTATCCTTCTCTCTTGTTTTCTCCCTGTTCCCTGCCATTCCTTCTCCTTCCTTCCTCTTCTGCTCAACTCTCGAGAAAAGTCCAAGGATCGAGGGGCTAGAGAACTTTCATCTTACATTCGCTTTGCTGTCCAGGGCGGGCCTTGGACACAATGAGGGCTTGGGCCCTCTCAGCCCCAAGCTCGTTCCCTGTCCTGCTCAGACTGATCCTGCTCACAGCAGCCCCTGAAGACTAGGAAACCCCGTTTTCTGGGCCCCCCAGCCTAGCTGCTGCCAGAGATCTGAGGCTGCAAAACCATACCTGGGTCCCCTCCTCCTTGGCAATGAGGCAACAGCCAGGGCGAGTGGCCCTTTGCACCCTCTGAGTCGCATGCAAACGGCTGATTGGGGGTGTAATTCGACAGCACATGCTCCTGGGTGCCTGCAGCTGTGCTTCTGAGCAAAGGGAGAGACCCCCGGGGGGAGGACAGGGCCTGCCAGGCTGCTCTTCTCCCCTTCCCTAACGCCCAGGACCGTCCCGAGGAAGCCGATTGGGGTGTGCCGGGAGCAAGCCAAAGAGGGGAGAATCCGGTCGCCCCGGGAACATCAGCAGCATGATTTTATAAGTCGGTTTAGAGGCAGCTGCTAAGCAGTTGAGTTTCCAGGCTCCTTTTCAAAGCCGAGGGGAGATTAACAAACAGACAGCCCTCCTCTTTGCTGGAAACGTGAATTCGTAGTGCCACCTCCTGGCAGAGGTGACCTCCTGGCGCAGGCTGGGGAGCCTGGCATCCATTTTGTGCTGGAAGGAATCCCAGGGCTTGTTCTAGCCCAACCCGCCCTCCCTTTACAGGAGAGGAAGTCGAGGTCTGGAAAAGTGACATAGCAGTATCAGCAGCGGAGCTGACACTTAGGAACTAGAGTAACCACGTCGGCTGAATCCTCACGAAGGGCTGAGCCCGTGCGAAGCACCTTACAGCCTCACAAAGCTCCCATTTTCCAGGTAAGAAAAGTGAGGGCCAGCGAGCCTCCAGTGACAGCTCATAAGTGAGGCGCTCCTCACTGCCTTCCTGGTACAGCACTTGCCGGCCAGCTTTCAGGCTTTTGGATAAATACTCAGCCCAGGCTGCAGGGGTCTGGAAAAAATGCTGCCTCTGGACGACCCATATTGCTCTGCTCCCTGGTACCAGATCTCCAACGGACAGAGGCCCCATCTGCGAAGTGGGGCCTGGGTCTGGGGAACCCTGGGAGTGGCTCCTGAGAAATCAGTAAATAACCCTCATCGACACCGTGTTCTCTCCATGAGCTTTTGCACAAATGCCAGGCCGGCATCTCATTTGGAAAATATGGTTCCTGTGTGAACCGCAGCAGAAACTCAGCAGGGACTTGTTAAATGAGTTGTTGCGAAAGAGAATTCAGAGGTCATCTCCCCAAGCAGTGCTGTACCGCCTTCTCTCCCTCCCTTGCTCTTCCCTCCCCACCCCTCACACACAAACGCCTCTCCAATTTCTTATTCAGCTTGACTATCTTCAGGAAACTGCACTATTTTCCGAGCGGCCACTTTTCAGTAAGTGCTTATCGTTAAAACTATTCCTATTGTTGTATTAGTTTGTCATCCAACGATTGCACTTCCCGGCCTAATTCTGACCTCTGGGCCCACACAGGACCTCTCACATTTGTCCTCTACATGACAGCGGTCAGGTTTCCACTGGGCTCCTTCCTGTTATGTTGAAGATCCCTGGTTTCTTTCATAGTTTCTATACGGGGCTCCCTTCTCCGGGCACATTGTGTCCCCAGAACTTGACTGGGCATGCTGGCATATTGGCCGCTGGGGAGCAGGGCTGATTTCTCTTGTTTAAGCCCAGGAATCCCGAGGCCCAGGGCTGCCTACCTCTGGACTCGATATGTGAGAAAAACAAACCTGAACTCTTTCCTAACTGATATCCGTACCTGCTCTGCACGGGACACTGTGCTGGCTACTGTCCTACTGCCACCTCCAATCACTGGGGAAATTACTAACCGCTCCCACCTCAGTGTTCTCGTCTGTACAACGAGGCATCTGTATCCAGTTATCTTTGTGGTCCTTCCGGGTCTGAGGTCAGCTCTACGGGCATCACCGCTGTTAGTCCCAATGCCCACACTGGACTTCTAAAACAGGCCTGGCAGTTTTCTTCAATGGTTTACAGTCACAACTGTATTTGATTTGCATTTTGATATTTTTTTTTAATTTAAGAAAAGGTATGTGCTTAGTGAGTGTGTTTATACCTTGTGACCCTACCGCTTGGAGAGTTCTTAATATTCCAGATCGATCTCTTTCCTCCTCCCCACCCACCCCTTGTCATCCATGCCTCAGGCCCGTTCAGGGACAAGCACCCCAGACACCCACCTCCATCACTTGGTTCTGAGAAAGAGAATTGGGAACTGGGGTGAGGGCGGTGGTGTGGGCTGTTGCCCTCTGGCCACCAGGCTCAGGTGAGAAGGACCACCCAGAGTATGTGGACATGTGATGAGCCAGGTGCAGCACTGGCTGCTAACTAGTGCCCGGACGTCTAGGCCTGTGTGTCCATCTGGATGATAGAGGGTGGGGAGTGCTACCGGCCTAGTCTGCCCAGTGAGGTTGCTCTGAGGAGCTGAGGAATTTTAAACACTGTGGAGATGCTGTTCATGCCAGGATCAATTTTAAGATTCTGATAGCTACTTTTCCCATATGATGATAATTTTTAAAAATTTTTGTATGTTTTTATTGATTTTAGAGAGAGGGAGAAATAGAAATATCTATGAAAGAAAAACATCAATTAGCTTCCTCCTTCACGCACCCTACTGGGGATCAAACCCGCAACCCGGGCATGTGCCCTGACCAAGAATGGTGACCTCTTGGTGCATGGGTCAATGCTCAACCACTGACCCACACCGGCTGGCTGATAATTTTTATGACCAGCTTTATTATCATTATTTGTTATAATTCAGAGCTAGTAGACGTGGAACTTTGTCCTTTCCCAAATATCTCCATGTCGTTAGAACATGCATTTATTTGTACAATCACTACATGTATCTGACCAGAGAAGACACAGAGTAGAGCATCTAATTATCTGTCACAAAAAGCATTTACTCTATTCCTAAAGAGCACCTCTTTAAAGTAAGTGACAGTTGCCCGGCAATGGCTACGAAACTCAACACTATTTCTGACTTTGACTCTTAACTCACTGAAAACCAACGGAAGTGTTAAGCCTGAAACGCTCATTCTAGCCCTGCATCAGGGCTGATGGCTGCCACTGTGTTCGCGGTTCCCTTGTAGATAATGGAGGCAGGGCCTGCTCCAGTGGCTGCCACCGCATGGGAATAATCATCAAAAGAAAGAAGAGACAAAAATATTTTAACTGCCTTGTAACCTCTCCTTAGCTGTGAAACAAGGCGGCTTTTACAGCTGCCCCCCAGAGAGACCAAACACTGGGCCAGGACTGTTGTGAATGCAAAGCTATAAAGTCCAAGCATTTAACAGGAGTGTTACTCTGTAATCACTGCTGCGCTTTACAGAGCCTGCCCTGCTCCGCAGGCTGTGGCCGCACAGAGAACACCTCTCAGCACCTGCCTTTGCCAGCTCACTTTGTGGCAATTGGAGGTGAGGTCCGAGCGGGACTTGCAGTTGGAGGGAGTCTGGGCCCTGTGATGCTGCCGGCACTCAAACAAGGTTTCCCAGGAGGGGTCCCGGGCTTGGATCCATGCAGGTGACTTCCACTGCACCAAGCCACACAGGGAGGAAGGTCAGACACCAGTGACCCTGACCACCTTTCCGTCTCTCACACACAAACCTCTCGGAGGCCAGGCTCTATTCCCTCGGAAAAATACAATAAAATACTTAGACAATTTTTAAATTAGACGCTCTCTCCTAATGACATTAAGCAGATCCAAAGTTGTTTGGATTTCAGCATTTAGGGTCTGTCCAGTGGACAACCAGCTTCCTGCTCAGTCACCCGCTGGCTGAAAGGCCTCTGCCACTCGCATAATTTCTTAACCCCTCACTCTTTTTTTTTTTTTTTAAATCCTCACCTGAGGATATTTTTCCCATTGATTTTCAGTCAGAGTGGAAGAGAGAGGGACAGAGAGAAACATCGATGTGAGAGAAGCACATCGATTGGTTGCCTCCTGCAACTTTGTCCCTGGAACCAAGGTACGTGCCCTTGACGGAAATTGAACCCGGGACACTTTGGTCTGCAGGCTGACGCTCTACCCACTGAGCCAAACCGGCTAGGGCTTAACCCCTCATTCTTAAACATGAACAGAAATCCAAGGATCACCAGACAGTAGGCTCAAACTGCAACGTGAAATTAAAATGAAGGAGCCAAACAAATAGAAACATTGACTCCAGAGGAAACCAAAGGTAGTTCAGGGAACAGAAAAGAACTTGGGGAAAATCTGTAAATGATATCCTCAGGAAAATGGGAGAAGGTGTCATGTCTTTAAAATGAGAACAGAACACGATTCCGTTTTCTCAAAATGCTATTTTAAACATAGAAACATTGACTCCAGAGGAAACCAAAGGTAATTCAGGGAACAGAAAAGAACTTGGGGGAAAATCTGTAAATAATATCCTCAGGGAAATGTGAGAAGGTATCATGTCTTTAAAATGAGAACAGAACACGATTTCGTTTTCTCAAAATGCTATTTTAAAAAGGAAAAATCATGGAAGTGATCTCGGAAAATAAAATGTTAATATCTAATATCTATTGAGATATTTGATAGAAATTTTAGAAAAGAAAGTCTTCCTAGAAGGCAAAATAAAAAGACACTAAACATTAGAGGAAGAGAGAAAGAACCAAAGAACATGGATAGGAGGAAATTTTGAAAGGAAGAATTTAAGAAAAAATGTCTAAAGCTGAATGACTTTACAGTGCCAATGAGTGACATTGCAATAAAAATGGTCACTGAGTACCTGGTACAATAAAGTTTAAAAAATAGATTTTTATACCTAGATAGAGCATGAAAGTTCACAATATTGCAATTGAAGATGATACTAAATGCTTCAAGAAAAACACAGAAATGTCTACAGAACAAGAATCAGAATAACAGTAGCAACAGCAAATGCTAGAAGACAGTGGGACAAAGTCCTTAAAATTCCGAGGGAAAAAATGACCAACTTTTGCATACTCAATAAAACTATCATTTGAACATAAGGGTAAAGCCAAGGCATTTTCAGAAGTTATGCATTTTTTACAAGAAGGTCATAGTAATGCTTTGCCCTTCTTACTGCCTCATGAACAGAAGTCCACCGGGCAGTTGGTTCAAACTGCACACATGCTATCAACATGGCTTATGACTGGTGATTAACCCTGATCATTTGGGTAAGGTGGTGTGGTCTGCAGGATTTCTCCACTGTGAAGTTAATGTTTTTCCCGTGGCATTTAATTATTCTGAGGACATACTTTGAGAACGGGCAAACATACCATTTCTCTGCAAACTTTTGACCACTTGAGCATCCACTAGTGAGTCTTGCCTGCAACAGTTATTACTGCGGTGTTTGCCTAATCATGATTTTCATTTTCTCTCATTTCTCCCACATTTGTTAATTCAATTCTTCTGTAAGGAATATTTACTTATTCATTTATTTATTGAATTATTTATATCAGTATAGAATAGACTCATGGAAATTTATTTTATCCTATGTGCTATAACTTAATACTATCATTACTTTTTTTTCTCTCAATTTGTTCCAGTTTTCACAGTTGGAAGCTCCTCCTGTGTCCTTTTGATGTCCCTTTATCTGTTTAAAAAATTTTTTAATTGATTTTTAGAGAGATAGGAAGAGAGCGGGAGAGAGAGAGAGAGAAACATCATCATGGCTGCCTCCTTCACACCTCCTACTAGGGATCTAGCCCAATACCTGGGCATGTGTCCTGACCAGGGATTAAAGCGGCAACTTTTTGCAACCTTTCTGTGCATAGGACAACACTCAACCAACTGATCCACACCAGCCAGGTCTGTCCCTTTATCTGTTTTTGAGCATTTCTTTATTTTCTGTAACTACAAGATGTTCCAGGCTCTTCTTTTCTTTTCCCTGCCCAGCCCTAGATTCACTATTTCTCCAAGGGGCTTGGTTCCTTTTATTGGAGAACTAGAGGCCCAGCGCACGAATTTGTGCACCAGTGGGGTCCCTCAACCTGGCCTGCGGGATCAGGCTGAAACCAGCTTTCCGATATCCCCTGAGGGGTCCTGGATTGTGAGAGGGCGCAGGCCAGACCAAGGGACCCCACAGGTGCATGATCAGAGCTGGGGAGGGATGCAGAAAGTTGGCCAGCTAGGGAGGGACCATGGGAGGACTCCAGGGAGTGTCTGGCCCTTCAAGCTCAGTCCCGATTGGCTAGAACCCAGCAGCAAGCTAACCTACTGGTTGCAGCGTCTGCCCTCTGGTGGTCAGTGCATGTCATAATGAACGGTTGAGCAGCCTTAGTATATCATTAGCATATTATGCTTTGATTGGTTGAATGGACAACCGGACATTTAGCATATTAGGCTTTTTTTAATATAGGATGATGGGTCTATCTACTTTTATATATTACAAACCATAGCTCATCATGATTCATCCAAATTTAATTCAGAGTCTGCCCTCTGGTGGTCAGTGCACATAATAATGAACGATTGAACAGCCTTAGTATATCATTAGCATATTATGCTTTGATTGGTTGAATGGACAACCGGACATTTAGCATATTAGGTTTTTATTATATAGGATGATGGATCTATCTACTTTTATATATTACAAACGATAGCTCATCATGATTCACTGGGAATCACTGATATAAACTTTCCTCTTTATTATTGCTTTCGCCACATCTCAGGGTTTTTAAAATATATTTTGATTTTTTTTACAGGGAGGAAGGGAGAGGGATAGAGAGTTAGAAATATCAATGAGAGAGAAACATCAATCAGCTGTCTCCTGCACACCCCCTACTGGGGATGTGCCCGCAACCAAGGTACATGCCCTTGACCGGAATCGAACCCAGGACCCTTCAGTCCGCAGGCCGACGCTCTATCCACTGAGCCAAACCAGTTAAGGCAATTAGGTTCATTTTTTACTGCTTGTGTGCCACATTGGGTTCTCCCACATCCTGGTCGCTTTTAAATGCTTGTTTTGGGTGGTATGTGGAACATCACTATGGTTCTGAGTCAGAGCATCACAAAAGTCTTATTGAGAGAGTGGTGGCTCCCTCCTCATCCCGACTAGCCCATTCTAATCCCTCCCTTCTTTCAACCTCTTGCCCACCCTCCCCCTGTGGGGAACTGTATTTCCTAAGGCTGCCATACAAAGTGCCACAAACTGAGTGGTTTAAAATGACAGAAAGTTATTGTCTCACAGTCCTGGAGGCTCAAAGTCCAAAGTCAAGGTGTTGGCAGGGTTATGGTCTCTCTGAATCCTTCTCTGCTACTTCTAGCTTCTGGTGGTTTGTCAGCAATCTGTGGGGTTCCTTGGCCTATAGATAATGACCACCCTTATCACTGCTTTCATCTTCACATGGTGTTTTCCCAGTGCCTCCCTCCACATGGCCATCTTCTTATAAGGGCACCAATCATATTAGATCAGGAGCCCAGTATGCCCTCATCTCAATGACATCTTCAATAGCCCTGTTTCCAAACAAGGTCACATTCTGAGGTACTGGAGGTTAGGACTTTTTGGGGGGAGTTGTGGGGGGAGCCAAAATTCTAACTGTAACAGTAAGCTCCCTTTTAAGTTTCTGGATTATCCTTTCTGTATTTCTTTTGTACGAAGGTAAAAACACATGTATATATCTCATATCCCTTCTTTCTTACATGTAGGACAGCAGACTATAGCTGCTCTTTCGCATGTTATGTTTACTTAACAGCACATGCTGAGAATCACTGCACATCAATCTTAGAGAGCTCTTCCTCATTCTTTTAGAGAGCTGCTTGTGTTCCATTTTATGGATGAGCCATAGTTTATTCAGTCTCCTATGAACAAGCATTCGGATTGCTGTCATGAATAACCTGTGCATGTATATTTTCACTTCGTTGGAACGGTATCTGCAGGATAGATTTCCTAGAAGCGGTATTGCTGGGTCAAGCTGCATGGGCAGTTCTGTTCGGTGTGGCCTATTCCTCCCGGCAGTTTACATTCCCATGAGCAAAGTATGAGAAGGCCCATTTCCCCACAAAATGCATTGTCATGCTTTTTAATTTTGGTCAGTGTCGTAGGTGAGAAATGCTATCTCAGTGCTGTTTAATTTGCATTTCTCTAATTACGAGTGAACTTAAACTTTTTTTTTCATAGATTTGAAGCATATCTTCCTATGTTTCCATTGGATTTTGAGTCATTTAAGTATTTTTTAAAACATTTTAAAGATATAATTCATACACCATAAAATTCACCCCTTTCAAGTATACAACACAATGGTTTTAGTATATCCATAGGATTCTGTAACCATCTAAGTTTACTAGAAGATTTTTATCACTCTGAAAAGAAACCTTGTACTCAACCCTATTCTTTCCCACTCCCCAGCGCTAGGCACCCTCTAGCCAACTTTCTATTCCTATATGGATTTACCTGTTTTAGACATCTAATCTAATAATAGACAAACAGGGTAATTGATGGTACCTTCGCTACGCCTCCCATTGGCTAATCAGTGAGATATGCAAATTAACCGCCAACAAGGATGGCGGTTAATTTGCATACATAGACTCGAAGCGGAGCAGCGAAAGTGCTGAAGGCGGCTCCGGCCAGAGCCAAGGCCTGGGTGCCGGGCGCCGGAGGAAAACGGGTGCCGGCAGCCAGGGGAAGGGAAGGCCTATTGCACGAATCTTTTTGTGCAACAGGCCTCTAGTTTAATATAAACAGAATCATACAACAGTGGTCTGTTGTGACTGGCTTTTTTCACTTAGCATAATGTTTTCAAGTTTCATCTGTGTTGTAGAATGCACCAACACTTCATTCTTTTCCATTGTATGAATATATTGCTTTGTTATCCATTCATTAGGTCAGTGATTTTCAACCAGTGTGCCACAAGAATTTTTAAAACAGGCAACACCTGACTAATTAGTTAACAAAGCAACAGAATTTTCGGAGGATGAGGCCCAGAAATCAGGATTTTAAAAATTTTCACAGGTGATTCTAATGTGCAGCCTATGTTGAGAACCACTGGATTAGATTGTCAAATTAAAAAAAATGACAACCGCCAACACAACAATAGTGGTCTGGTGTGACTGAATGAAAATTATACCTATTTTTTGTCAGATCAGTAAAAAGTATATTTTTGGTGTGCCGCAGGATTTTAGTAATTAGTTTATGTGTGCTATGAGATGAAAAAGATTCTAATGTGCAGCCTATGTTGAGAACCACTGGATTAGATTGTCAAATTAAAAAAAATGACAACCGCCAACACAACAATAGTGGTCTGGTGTGACTGAATGAAAATTATACCTATTTTTTGTCAGATCAGTAAAAAGTATATTTTTGGTGTGCCGCAGGATTTTAGTAATTAGTTTATGTGTGCTATGAGATGAAAAAGGTTGGAAATTGTGGCATTAGGGGATGGGCATTTTGGTTTTTGCTTTTTTAATAGCATTTATTAAAATGCCCATCTTTGTCCTATTTTAGATGCCACCTTTAACCGTCTACTAAATTTCCATATGTACTTGTGTCTCTTTCTGGGCTTTCTATTCTATTTTACCCGTCAATTTGTGTATTATGTGGCACTACCACACTTTTAATTACAGAGGATTTATGGTATATTTTAATGTCCAGTAGGACTAGACATCTCTGTTGTTATTCTTTCCCAAGTGTTTTCCTGGCCTTTTTTAAAAATCAAATTGTCTAAAAAAGCTTATTGGTAATCCATTAGATTATTTAATTAACTTAGGGAAAACAACATCTTTATAATGTTGAATCATACTATGTAAGATAAAGTTCCAGAATGCTTTTGTGTCTGTCAAGAGTGTCAAAACCAGATTTTAAAACTGTTTTTCGATGATTTCAGGGGCTCTGTTGCGTTTTCAGGAACGTGATAACATGCAAAATGGAGATAATATATGTCACATTCTATGCAGAATAAAAGAGCAATATTTTAAATGCTAATGTGACTCCCACAGTAAATGATGCTTTAAAAAACTGTAGCCTGATGGACTAACACCTTTGATGAAATTTTATCAATGTCAGTTGCAGAGAAATGCGCAGGCAGCCAGGAAATGCCACAAATGCAGGTTTATTTTCTTTCTTGGATCTTCCTCTCAGGGCCCTGCAGGGAGCCAGACCTTTCCCACCTAAACCACAAAATTTCTCAAGAAAGATAAACAGCATCTCCCTTCTTGCAGATGGGGAGCGGGAGGCTGCCATAACCAATGGAGTGAATGATCTGGACAAAAATCTTCTCAACAGAGTGAGGAAAAAGAGAAAGTGTGTAAGGACTGTAGCCAGGACAGCAGCGCCCATGTAATAGGATAATCAGCGCTGGTGTGCTGCACAGACTTACACACACAAACACACACACACCCTTCCTACCCTCACACCCCCACAGAGGACAGAGAATGACCAAAGATTTGACCAAGACACACAGGTCTGCAAACACAGACCCCGACTCGGCCACCCCCGTAGAGAAGTTAGAGCAAGCCCCTCTGTGAGGGAGGGGTGGTGTTCTACCCAAAGCACCTTGATACTGAGATTTCTAATCAGTTGTAAAAATTAACTAGAAAATCTTGTCCATTGCCGACACTGGTTATTGGGAGAATGTTGTTTTTCAAAAGCCTCTGCT
>NW_006299262.1:249432-293790 GCF_000327345.1 Myotis davidii | reverse complement strand
GGCGGAGAAATGGGGCTCCACCAGCTGAAATGACTTCCAAGCCCCATCCCCGGGCAGACAGACAGACATGGGAAGGGAGCCGTCCCCACATGGCGGCAGGGGAGGCGGAGGAGATGGAGGAGGAGCTGAGCCAAAGGGAGAGGTGCTGTCACTCTGGAAAAGATGCTGTAGATCAGGGAGGGGCGCCCGTTAGTTTAAAGTAGGGAATCGACACCGGGAAGAAAGCCTCCCGTTCCATCTGTCCCTTCGCTCGTAAGCGTATCTGTTCTCTGAGCCCCTGCCCACGAACAGCCAGCTCCTCCGGGAACTCAGCACTGGGAAGCCTTTGCCGCGTGGAGACGGTGAATCGCTTCCACACAACAGTCCAGTGACCTCACAGATGAGATGCGCAAGCAGGGACCCTGCCCAGGACCACCCTGCCCGCACCAGGACCTCCGCTGGCCAGGCCTCCGGCGCCGAGGCTGGTCTCGGTGACCCGGGCCCAGGAGACAAGGGCGAGGCTGGGAATTCCGTCCTCCAGGCCCTCAGCTCCCGTTCCAGGGCCCTTTCCAGCGGGGAGGTGTCTCCTTCGCCTCTCTCAGGGCTGGGACAGGTTCCCCCTGTCACCGGCACTTTACTGTGAACACATTCGGGGTCAGGAAACTTCCCCCTTTGTATTATAACTTCAGCCTTTTACGTGTGGAAATGAAAGGTCCTATTTGCTTTTAAGATAAGTTCAGTCATCAGCAAAAAGGTGTGTGTGGGGGGAGAGGCATATACCCAGTTGCCCTGGAATCTCACCACTCCTGCTGGGAGGCCAGCCCTGAGAGGGACCTAAGTTCAGTCACTTGGGGCATCGGGGTCATTGGGGTACCAAGGTAGAGAGGAGGGGCTTTTTCACCCCCCTGGGCTTGGCCCCTTACCTGCGCTCTGTCCTGGAGCTGCCAGGTTCCCTCCGGTGGCTGCTTGTGACACCGGCCTTGGTCCCATCCCTGCGGTGCAGCCTGCTCCCCGCTCCCTAACTCACGCCCAGTCTCTACCTCCTCTTCCCCAGGATTCCCCGGGTCCCGGGCCCCTGCTCCCTGCGCTTCTCCCTCCTCGGCCTCCTGTCCTGTTTCCGTGTCCCCGCCCACCCGCTCCCTCGTGCAGCAGCAGCTGTTTCCCATCCGTGAAGTGACCCGCACGTGGGGCTGGAGTGCCCAGGGTTCCCAGCCTCCTGGCACCTGGATGCTAAAGTGCAGAGGAGGGGGCCAAATTCTCAGAGGGGTGGGGGTGGGGGCACAGGCAGGGTCTGGGATGGGATGGAGCAAAGTGAAATGAGGCCTGGCCCAGGCGAAGTGGGGGTGGGAGCCCGGGTCACCCACAGGCATCTGGCTCAGGTGTGTGCCCACATATGGAGGAGCAGGGAGCACCCAGTAGAGAAAATTGTTGGTAATAATCACAGGTCCTGCCCTGGCTGGCGTGGCTCAGTTGGCTAGAGTGTCGTCCTGTGCGCTGACAGGTCATGGGCTGGATTCCAGGCAGCACGATCCCCAGGTTGTGGCTTCAATCTCCGGTCAGGTCAAGTACAGGATGCAACCGATCAATGTTTCTCTCTCTTTCTCCCTCTCCCTTTCTCTCTCTAGAATCAATGAAAAACATATCCTCGGGTGAAGGTTAACAAATAAAAAAATTTTTTAAAAAGTGTATCTGTTGAAAATAATAATTACAGGTCCTGGGATACCTAAAAAAGAGTGGTGGTGGTGGTGGTGGGGGGAACTAAAAGCTTGGTTTTGGCTAGAAAAAACACAAGTATACTGTTTGTCATCTTCCCCCAAACCACGTATTCAATTAAATACGAAGTATCTGAAAATTAACTCATCAGAAATGATGTTGATGACTCAGAGAAGCTCCCTTGGTTTGCTGCACATGTACTGTGGCCTCACAGGCTCACAGCTCTTTGCTGGTAACCTCCAGACCTCTACCCCCTTTAGACCCTTAACTGCCACAGATGCCTCCCCTTGGAGGCCACACCTGCAACGTCAATAGCCCCCCCGTTTCAGCTCCAGCGGCAGCACCGGCACCTGGCCAGCTGCTCCCACCTGGACGTCACAGTGCGTGCAGCCTGGATGCCTGCCTTCTCCCTCCTCGCCCCTCTCTACCAACAACCGGGCCAGTTCAACCTCCCCGCCTCTTTCCACACCAGTGTCTCTACCTGCGCTCAGATGCGACCATCTCACCTGTGTCACTGGAATGCGCTGCAACTAGCACCTGCCCCCCGTCTTGCCACCCTAAACAGGCACCAGGAGCTCTCCCAAGTTCATACCACATCACGCATTCTTTGGTTTGTGACTTTTGAATTGCTCCCACTGACCAGATTCCTTTGCATCGAATGTAAGGCCTTTCACGATCAAACCCTTACAGTTTCTCCAGCCCCATGTAACCACTGGGTTTTCACCCGCCGGGGGTGACTCATAATTATCCCTGAGGAGTCTCTTGTTGTATTTCACTCTTTCTTCTTCGTGGGCCACACGCACTGCTGAAAATGAGAGGCTGGTTCCAGTTCAAAGCCTTTCGCTGGACTGAGCTCTCAGCCAGAGGTTCTCCATCTGCACTCTATTAGCCTCCTGATCGCATTTTGTTATTCTCTTTGCACCAGAGAAAACAAACAGATGTCTCTCCCACAGTCTGCCTTCCCCCCAGTGTCAAAGAGGTTCTCTCCCAGGTGACCCCCTGCGACCCCACAGAGTTCCTTCCTCTGCAGTGGCCCTACCCTCGGGGTTGTCCAGCCTCACTGTCGCCCTCCCATTTCTGGCTGTTTCTTTCTGATAAACCACCCCATTCCCTGGCCCCCTAGCCTGTTCTGGTGATGATCTACCAAGGTCCTAGATCTAGCGCTTCACAGAGGGCGCTAGTGCCAACGATTCCCATCTGTTGGCTTCTGCCCCAGCTTCCATGACCTTCAGAACGGGGCTCCCTCAGTATCGCTGCTGGGGACAACCTCAGCACTGGGGAGCAGGCCTCAGGGGTGACTTGGGGATTTAGCTTCCCTCCCCACCATCTGCATCAGATCTCTCCCAAGCCATCCTTAGGAAACATACAATCTAAGCGGAAACAGTGTGCTTACAGTGTAAATACAGCTCCCCTCTCAACCAGACCACCATCCCTAAGCTCCTAAATGTAAACTTTGGAATTGCCACAGAACAATGGTCTAGGACAGTGGTTCTCAACCTTCTGGCCCTTTAAATACAGTTCCTCATGTTGTGACCCAAACATAAAATTATTTTCGTTGCTACTACATAACTGTAATGTTGCTACTGTTATGAATCGTAATGTAAATATCTGATATGCAGGATGGTCTTTGGCGACCCCTGTGAAAGGGTCGTTCGAATGCCAAAAGGGTCGCGACCCACAGGTTGAGAACCGCTGGTCTAGGATGTGGTTCAGCTTTCCATAGTTGGCGCTCCGGGAGGAACTTCTTCCAAGTCTCTGGAGTTGCCTGGAGGAAGCAGGCTAATTTAGCACATCACCCGGAGAGCCCCGTCTAGCTGCTTCTCAGTTCCCTTTTGCTGTGTCAAAGCATGACCTGCAGCCACGATTCCCATTGTCCAATATGGCCGCAGCCGTATGTGCCTATTTGAAAGGTGGCCAATTCTGAGTTGAGATATGCTGTATGCATAAAATGCAAATACATATAATGCCTTTGGAGACCTAGTACCAAAAAATGAAAAACACCTCATTAACAACCTTATATTGATCACGTGCTGAAATGGTAACATTTTAAATATGTGTGTTAAATAAAATATATTCTTATCAGTAAATTTACTTAGCTCTTCCTTTTAAAAAATGTGCTTCTAGCAAACCTAAAATTATAGATGTCACCTACATTATATTTCTATTGGACAGGCTTGGCTCAGAATGAGGACTTAAATATGTCCTCATACACCTTCCAAAGGTTTGCAGGAGGTGCTACATGTTTCGTCTTTCCTGCCCTGGCAATGCTTAAATTACTTATTAGAGATCTTGACGATAACCCCCAATTCCTATCTACATTGTCCCCAGATGCCAATGGGACAAGTATGTAAGCTGAGTCTCAATAACCACAGATATTGAATCCTGGTAGGGACTGAGTTCATAGAGCTTTCTTTTTCCCCTTCTCACACTTCTTTTGAAGACAAGGATAAAACGTGACAGAATTCCTCATAGCTTAAAGCCCGCCATCAACATATATATGCACAAGCAATACACCATTCCAACAAGCAGCAGTACTGAAAAAGGAAACCCAGTTGGCAACTACTCATTTATCACTGAGAACTTGGTCACCCTGTTGGATTTTTGGATGACCATAAGATATTTCACCAGCATCAAGTCTGGAAGAATCTTTATATATATAATGTTTTTATTGATTTTTAGAAAGAGAGGAAGGGAGAGAAATAGAAACATCGATGAGAGAGGAACATCGTTGATTTGATCTGCTGCCTCCTGCATGCCCCCTACTGGGGATCAAGCCCACGACCTGGGCATGTGACCTGACCCGGAATCGAACCACAGACCTCTTGGTTCCTGAGTCGAAGCTCAACCGCTGAACCATACTGGCTGGGTAAATCTGGAAGAATCTTTATGCTGCACTTGGTCTAATGCCCAATGACAGAGTTTAACGAAGTCATTCATTTGGATCCTAGTTTTCAACTCCAGCACCACTGAAAATCAGGTTTGTTTGAACTGAAGTTACCCTTAGATCACTGTGCTCATTACTTCATATTAATTTGAGAGAATATGCTTGCGTTTCTCATTTATAAAATATATGTTACAGAAAACTCTCAGGAAGGCATGGCATTTGCCTTGCTAATAATTGACTATTTTTCATAAGAGAAATTAAATGAGAATCTAAATGATGAGCCGAGTATGTTCATGAACCTACAGTTATGGCTTTAATCTCTGATTAGCTTTCCAAAGAGAAAACTCTGCTCCAGACTTGCCTGATTGCCCAGGGCCTTCTAGGGACCAGGGCATTTGTTCACCTTCCTTCCTGGAGACTGAAGGATGAAATGACCAGCCACTGTGGGCTGTAAACGGCTTTCTTCCCTTCTTGGTTCTATTTTGATTTGCACCCATGTCATTATCCAGAACCTGATTTCATTGGAAAGAATACCAACCCTTTAAATAAATAAAGAGAGCAGCTGTGGCCTTTCATTTCTGTGTAAATAATAAGGACTCTCCTAAGGATGAGTTGAATCTAATTTCAGGCCAATTCAACCTCGATGCTGCTGAGAAAAACACAGACCAGCGGCTCCTCTGAGGACAGTGACGTGTGAATCGACGGAGCTGTGGCTGAATCCTACTGGCTGATATTAGCATCAGTTTATCTTGCCTTTCATTGGCTGAGAATGAAAAACGGAACTGGGCGCTCTAAAATTAGACATATTTAAGTGCTTTTCAAACCGAATCTCCATAATCTGTTGCTATGCTTACATTATGCGGGAAGCAACATTTCTAGGAATTGTCCCCAAGGGTTCTAAGCCCCCAATCCATGCAACCTGTGAATGCGCGAAGACCTCTTTTCCCTGCTTGTCACGCCTATGGCACAGTGGTCCTCGAAAGGGGAGATTATCGGGGCGGGCCTCATCTATTCACGTGAGTCTTGAAAACTAGAGAACCCTCTCTACCCGGTGGCAGAAGGTTACACAGGAGGGGACACAGGGGAGACCCTGGGCATAAGGACTGAATGATAGAGGGAGCCAAGTGATGACGAATGTATGTGGCATCTAGAAGTTTAGAGTGGCTCCAGCTGCCAGCCAGCCAAAAAATGGGGACCTAAGCCACAAGGATTTGGGTTCTGTCAACAACCTGAAGGTATCATGGAAGCAGCTAAGAGCCCAACTGGTTGACAACTTGACTTTGGCCGAGTGAGACCATAGCAAAGAACCCAGCTGAGCCCACGTAGACTCTAAGCTACTGACCTGTGAGATAAAAAATGGGTGCTGTGCTCTGCCAGCGTGGCTCAGTGGTTGAGCATCAACCTCTGAACCAGGAGATCACAGGTCATTTCCTGAGGGGGCACACGCCAGGATTGCAGGCTCAGTCCTCAGTAGGGGGCATGCTGGTGGCAGTGAGTCAATTATTCTCTCTCGTTGATGTTTCTCTCTCTCTCCCCATCTCCTTTCCTCTCTGAAATCGATAAAAAAAAGTGGGTGTTGATTTCAGCTGCTAAATTTATAGTACGGAATTTGTTATGCAGCAATAGAAAACAAATACTAGTACACCTTGGTAATTTGTTTGCAGGGTTCCATAGTTTTTGTTGTTGTTGTAGTTCATAACCCACTGAGTGTGCAAGCTGTGTTGCCTCAGGTGAATTTCTTGCCCTTCTTGAGCCTATAAAACCTGCCTCGCTGAGTTTTCATGAAGATTAAATGGGATACACTTAAATGTTTACTGCAGACCTGGGCTCTCAGCAGGATCTCACTCAAGTCCCCCCCCCCCCCGTGTGTGTATTTATTTAGACCCCAATGTCCCCCTAAACACGGAACTTCCTGCATGTTGTACAGTGTACAGTGCTGGGGACACTGGTGCTCAGAGCATGTGCATTGCATGGACTGTATACACAAACAGTACTCATCAGATCGTCAATTTATCAAATATTTATGTGTTGGTAAATGAACATATTAAAAAGATGTATACAAAGTAGTCTTTGTTCTCAAGCTACCCAAAAGGGTGTGGGAGTCAATTATGTAAAAAAAAAAGAACTGCAATACCATTGAAATGCCATTCATGCAAGTAAATATCAAACGGCCCCTTTCCACTGGCCCGAAAGGAGTGATTTCTCAAGTGAGGGAGGAAAGCAGGCACCGGACACTCTGAGATGATTAGGGGCTGGAGAGGGTGGAGCACCAGTGCCGGAGTGAGGATGACAGAAGGTGGAGCTCATGCAGAGGACAGACTGCATTTCATGCCAGCAGGTTTGGGCTGCATTGTTTCTGGCTCTGAGGGCCCCCAGAGGAGTTTTGACTGTAGAGCAACCTGATCGGATTTGTTGACCGAAAGGAAACACTGTCGGGGGCTGGAGGGACGGCATGGAATCGAGTGCAGGAGAGACTAGCAGCACCTACTCCGGGTGCTAACGTAGTGATCATCTTTAACTTTCAAAAACGAAAAGCTACGGAAGCCCTTTGTCTTTAGGTGATGCATGGTGTGGGCTAGCCAATGCTAGAGCCGGTTAGCACCCGAGGAGAGGGGTGGAAGCAGAGAAGGCGGTGGCCTGAGTCCCAAGGAATCTCTGGATTTTAGCAGAAACAGAAGGCTGGCGCAGGGAGGGGAGTGGATTCCTTTCGAGCTGGGAAACTTCCAGGTGCCCGAGACGAATGAGGCAAAGGTCCCCAGTTCTGAATTAACTCTCAGAACTCTTCTCCTAGAAACGATGGTGTCGACCACGGTTAGGTTCAAGGCTGGCCTTTTTAATGACCAGCAGGCAGTGCCTGAAATCCAGTCCATTTGTAACTTTATTATTTTGTCTTCTGGATATCTCGCTAACAACCAGACTTTTGGAACATGACCTGCTTGTAAAGTGGAGACTACCTATGGTGAATAGTGTATAATATGTAATGATGTTAGTTCATCAGATATAAACGCAGAATTCAAGAACTGTCCCATCTGTGCTGCTGCAAAGAACTAGGCCAGGAGACGTCACCCAGAACACTGGCTTGGAGGCATTTCTATTTAAAAGGAATCACAGTTTTGTTTTGTTTGTTTTTTTAATGAGAATAGAACTTTATTTGAGGCATCAAGATCTTAAAAAAATGATTTTATACTTTAAAGTATTCAATAAATGTTGATACACTAATCTTGATATATATAGATTTTACCATATTGGATTTTTAAAAACAAGGTCAAATGGCTTAGAATCAGACAAATTGTGTTTAACTTAATAATTATATGGAATAATTTTAGTATTATAAATAAAGAATGAAAACAAATAGCATTTACATTTCAGTTAGGAGGAAACGCATTTGTAATACAATTTTATGTCGATGTTAAAATTTGTTTGATTACAGAGAAAATACAGGCTAAAATTGTGTGCTTATCATTTCTAGAAAAATATGATCTCCTTGCTTTAAGAAAATGACCCTACCTACTCTCCAGCCAGAGGATGCATGAGAGATGCTGTTCTGTCTGTGCTGCTGGAGACAGGTTCCTCCCAGACTGTCAGCCCTCCGCGGGGAGACAGGGGGATGATGGCCTGTGGCTGGGGGCTGGTGGGGGTGAGTCCGGTCTTATTAACACCCTGGTCTTATTACAGGATCATCCAGATGAACAGCGAGCTTCATATTTTCTCAAGCTCTGATATCGGCTACGGTATTTTACAGAAGTGACATTTAAGCACGCAGGTGGGAAAATTCTGTTTTAACAAAACTAGTTTTCACATTCAGTTCTACATAATGAGAACATTCCAAAATTGACTGGCCCATGTTAATTACGTTGCTGACGTGGAGACAATGGATTCTGATGGTAAGACTCATGCATCGATAAACATATGTATGCATGTATGTGTGTATGTATTCGGTATCAGAGATGTTCCTACTTCCTTGTCTATTAGCAGTCCGTTTATTTTTAAATAAAGAGATCCTTCTTTGGGAGTACAGTGAGTGTCCACGCCTGATTTGACAAAATCTGACGGCCGACACAAAGCATCTTCTGCTTGTAGAATACTTTACAAGACACCTCTCCGAAACGGCCATCTGACGTGGCGCTCAGGGTGGGCACGATGATTCCCATCTGACAGGTGACGAAACAGGGAGCCCAGAGAGGTTGAATAAGTTGCTTCAGTTTAAACAGCAGGTGGGTGATAAAAATTACGGACTACACCTGCCTGCTGATCTTGCCTGAACGCTGGTTAGCCCAAGTGGAGATGAAACCCAGAGTGCAGTGACCTGTGAGTTCCTTCCCCGAAGCTGAGCTGTTTGGAAAGTGGTTTTGCTACTGTCACGTGCGAGATCTCTACCAGGGGCCAGCAGGTAACCATCTTATTATACCAACCAACTGAAACCAATAGCCAGAAGCACCTCTTACAACTCTCAGAGGATATGTACATATATGTATTTAAGAGGATTCATAACACTTATATGATATTTACAATGATTCCTAAATCCCCAAGATACCATATTGAGAAACAGGTTTAACTTTTCGCAAGAGTGTTTTCTATAGAATCATTCTGATGGAAACACAGTCTTGGTGCGCTGCTTGGCAGGCACATGGAGACACTTTCCCTTCCGCCTTGTTCTGCTCACCCCTTCGCTGAGGGTGTAAAAATGCTTTCACATGCGGTGAGTTCCTGCGGATGAGGGCTGAGCTAGATTTCTCGGGAGCTGACGGCTCTCACCCAGGGCCTCGCACAGTGTGATGTGCACAGCAGACATTTCATACGCGTTTGTGGGATGGAGGTGGTTGTCAGGTACTTGAATTTGATTCAAGTAGGATTCTATCTGTAACATTTTGCTAAAGAGTTTGGGAGTTATAGTAAAACATCGTCACTTTCAAAGTAAACAGTATATTTTTTTAAAAAGCATTAAGAAATGTGGTAATAAATTTAATACAAATTATGCATTATAGCTATTCTTTGGTTACTTTTTAACAAATTATTTGGTTTTATGACTAAAGTGACATACTAAAAATATAAAAAGGCAACTACAGGAATTAGCTTCATGTGTAAACATAATAAACCCTGTAAACATAGAGTTACTACATAATTGTGCAAGTGTAAAGAGTGTCTAGTAACGGCAAGTACTATACATTGAACTTAGCTCTTCGAGACACACTGAGAAATACTGCTTTGTGGAGCTTCAGCTTACTGCGGGAAGAAGGAATTCTTTGAACTAAACTACAACATGAGAGTGATGACTGCTCCGATGAACCAACCATAAGGATATGGAGGCAAGAGGACGGCGTTAATACTTTCCACCCTCTGCAAATCTGAATTTGCTTCACGTCTTATACACCACTTTGTTGAGCAAAACCACATATGAACAAAAACCAAATACTTCTAAAATGAAGAAGTAAACCATTTTTGTTGTTGTTATTGCCAGTGAGTCAGCTGACTAAAAATATAGTAACACACTTTCCAAGGTTGTTCCAAAAATCTGGGCATTACGGTGCATTAGGTAGGTCTACAGAGCAATAAATAACTGTAGGCAGCACTAAATATAGTGTGGTTTACTCAATTTTTAAGTCTCCTTTTCCAAATTTGGGTTTTCCTTCTCAAAAAGCATCAAACGCTTCACACATGACACTTATCACAAATATTTCACAGTTATCATTTCAGTAGTTTAAGAAAGGACTGACTGCCTGGCGAATACTGGAAAAGAGGTAAATGTTAAGGACACATTCACTATTTCAGGCACAAAGGACTTAGGTCCTGGAGTGTGAAGTCTAAAGACAGAATGAAACAACTGTGTAAATGCAACACATTCTTTTAAAGGGGATGAAATACTGGTAAAGTCGTCACGCTATTTCTCCTAAAGCATTTCTGTGATTTTCTCCAATATCTGGGAAGAATCAATGGCTAAGTTTTAGTAGTTCCCCGGAAAATTTTAAGTCAAGATGTTGCTTACAAAAACGTGGCAGTAAAACACCCTAGACTGTTACTTGTAATCTAATCAACTCCATCAAAACCCTGAGTGTTCTCAATCGCCACCTGAAGTTTATCCCATAATTCTTCAAATGATTCATAGGGTGGCAAGTCCAGTCGATTAAAGCTGAAAAACAGAGAGGAACTGGTTATGGCAGACACCGACAAAGCGAGTATAAAGGACGTGTCATCACTGTGGGGGAATGAAGATACAGGACTGCGCTCTAGGCATGGACTCTGCCCAGGACTTCTGGGTAACGTCCTCCTTCCCCCACCACCAATGTCTGGGTTCCTCTGTCACTTTAACCTCCGAAAGGCAATGTTCTACCCTCTTGGCATGACCCATCATTCATGCGATGGAGGCAACACAGGGTCAACAGTTGACGTTGCATCTCCAATGTGCAGCTACCTGGACTTCAAACTCCAACCTACCTTGGGTTGGTGTTGCTGTCTCCTTTTCTTCCTCCTCCTCCTCTTCCCCTTCCTCCTCCTCCCTTCCCTCCCCCAGCTCCTCCTCCTCCATAGCACAGAGGGGCCTTCTGTACCAAAAGAACTTTGCTCTCTGAGAACTTGTTCTCTCAGAGTGTAAGAATCTGCTTACCACGTATGGGCCCTTGGCAGCTTTTCAGGGGTGCCCCACTGTTCAACTGTAAAAGACTGTGGTCCGTTTGAGCCTGTAAGGAAGAAGAGCTGCTTTGGTTTCATTTACTTTTTACAGGAAACCCTAGGCATTTCACAACTCACGTTTTCTGTTGTAGAACTTAAACACACAGAGAACTCATCTAGTTTTTTAAAACTCAAAAGAAATGAAGGCTGTCCTATGCTTGAAGGTTTTATTGCCCAGCCATGGAATGAGGATTCCTTTTCCACTGAATCACCCTGCCCCTGGGGTGAGATGTCCCAAGGTGCTTTTGCACCTAGTCCCGCATTTCTTTTTATTCTCCTTTTAAAAAAGATTTTTAAATTGATTTTGAGAGAGAGAGGAAGGGAGAAGGAGGGGAAACACTGATGTGAGAGTGGACCATCAATCGGCTGCCCCCTGCACATCCTCAATCAGGGGTGGAGCCTGCAACCAGACAGGTGCCCTGACCAGGAATCAAAGAGGCACCTTTCAGTGCATAGGATGAAGCCCAACCAACGGAGCCACACTGGCCAGGGCACCCTGCATTTCTGTAGCCCGCCTCCTTCACAGGGACACAGAGAAAACAAGCATTTTCTTTTTTTTTAGGTGTCCCACTGGAAACAGCTTTAATTTTTCTGATTATAAAATTTACTGCAAAAATTAAACCAAGAAAAATATGATGTAAAAATCACCTCAAATTCCACTATTAAATCTGAGTAAACATCCCATCATGAATCTTTTGTGTATGTGCATATAAATAGAATGTGATTACGTTACACATACTACATTTTCCTTCTATTATGGATATTTCTAGAAACTCTTTTTTCCTTTGGTGTTTTCACTTAGCTTCTTCCTCCTCTAATCCTGAACATTCTCCAACCGCCCAGGGAATCAATGCTGACAACCCAACATGTAACCTTCCATACTTTTCTCCATCCTGTTTTCTCAAAAAGCATTGCTTTTCACACATCACAATTATGTTCACAGTTAACACGTTAGTGCTTTTGTCATCATTTGTTTTCCAGAATAGGAAGTCTAATCTATTTCCCAGCCTCTTGATTCTCTCACCTGAACAATCCATTGGGAAGACTCCTTCTAAGTCAATCTATATACACTCAACATACTTTTCATTGGCTAGATAATATCACATAGTAATATTAATATTTTGTAGCAACATTGTCCTTTGTAAATACAAAGTAACTTGAATTTATATTCTAATACATCTTGGCTCTGTGTGTGGGATATTTTCCCCAAATTCCAAAGTTTGTGAAATCAGTGGATGCCTATAGGCCTGGATGCAGAGAAGAGGGAAACGGAGGTAGAGATGAAAAGGGTGTTTGCCATGATTTCCTCTAGGGAATGGCTACAGCAGAGCAGGAGAGGCAGGAAAGGGAGTCAGGTGAAACACCAGGAAGACAAATGCCAAGAAACGCAATTAGGCAGGGAATGAGCACACTGACTAGCGGCAAAGCTCCCTCTCATTCTTCTCACTGTGGCTGGTTATTCTAGACCAGTGATGGCGAACCTTTTGAGCTCGGCGTGTCAGCATTTTGAAGAACCCTAACTTAACTCTGGTGCCGTGTCACATATAGACATTTTTTGATATTTGCAACCATAGCAAAACAAAGACTTATATTTTTGATATTTATTTTATATATTTAGAAGCCATTTAAAGAAAAATCAACCAAAAAAAATGAGTTCGCGTGTCACCTCTGATACGCGTGTCATAGGTTCGCCATCACTGTTCTAGATCAAGCATGGCAAACTCAAAGGCCAACACGGGCCAAATAAACGAGGCATGCGGCCCGTGGGCTGTGAGTTTGACATGCTTGTTCTAAAAAAGTGGCAGCAGCTTGATAGGTTTTGCCAGCAAATATAAATGAAGTTTAACAATATCAGGTTTTCCAAGGAGGAGACAGAGGGGGTTAGCAATCCCATCAGGCCACAGGAGCTTTCTATATGCCCAGAAAGTCAGCCTAGCAACCACCTAGGCAGCAGTCCCCGACTTCCCCTTCCCTGGACAAGTCTAATCTTTGTTGCTCTGAGTGGGACTCTACTCTTGGCAATACTTTCTCTGAATGACTTGTTCTTCTTGCTTTCTTTATTTATTTAGTGAAAGAGAGGGACAGACAGAGAGAGAAACACTGATTTCTTGTCCACCTATCACGCTGGTTGACTCTTGTATGTGCCCTGACTGGGGATCAAACCCACAACCTTGGTGTATTGCGACGACATTCTAATCAACTGAGCTACCTGGCCAGCCTTGGGATCTCTAAAAGCAAATAAATGTAATTCCCATAAACAATATGTTAAGATAGGAGACAAATTGCTGTGCTCTGTATCAGAAACAGTACTTCTTTTTTCTTCTTTCTCCTTCTCCTTCTTTTTTTTAATAACAAAACACAGCTCTAGAGCTATGAGGTTAATAGACCAGAAAATAGTTTGATAGGCTATATAGAATTTCACTTTAGCCCTGGCCAGTTTTGCTCAGTGGATAGAGCACTGGCCTGTGGACTAAAGGGTCCTGTTTGATTCCAGTCAAGAGCATGTACCTTGGTTGCAGGCTCTATCCTCTGCCCTGGCCGGGGTGCTTGTGGGAGACAACCGATCAATGTGAGACACCGATATTTCTCTCTCTCTCTCTCTCCCCTCCCCCCCTTCCACTCTCTCTAAAAATCAATGGAAAAATATCCTCGGGTGAGGATTTAAAAAAAAAGAGCACAGAATTTCACTTTATAGAAAACTTAATGAATAGTTATTCTGAATAGCAAGAGATAGGTGCATTCTTATCCCCAGTGTCCATATCCCACAGGGCTGAGAAAGAGTAGCCTAATGAGACTCTCCACCCTCCAAATCCTGCCCCGCCCCGCTCTGCCCCAAGGATTCCATGACCGAGTAACTTTGGAAAATCTGCTTTTTTTCCCCCCAGTAAAGGCTGAAGAAGACCCAAAGGAACCAGTTTAACTTTGTTTAGTCCAGTATTTCCCCGTACGTATTCTTCTGACACTCTTTGCTGTTTGTTGCACACTTACTAACACTCTGTGGAACTTGCCCTAAACTCACACTACAGGCAACGCTTTTTCTGTATTGGAAGGAGAAATTTAAAATTCAAGGAGGGAAAGTAACTCAAGTCATTTCATGTCCCAGTTTTCTCCTTTACTATCTCATTAGAAGGTGTACATATATTTTGGCCTACTTGAATGTATCTAATTAAATCATTTAAAAATCTTGTTTATTAAGCTAAACGTCTGTATGAAGGACAGAGGCTTGAGGACTAATCAGCCATGACAAAGACAACTGGCACTGTCCCATTTTTAAATGCTGATGGAAAACGCTTACCGTATAGTTCGGCAAATCCATTCATAGGCACTCGAGACGTGCCAGTGACGAACTGAAGTAATCTTATTCTTTTTTCTGAATCCATCATTAAAACAGCCTGAATAACATAAAAACAGCATTTAGGACTATCATTGGAAAAAAGGCACCAAAACTATCCTGAAAAGTATACTGTCTGAATTTAGTTAGAGCAGTACTGACCACTCAGTAAATCTGCATGTTCCTTTTAGTTAAGCTTGTGTTTATGGGTCATTTACAAAGTTCTTGAAAACCTTATTTCCAAGGCTTATAGGAGAGTAAGCCTAATAAAGTGACAAAAATTTCTTCTCAGATGTGAGTCGTGGTTTTTAAAAAATTATACTTATTGAATGGTATACACATTTCTCCATACGACTGAAAATCACATTAAAAGGAGCCATGTAGGAGTCCTAGACAATACACTGCAGTTTGTTACAGGTTCTCTGGAAGAGTCCCTTCTTCAATAAGAAACTAAGTGCCTATTTTAGCTATCACTGCCATTTGCTAGATTCTGAACATTTTACTTACTTACTAGTACCTACTAATGTGGATGGAGGTTGGGACCATACCCAGAAGGTAGAGGTATATAGTACGAAATCAAAGATATCTTTTGCTGGGCTATATTCTATCTTATGTATGAGAAAGTAGCTAGTATAATTAAGTATGATCGAATCTATCGAAAGTAATTCATGGAAACAGAAGCTCTCGATTACCTTCCAAAACCACTGGATGACTTGGTGGTTGACGCTGTAGCCATTTTTGTACTTGGTGTGTTCTCTCCAGTCATTCACATCGACATCTCCCAACCCGCACATAAGAAGCTACACAATCAGAAATGCCAAACTGTCGATGAGAAAAACAACGAGCACCAAAGTTCCATTTTAACGTAAAAATGTTTCTTACCTCGAGCTCATTTTCATCGAAAATTTTGATGAGATCCTGTGGTATTAGTTCAAAAAATCCCTAGAAGAAAGAATGGATTTAAAAACCTGGTTAGCAGGGTCAATGGGCAACCCTCTACTTCAGCTCCTGGGCGCTTCTGGAGCAACCCCACAGCCACACAGATCCTATCATCACACATTCGTGCCCGTGTCTATTCCACGTTTTAGACACTCTGCTTCTTGACAGCTATGCCTTTTTGCCTGACATAGCACAAGACACATCGTCAGTGTTCAATATTGAATAAATGAAAGATTATGTGATAAATATTTAACAGAAGATTTTAAGTTAGCTTAAGAAATGAGTGCCCTGACAATAACCCAACTCTCAACTCAACCGGGATTTCAATATTGGCAAGAAGCTATGTGTCCCTTGTCTGTTCTCTCAGAGATTCCTCTAAGTGGCAATTTTAAAGCTTCCCTGTACTCCTCAAGCCCCCCTCCTCAATGTCACCCCTTCTTTACAGGAGATAATTTCTATATGAGAGAGCCATAGAGGCAATTATGCAGGACGGAATTCACTCAACCTTCCACCTCCCCATGTACAACCAGCACCAACATCCACCATGGCCTGCTTCCCACTGCTGTGGAGGGAGGTGCCACTCCCTCTCTCTGCTTCATCTGCTTCCTCAAGGTCACCGCACTGAACCTCCTTCTCTTACCAGCTTACTCTTCATGCATTTAAGTGCACTCTAGCCATATCTACGTTAAAAATAAAACCAAAGAGCAAACACCCCTTTCCCCTCTTCACAGCCAAGTTCTTGACAGTGTTACATGTTATCAGCTCTACTTGCTCACCTCCTGTCTTTCCCTCAACCCATTGCAATCTGACCTCTATGCCACTGCTTCCCCGGAGCTGTCCTGGGAAAAAGTCAAAGCAACTTCGCGGCTACATCTAATGAGCAGTGTCTACTTCCATGTCTTATTTGGCTTCTCTGCAGTACATTGTTGAAAACAGCTTTGTTCTTGAAGCTTTGCTGTTGATGGTTTTGCTCTTATGTCTCTGTCTGCCTTTGCTAATTCCTTTGAAGTCTCCTTTTCTCACTGTCGATCCTTTAAATGTTGGTGTTCCCAGGTTTCCACACGTGGCCAGCCTCTTTCACCTCCCTGTTCTTTTGAATTTTCCATCTGATCTGGTCCACAGCTCCACTACACCTTCACAGACGATTCCCAAATCCATACTGCCACCCCAACTATCCATCCTTCAGTCACCCTGTGCTGTGGATCTCCCCTCCTGAAGACCATTCAGATGCACCCGCAGCACCACTTTCTTGGTTCCTAATCCATTCTCCATCCGGATTCTATAGCTCTTTCCCAACCAGACCATTCCTCTTCTAATTCATTGCATATCATTTCCAGAATGGTCTGACTAAAGTGTACATTGCATCTTAACACCACTTCCCTTCCTCTCACTGGACTTCAGAGAAAACTAACAAACAGGCCCTTCACAATCTGGTTTTTGGCCAGCTCTCCGGGTTTAGTTTCACCTTTTGCATCCTCTTTTCCAGGATTGGAATTGCTTGTCTGCTGTCAAATGTGTGTGTAGTCGGTCTCAATTGCTGCTCTCTCAGAACTGCATTTCCCTCCTTTCTGTGTCTGGCCAATCCTTCTAGTCCTTCCCTGCCCTGCCTCCACTCTCCCCACTCTGGTCTCTCCTTCCCTAGCACTGCAGGCTTGCACCTGTCCATTTCAAGTTTTAGATTCTCTGCTCCCTGATAGTACGGCTCATGTCTTTTTGTCTGATGTAGCACCAGTGCTCAATATTGAATAAATGAAAAAGTATATAAAAAATATTTAACAGGAAATTTTAAGTTAGCTTAAGAAATGAATGTCCTGCAGAAACCGGTTTGGCTCAGTGGATAGAGCGTCGGCCTGCGGACTGAACGGTCCCGGGTTCGATTCCGGTCAAGGGCATGTACCTAGGTTGCGGGCACATCCCCAGTAGGAGATGTGCAGGAGGCAGCTGATCGATGTTTCTCTCTCATCGATGTTTCTAACTCTCTATCTCTCTCCCTTCCTCTCTGTAAAATATCAATAAAATATATTTAAAAAAATATTCCATTCCTTACATTTAAAAAAAGAAAAAGAAATGAATGCCCTGATAATAGCCCAAATGTCTACCAGTTGAAGGAAGTTTAAATAACTTAAGAACTAATATTATGAATAAAATGCAGCCATGAAAAATGACCCCTATATCTCTTGACATGGTAAGATCTCCACTAAGTATCTGGTAAGAAAACAAGTCACAAACCAACAGGTACAGTGTGATCCCACACAGGACAAGAAACAAATGGCATATCCCACCATTCTTACAGCACTCTCGTTCCTGTGTTCACTGAGGCCACTGAAGGTGGAAGGTGTGGGACTGGGGACGGGAAGGGCAATGGGAGGGGGGACTGTCAAGGTTTATTGCATGGACCTCTTGAGTGACTGAGGATTTTGTTAATATAAAAATCTAATTAAATTGGGAAGTCACATGCTAATTTTTCTCGGATATGAGAAGCCCCAATATTTACAGTTTACGGATTATACTTTGCAATTACAGAAGAGCAAACAAAAGATGAGTACCTCTTTAAAAGCAGCCATTTGCTTCTGGATTCGATTCACAAATCGCCACTGTATTACAAGGCTAAAAGGAACAAAAAAGGCTGTCTTTTTCATACAAATCAAGAAAAAATTTCAAGGTATATTTATCCTTTGTAGAAACAAACAAACAAAAAATAAAGACTAGCTAAGCCCAAGATAAACCCTGAATCTGAGTGGGCGATAAGGCATTGTTAAAGAGAGAGAACGCGACATCGTGACTCTAGCTACTGGGAAAGAGCTGGGAAAGACAGAGAATGACAAAGAGTCTTCCTGGAAAGAAGTACAAAATTATTTCCAGCAAAGCACTTACTAACAAAATACTTACTAAATATATTCCTTTTTGTTCTTATTGGTGACAACTATTTCTGATCCACCAACTTTCAACTCATGCTGATGTGTCTAAAATAAAGCATGACACCTTCATATGTTAGTTTAGTGAAAAAATATATATACATATTATAGTTACACCAGAAACCTGGTGTTTTAAATTAAATCCATTCAAAACTAAGAAAACTTAAAATATTAGTTTTACTAAAACAAATACGGAATGAGTCAAATGTCAAAGAAAGCAGAAATTCTTGCTGAGAGACAGCTTTTGTTACTGGAAGATAAGTTTAAAAATAGAGCACAGAAATGTTTTGAGTATATACATTACTTAACGTCTAAACTTGTTATAACATTTGTATCATTCATTCATGTACCATTTTAATTCATCAAAGTTTACAAACCTGTCCAAAAAGTTCTTCATCTATGACAAACCTGAGGTCCAGTTCTGTTGGATCATTTTCAAGAATCCATCTTAGTGAATTGTAATATTCACTATCCTAGATAGGGAAAATTACATATTTAACATTTGTACACATATAAAAAGAAGACACCTGCACCTGCAAAGGAAGTATACTGAGAGTCTGAAGGAATAATGGGACCAAAGGTGAAAAAGTCATTGGACACCTTTTCCATACATTCACATGTATTATAGACTAGTGGCCTGGTGCATGAATTCATGCACATTGAAAGGAAATTAATTAGAAGAAATATTTTAATATCACTATTCACCCTTTCTCTATAATATAAGTGTCAACCATATTCACAACTGACAATGACAGATGGAAACACATGCGTGCAATTGGCGCCAGTGAGAGCTTTATATGTATCATGCATGCGCGAGTCAACTTAGCCTTTTATACATGTGAGTCAAGTGTCTAAGCTTTCTAAATCTCCATTTTCCGGCTAATGAAAAGAAAATAGGATTCCACCAAGTTTCCTATCTACCTACCCCAGAACTCCTGTGAGGATCAAATGAGATGAGGCATGGGAAAACGCTTCACAGACATTTGGTTAAAGTGTAAAACGTTTCCACCTGGCTATAAAACAAGTCATGTTCCTGGGCTGAAGAAACTGCACAGAGTCTAGTCCAGCCGTGGGCAAACTACGGCCCACGGGCCGGATCCGGCCCGTTTGATGAATAAAACTAAAAAAAAAAAGACCGTACCCTTTTATGTAATGATGTTTACTGTGAATTTATATTAGTTCACACAAACACTCCATCCATGCTTTTGTTCCGGCCCTCCGGTCCAGTTTAAGAACCAATTGTGGCCCTCGAGTCAGAAAGTTTGCCCACCCCTGGTCTAGTTGCTAGGGAGAAGAAGCCAGGTGGTGCTACGTGATGTCATTACCCGGACAGACACTTAGCATATTACCCTCTTATTTATATAGCTAGAGATGGATAACTAGTATGTGTGAGAGTAAAAAATATATACATCAATAGAGTGGGGCCTGCTTAAAAGTTTAGAACTTTATCTCTGTGTGGAAGCAGTGGAGGTAAAAATTTTATTACCCAGTTAAAGGTCAATAAAGCAGCTGTCAGATGAATCGTAACCTCCATGGCTACCCAGGATCACACAGCACCTTTCTCATGCGGCTGTGAGACTGTGTGTGTACTGTTTAAGTAGCAGTGAGGGGGGCTGCTATTTATACCTGGCCCAAGCTAAAGAACAACCTCAAATACAGAACCTCAATTAACCAACTCAAGTAACTGTACAACCTCATGATTTGTAAAGAATTATACTGTTCACACTGATATTGTGTCACAGAAAGGGGACACAAAGTGAACGTGGTGCCGAGGAAGAGGTCTTGGAACCCCTGTGCACACAGTGTTTGAGGCTATTCAACATGGGCCATAGTGAGGGATTTAATCTTTCTGTTTCTGTTTCTTTGTAGTGGCCTAATCTCAAGGTCTTGCCTTTGAACTGATATTTTGAAAACATATGCTATTCATGATAAATGATCACAATTCAAATGTTGATGCGAGAAATACATTAAAATGTTGTTCAGCATATTGAAGTATTTAAGGAGAAGTTTACTGATATCTGCAACTTTCTTTGAAATGCCATCAGAAAAACAAAATGGATTGATGGATAGAGGGGTGAATAGGTGAACAGGTATGTGATAAGTAAGTATAGATAAAAAGCCAGTAGTGGAATCTGGGTAGTGGCTACACACATGTCCACTGTAAAATCTTTTCATCTTTTTTTTTTTAAAATATATTTTATTGAATTTTTACAGAGAGGAAGGGAGAGAGATAGAGAGTCAGAAACATCGATGAGAGAGAAACATCGATCAGCTGCCTCCTGCACATCTCCCACCGGGGATGTGCCCGCAACCCAGGCACGTGCCCCTGACCGGAATCGAACCCGGGACCCCTCAGTCCACAAGCCGACGCTCTGTCCACTGAGCCAAACCGGTTTCGGCAAATCTTTTTATCTTATTACATGTTAGAAGTTTTTCATAATAAAATGTTGGGGGAAATGTTCATTTATATTTTGTAACATTATAATCTATTAATTTCTTTATCTTTAAAAGGTAACTCTTTAAAATATTCAGTTGCCTGTTAAATTATTCTCTCTCTATATTGTAAGTGAAAATGACATACCACTGATTCCATATCATGAAGTGTTATTGGTTTGTGTAGCATCATCTTGTAAAATGGGCGGATGAAAAAACCTTGCAAGGAAGCAAATATTTTAAAAATGATTACCAAGTGAAAGAAATCAGATCATCACATTATAATTACATTATAATATAATATTATAATTACATATAACAAAGTTTTAAGCTGAATACTAACCATCCAACAGTTTGCCATGATAAACTGCCATTCCAGCTACCCGGCCAATAAACTTGAAGTAGGAGAGGTGATCTTCATTACACAATCCAGAATTTGGATTTATCTGCAGGGTATAATTATCCCTGCAAAGACAACCACATTTAAATGCTCCTCTCTGTATTTCTTCACATAAAAATTTAAAAATATGACTGATAATTATAAATTATCACTCTCTTTTGAGTTGTTTACCTCTTTTAGAACCATATTAAACCTCTGGATTTAATGGTTTTCAAAACAGTAATTTCTGTCAAAGGGAGCAATAACCCCAATGTTCATTGAAAGATAAATGGAGAAACAAAATGTGGTATCTATATATATAAAAGCCTAATATGCAAAGTGTCCCCTCCGGGACCAGCAGGGGATGGCGCGGAATGAAGGAAGGCCCTGGCTGGCAGCCAGCAGCTGCTAGCGACCCTTCCAATGCACAAATTTCGTTCACTGGGCCTCTTTATAGCATAATGGGATATTATTTAGCCTTTAAAAGGAAGGACATTCTGACACACTCTACAATACAGATGAACTTTGAGGACATTACGCTAATGAATTAAGTCAGTCACAAAAAGCCAATGCTGTATGATTCCACATACATGCGGTGCCTAAAGGTGACACATTCACAGAGACAGAACGTAGTAAAGTGGAGGCTGCCAGGGCCCGGGAGGGTTAGCGTTGAATGGGTAAGGAGCTTCAGTTTGGGATGATGGCAAAGTTCTAGAGATGGATGGTGCTGATGCTCGCACAATGATTGATGTGAGAGTACGTAATGCCATGAACTATACACTCACTTTAAAATGGTTAAAATGGTAAATTTTATGTTAAGTGTATTTTCCCACAATTTAAAAAGTTATTTTTGAAACAACATTAGTGCTCCTCTTCCTTCTGGCACAGTGAACCACACAGTTTCCTTGCACCATACAACTCTGGCCCTTTTAGGACAGTGATGTCTTTGTCTGTATACGGTCACTGTAAAGGTGCTTACGTAGCAGAATATTCAAACAACCCATAATAAGGGTTAAACATTTCCTTCGAGATCAGGAAGAACCACTCTCTGGCGACTCCTCCGTAATCTAATCCTTTTTCGCCATCAAACTCAATCCAGAGTCGAGCCTTGAGGAAGTCCGCTCTCTTAACGCCCATAATCCTCCGGTAAGAGTCCTCGAGGACAGTTGCTCGGCGAAGTTTCATTTCTAACTTGTTTGGAATGTCATTCTGAAAGCCCAGAGAAGAGAGGCTTCTGGTTTAAATCAATTCAACACAACGGCAAATTTCTCTCGCAGGAAGCTTCTACAATTCACTGTATTCTATCTTGTGCCAAGGCCCCTTTTCAGGGAAAGCATGACCAGGAATATTTCCTCTAGCAGCGGTTCTCAACCTTCCTAATGCCGCGACCCTTTTATACAGTTCCTCATGCTGTGGTGACCCCCAACCATAAAATTATTTTCACTGCTACTTCATAACTGTAATTTTGCTGTTATGAATCGTAATGTAAATATCCGATATGCAGGATGTATTTTCATTGTTCGCGACCCACAGGTTGAGAACCGCTGATATGACAGAATCATGCGTTTTCTCTAATCACTTAATAACACAGACTTCTGATTTTTATATCTGAAGAAGCAGCTACCGATGGTGGCAGTAACGCTCAGGCGAAGGTGTTTCGGGAATTGTCCTTTGCTTATTAAGTTCCCATGAAGATCCACCTGAGACCTACAATGTAGCTGCTGCCTGCTACTTGTTGCCTGCCTGTCAGGTCAGGGATTTTCCCTGCTCCCCCCATTCCTCCTTGGAGTCTGTCTCATTCACTCTTTAATAGGTATTAATATTTACAGACGGTGAGAGGCATGCTCCCCACATTTTAATGGGTTAATGCGATTACGCCCCATAACAGCACTATGAAGAAGCTACTATTATATCTCCCTCTTACGGATGAAGAAACTGAAGACAGGAGTTAAGAAAGGCGTAGCTCTTGGGTCTCAGCTCTTAAAGAATGTGCTACATTCATTGTTAAGGATAAGGCAGGGGTCAAGCTTAAAGATAGCTCAAGGCTTTGTAGCGCTGGTTTTTAATTTTTCACCTCTGTCTTGGTGTCCTGCTCTTTTGGAGTGACGTGTCCAGATACGGATTTCATTGTTTAAATCATGCCTGCGATTTTTTGTTAAACGGAGGGGGGTGGGGGGAGTCAGATTCTTCGCCTCCTGTGCCATACTTCGGGAATGACACCTTGTTTCTTACCGTTCACTCATGCTTTTAACTCTTTTTTTTTTTTAAATATATTTTATTGATTTTTTACAGAAAGGAAGGGAGAGAGATAGAGAGTCAGAAACATCGATGAGAGAGAAACATCGACCAGCTGCCTCCCGCACATCTCCCACTGGGGATGTGCCCGCAACCCAGGCACATGCCCTTGACCGGAATCGAACCCGGGACCCTTCAGTCTGCAGGCCGACGCTCTATCCACTGAGCCAAACCGGTTTTGGCATGCTTTTAACTCTTAATACACCTTTGTTGCAATGTGGATAATTTCCTCACAGATTTTCTCTCTTAATCACCAATATATGTCATGATGGTTGAGAACATGGACTCTGCAGCTTTGCCACTAACAACCATGGAACTTGATCACATTCTCTAATCTCTCGGTGCCTCAGTTTCCTCACCTGTAAAATGTGATAACAGCCCCACCCCTGGCATATAAAGAGCTTCCCAGACCAGAAACATTTAAAGGAGTTCATCACCACTAAACCAGTACTACATGAAATGTTAAAGGGTCTTTTTGAAGAAGAAGGAGGAGGAAGAAGAGGAGAAAATATAAACAATAAAATGGCAATAAATACATACCTATCAACAACTGAATCTAAAAACAAAATAGATGAACAAGCAGAATAGAAACAGACTCAGAACAGAGAATGGGAGGGACCAGATGGGAGGGGCGTTGAGGGGATGGGTAGAAAAGGTGAAGGGATTAAGGAGTATAAATTGGTTGTTACAGAATAGTCATGAGGATGTAAAGTACAGCACAGAGAATATAGTCAATAATATTCTAATAACTATGTATGGTGTCAAATGAGTACAAGATTTACTAGCATAATCATTTAGTAAGTTACATAATGTCTAATTACTGGGGTATACATCTAAAACAAATGTAATATTGTACGGCAATTTTAATTGAAATATAAAAAATTCTATTAAAAAAAACGTTTCCCAGAAATATTCAAATTTAACTGATATCCTGGGCCAATTTTAGAAAGTGATGTTTTTTCTAGGAACTTGTCTATATTGATTATTTCAAATAAGACTTCAAATCTAAAAGTTTATAGTAATTTTTAATTTTCTCTTATATGTTAATTGTGATGTAAATGTCATTTCAGTCCTCTTACACTTATAAGAGTTGTTTGGGTTTTGTGTTTTTTTTTTCTTTAGGAGATGTCTATTATTTCTCACAAAGTAATTTAAAACATTTAATTTCACAATTTTAAAAATCACTTCTTTCATTTATTGCTTTTTTTAAACTTTAAATGATTTAAGTATATTCTGCTTTTTTATTCTAATTTATAAATTTTATATTGAACCCATCACTGTTACCCTTTCTTAGGCAGAGTAGAAGGCTATAAATATCCATGAATGTGTTTTCACTTAATTCTATACACACTGTTATTTAGTTGCATGGATTTTCAAACCCCATTATGATTTAATTATCTTATGCATTATTAAAAGTACTTTTATTCATTTCAAAAAGTCCCTTCCTTATTGTAGAGATTATATGAATAATAAATTTAACTTGCTAAGAAGGCTGCCCGGTATATAGTGAGAGCTCAATAAGTATTACTGCTTTCATTATAAGTTCTACGTTCTGTGACCTGTTTATAAAGGCCTTGTTCCATATTTCCTGCTTCCTGGAAGACATAAACAATTAGATATTGTAACATGTTTATATGTGTTCAGTGTGACAAAAGGAGAAGTTAGTCCTCCTATTTCACCAGCAATTTTTCATTAAGACTGAAAATATTTACCTGGCAAATAAACCAACAAAAACTTAAAATCCCAAAGAATTTTAAGAAGTAGAAAACAAAATTCTAAAGCAATGTTAACCATTTTATTGAAGATGAGTTCTAAAAGTTGCTGATATATTAGGATTTTATTTAGGCATACAATAGTTGCACTAAACACCTACTATATTTCATTTTTGTTAAATGTTGTATCTTGAATGTGTAAAAGCAGGCGTCTGGCTTAGAATGCAAGAAAATGTAACCCATTATAGCCACCTACTGGTAGTATTCCTAAACTGCAGGGGAATGGGAAAAGGTGCAAATTCAAAAGGTATTAAAAATTTGGTCATTACCAAACAGAAATGAAATAGATGGGTAGATAATGAGTTTAATTCCAAACATATTAAATTTTTAATGATGGAAAGAAGTGCAGTGAACAGATGTGATAAGTACAAGGAGACAAGCAACAAGAGCACTGTTCCAACCACAGTTGCACTTTCAAATTATACAGTTTGTTATAACTGAAACTGTAGAGAATGAATGACGATCACTGGAAAACAATGGTCAAAGCAGAAAAGGAATCCAGAGAGTCCGACACAGTCAAAGACCAGGAGGAGATAATCCCCGCAGCTACCCTTGCTCAGATTCTACCAAGCCCAAGCCCCACAAACCCCACCAGGAAACTACATTAGAGTTCTTTAAAAGCAAACTTTTAATATTACTTTTCTAGATTACAGGATATCTTGAAAAATAAAGACATAAAATAATTGTGGTCTCTAAAGGTATATATAAAAAAATAAGCATCCTTTTCCTATAGGAAACTATTTAAAGTTGTTACAAATATAGAACAAATCCTCTTACTATTTTCTTTTCCTTTTTTTTGGTATGTCCTTCATCCATTTAAAAAGGCATTTTCCGTTACCTTCAGTGTACATAACATTCATTCTTAAAAACTCATTATAAGTATCACTAACCTGCTTCTTCAACTTTCTTCGGAAGAACTCATACTTTCTTTTGTAATCCCTGGAGTAGGGCACTGCCTTGAGTTGAAATTTTTGGAAAAATAAAGAAGGTTTAGGTTGTTTTATTTTGGAACAATTTTAAAAGTTCCCCTCTGGGTATTCTATGAATATAAGTTAAAGGCATTAAAAGAGAATATTTGGAAAGGAAAGTTTAATTTAAAGAAAAACAAATACAAAACTTAAAACTTTTTAAATTTCTCTGTTTAAGATAAAATTTATATTCAGCAATTCCTATGGCTGTAATTTTCATCATTCAGTATTCTTGAAATGCAACATGCCAGAAACAGGAAATTTCTTCCAAGAAGAGAAATATTAGAAATGAAAATTTCCATTTCTAAAGAGACTTTCAAAGTGATTTCTCCATTAAGGGAACAATTTGAAAAATGTACTTTTTCCTTGAACGTTGTGGAGTTGCCTTTTTTATCCATTATTTTAAAAGACCAAACATGGAGACTAAAGAATAATCTAAAAGAACTGTATCTTTAATTTTATTTATTTTTGTGAATTAAAAACAATTAAAATCTGAATAACTAAAAAATGGAAAATTTACTATATAAAAGAGGATAATAATTTTCCTATTATTAACCTGACTCGAGTACTATAAAAATCATACATGGCAATATTTAAATATGAGTGTGTCATATATCTATATCTATATCTATATCCATATCTAGCTATATCTATCTATATATCTATACTATATCTATATCTCTTATATCTGTAATTTCTACCAAAAAGTTCAAGATGCAGCCCCAGAATGGAGAGGGCACTATCTACTTCCTCACCTGTACACTCTAGACTCCTCTCTGCTCTGCTGCGGCCTGACATTCTTTTTCAGACAGTGGCAAGCATGAGCCTGAGCCCAGTGGACCACTGCCTTAGCATTCTGACTGTCTGGCTTACGAGTCTCCCAGAGCTATTGTGCAGGAGAAGGATATAATCTTATATGCTTTTTTGAAATATCTGAGACCTGGAGTCAGGGTGGTGACAAAGGCAAATACGCTTTCCTCCCAATGCCTGTAGGGTTATGCACTTGACCATTCATCCTTAAAGAGACAGGTGAGAGGACAATCCCATCAGGACATACTGATACGAAGAGACTTACTGGTCCGGTTATTGCTACATTCTGCAACCGAGGATCTTCCCATTGTGTTCTTTTTATATCTGAAGAGAGAGAGAGAAAAGATATTCTTCATTCTTATGCACAAAATTCAGTATTATGAAATAATGTAATGAAAAACCCATGCTGCACATACTGTGATTTATGTAGAAGATTCTTCCATCTGTGTGGGTTCTTTCTTCCCATCCTGGCTATAATGAAGAATGTATTTCAATTATTTTACAGAAAGGGTTTTAGATGTATGGGTAGAAAAATACCATTGGTTATGTGATTAATTTAATTTGCATATTTCATCCTTAGTAGAAGACATCAACACTTTAATTATATTACTTACAGCTGTTAAAGTACTACTACTGTAGCCCCAAATCCAAAATGTTTAATGCAGCCAAGGAGATGGGGAGTAGCTCTATAAACTTACAGGTAAAGGTCCGAGGTCATTGGAAGAATCTAGTGATGTCTTTCCTCTCAGATGAGCTGGAATTTTCAGTCTTGGATCTTCCTTTTTTGGTAGAATAAATGAAGAAAACAGTATAATTTTAAAATCATGAAAGTCAGTCTGATACTATGTTTTCTAATACCAATAAATATTTAAGTTATTCTCTTTTTAAAAAATATATTTTTATTGATTTCAGAGAGGAAGGGAGAGGGAGAGATAGAAACATCAACGATGAAAGAATCATTGATCAGCTGCCTCCACCCACACATGGTCCCCGACCGGGAATTGAAACCGTGACCTCCTGATAAGCTGACGCCATCCAGGCTTAAACCATTCTTTTATTTCATTTGCTTAATCAGAGAAATAATAGTTTCTCTATGTAAGATCTAGTATCATTTTCAGGCTAGAGTATTCCTTTCTCAGATTTCAGAGTAGGATCTGTGTTAACTCATCATCTCTCACAGAAACCGTTCAGAGTATTTTGTCTCATTCCTTAGGGCAGTGATGGCGAACTTATGACACCTCCGACACGCAAACTCATTTTTTTGGTGGATTTTTCTTTGTTAAATGGCATTTAAATATATAAAACAAACATCAAAAACATGTCTTTGTTTTACCAAGGTTGCAAATATCAAAAAATTTCTATATGTGACACGGCACCAGAGTTAAGTTAGGGTTTTTCAAAATGCTGACACGCCAAGCTCAAAAGGTTCGCCATCACTGCCTTAGGGCTACATAAGACTCTTCTCTAAATGAAATTGGGTGAAAGAGTGGGACAGTGAACTGGACTACTTGTTGTTTCTGAAGCCCTGAACATGCCTTTTGGGACCTGCTAACATGTTGATTTATTAATATTTTTGAAAGGTAGGGTGGCAAGCTCAAATAGATTACTAAAATTAACCAAATTGTTGAAAAAGAGAACTTCAATTTATTTGAATTATTATTTTAATATTTCATTAAATAATTTATTAAATTATTTTAGGTTTTTTAGGTACACTGGTCTTTAAAATAAATTAATTAATCAAACCTATTTATTTTGCTGCTAATTTTCAGTAATTTTTCTATTAGTGGTGAACCAATGGCTAAATAACTTTAAGCCCTTGTCTTAAGATAAAAATACTTAGTCTACTTAGCCTTACAAGTTGTTATTTTTTAAATATTAAATGAGGTATGGATTCAAAAGTACTTTGGAGCTACGAAGATATTACTAAGTATCTTCCCATGTATTTATGGCTAGTGAGTTTAAACTTGGATATAGGAAGTAAATGTATCTACAGGACAATACCCCCAAATACTAAAAGTGGTCATAAACATATCTCGAATAGACATAATACTATTATGATTTCAACATACCTTTAAATGAATACTAGAAAATGAAGGTTACATTAATGTACACGTAAAAAGATTACAAGGAACTATATATATAAGGGATTACTATTGTTGTTGTTATAAATTTAAATTGGAGAGTATTGAAGTTACCCAGGTGGTGGTTTTGGTGTTGTGGTCAATAAAGAAAGGCCTCCCGTTTGGTGCATGTCGGACTTCCCAGCCTTTGGGAAGGAACCCTTGCTCCATTTCAGCTGGCTGAGTCACCTGCTGTGCCGAATCACTTGTGGGGAGCTGTGGTTGAGGGCTCGCAGAAAAACTCTGGCTCGCTGGCAGCGGACTGGTCTCCACTGTGGCCTAGCACATTAATTAAATCACGGTGAAATGTTTTATAGAGTTTACACAAATAGCTGTGGTTAAAAGGTAACAACCTGCAGGCAGAATATACACGTATAAATAAGCCTAAACACTGGAGGCTCATTTCTAAAATAAAGTGTTCTGTTAAACTTTGTTGTTGTTTTTTAAAAATAATTCATCATTTCTCAGCTAATTCTTGAGCAGTAAGATGCTGGTTGACAAAGTTGTTGGTACTGCACGTGACTAAGGAAGCTGTGCGCTAGCTGCAAGAGAAGCCACAGTGCCACTGCGGAGGCTGTCTCTGCTCACCCAAAGACTCAGAGGTGGGGAATTCTATATATATAGACGTGGGTTCCAATGCTGGATGGACAAAACTGAATGGCAAATATCCACCACAGAAATGGCTAATTGGAATATAGTCATCTGATGAAAGATTAGGCAGTGGTTAAAAGAAATACACTGGATCGCTATTAAAAAAAAAAAAAGGATGGGGTTTTAAAACAATGTTGAGCAAAAAAAAAGATTCAGAATTATACAACACAACATCTTTGCAAAATTTGAAACATATGGACATAAACAATATTTTGCATTGTTTAACTCTGTTTGTAAGTATATAAAATAGGGTAGAATACACAACAAATTCAAAAAGGTGGTTCTCTCTGGGGAGTGGGACCAAATGTTTGGCTAAAAGAAATGTTCTCTTATCTGTAAAATTTTATTTTAAAAAATAAAAACTCTAGAAATGAATACAGTAATTTGTTAATGGTGGTAAATACTGGGTGTAAAGAAAAAGGTATCTGTTATATTATTCTCAATAAGAGAATGATATTAAGATAAAATAAATATTTCCCTAAACACTTACAAAAGCACTCACTGTTGTCAAGGACAATGTGTCATCAACACAAATTTCTTTAATAGATACAAATTACTAAGATTATCTTTTAGCTAAATAAAGGTCTTAACCATCCAAATTACAAAATTACCCAATGGACTAGATCATTTACTTTGTCCTCTTATTCCCAACTGGACTTGTTTTACGTAATGACAACTGGTAATTCATGCACGTCAGAGACCCACAGGAAATAGTAGACACTTAGCACCAATGTCAGAAAGTAACTAGAACATGCCAGCAGCATCCAATATATACCACAAAGTGATGTAATAGCTTCCATAGAAATAGGATGGCTTCATTTATGTCAGAAAACAAGTTAAGGGATAGATTTGAGAGTACCTGTACAGTGGGCTTTGTCCACGTAGTGGTTCTGGAATTGTGATCTACATAATAAGATCGTCCTCTTTCATCTTGTTTTTCTTCCCAACCTGGTGGTAATCCAGATGAAGTAGGCAAAAGCTAACATGAAGAATAATGAGAGAATTAAATATTACTAAGAAAAAATGCTTTTAAAAAGACCACATCCCTTTGTCACTGCTAGCCCTCTTTAAAACGAAACATGTTTTAAATAATATTTTGAAGTGGACACAGTAAATCATATAACAGTTCATTTAAACAAAACAGTAGACAATAACGATGAGGGTATTAACACTAAGAAAACATGACAGTAGAAAACCTGGTCCAATATGGCAGAATGGATGGAAACTGTGCCTTCTTCACCTCTTCCCATGACCACATAAACATTACAACTAAATTACTGAACAATCAACCTGAATAACCAGAATATCCATCTGGAGACTAGCTGAACAGACGTCTTGTAATTAAGGATTTACAGAAGAAGCCACATGAGACTGGTAGGAGGGGTGGAGACGCGAAACAGGCTGGCCCTGCACCCACATGCAGTGGTTGAGAATCTGGAGGGATATCTCATCTGTAGAGGTCCATCCAGAGATGGGCCTCAGGGGTCTCAATCCCACGCTGAGCTCCCCAGCCCAGAACAAAAGTGCTGGGAAGAAGAGCCCACATAACATCTGGCTGTGAAAAATCTATGGGGATTCCTACCCAGGAAGATGGATGGCTGCTGGAAGCTGAGGCGAACTCCTAAAGGGCTTGCACACAAACTCTTGTTCCCAGGCACTCACCCGGAGCTCCAGCAGAGGGACAGTAGGCTAGAAGGTACCTGAGTCATACAGGGAGAAACTGACTTGTGTGGTTTTGGAGAGAGGGCTGGAGGGACAGTCACCAATGACCCTGTGTTGAGTCCCTCTCCCACACTGCACACAGATGCCGTCTTTCCTGGGTCAAGCACTTCCCCCTCAGGGCATTAACCTAGTGACCTATGCTAGTCCCACCCTGACGACTCCCAGAGGCCTTGCGCTACTCAACTTGGTCAGAGTTGTAGGTTCTGCCAGGGGCAATCAACCGGGGCCCACATTGCAGTCTTTCTTAAAAAACACATGAGGAATTCTGCGTGCCAGAGACACACAGAGAGAAACTAAGTTGTGTGACTTCAGAGTAAGGGCCGTCTTCCTGCATGCTCGACACGTGCCACCTGTCCTGTGTTGAGCCCTCCCTCTTAATCTGCTTTAACATGATGAACTCTACTGGCTCCACCCTGATGACTCCCTGACACCCCATCCCACCGCAAAGGTACACAGAATCTAGGCAGGTGGCAGCTGGTCTTTGGTATACCGAGACTTTTGTTGAATGGCTTTAGATCCAGAACTGGTGCCAAGTTGAATCTGTATTAATTTGCTGAACACCACTCGCCCTTACCTGGTGATTCCCTGTGAACCCAACACATGTAACTAGAGTACTGCCCAAGGCTCTTTCAGTGGCTGAGCAGAATGGGCAGCTGGCAGGCAGTGGCAGGTCTCAGGGTGGCTTGGGCCTTTTGCTGATCTGCCCCAGGCCTTGTACTTGTGGCATCTGGTCTTGGTATAAAGCTTGGCCCCTCCTCACCAAGGCCCAGCAAGGGAGCTACCAACTGTGGATTGCTTTGTAGCTCCTAACAGATAGCCCAGAGCTGGTCACAGGCAGCGTATAACATTGACCTGCACCAGAGTCTCTTCCCATAGGCCCCAGAACCAACATACATGGTGGCAGTCTTCAAACCACAATAGAGCATGGCCCGATTAGCTCCAAAAGTGATACACCCAAAGGAAGGTCCCAGAAAACACCAGACCCTGTGGGGGCAAATTCTGTTTCATGGGGTCAGCCCCCATGGAGCAGCTCAGACACGGACTGTGACCAATCTCATAACCAGCCAGTGGAGGGTCAGTCCCATTGATAGATATGCCAACAGCAATCAAAGCTCATCTACAAAAGGAAGGCATACATAACCTATACAAGGTATGCGCCTGGAGCATCAGGTGATCAGGGAGTCTGTGCCACTGAGTCGCTCAGATCTACCTAATACACAGAAAGGCAGCCAAATGGGAGACAAAGAAAATGCCCTAAACAAACAAAACAATAAACAGGAGAAATCTTCAGAAAAGAAGCTAAAAGACATAAGGGCAAGCAATCTATCAGATACAGAGTTCAATAAAATGGTTATAAGGGTGCTCAAGGAACTTAGTGAGAACTTCACCAGAGAGCAAGCATTAAAAAAGACATAGAAACTAGTCAGAAATGAAGGACACAATATCTGAAATGAAGAATACACTAGAAGGAATCAACAGAAGATTAAATGAAGTAGAAAACTGAATCAAGGTAGGCAAGGTAGGAAAAAACACTCAACCAGAGCAACAAAAATTTAAAAAATAATTTTTAAAAATGAGGACAGTTTAAGGGACCTTTGGGACAACATGAAGCATAACAACATCCGCATCATAGGGGTCCCAGAAGGAGAAGAGAGAGTAAGGGATTGGGAACCTATTAGGAAAAATAATAACAGAAAACTTCCCAACCCTGGTGAAGGAAAAAGATACACAAGTCCAGGAAGCACAGAATCCCAAACAAGATGAACCCAAAGAGGTCCACGCCAAGACACATCATAATTAAGATGCAAAAGGTTAACAACAAAGAGAGAATGTTAAAAGCAACAAGAGAAAAGCAATTAGTTGCCTACAAGGGAGCTCCCATAAGACTGTCAGCTTATTTCTCTACAGTAACTTTGCAGGTCAGAGGGATTGGCATGAAATACTCAAAATGGTTATATACAAGGACCTACAACCAAGACTACTCTACCCAGCAAGGCTATCATTTAAAATTCAAGGAGAAATAAAGAGCTTCCCAGATTTAAAAAAAAAAAAAATAAAGCTAAAAGAGTTCATCACCATCAAACCATTATTACAAGAAATGTTAAAAGGACTTTATAAGAAGAAGGACACTCCCCCATAAATATAAATGATAAAATGTCAATAACTAAGTCCCTTTCAATAATCACTTTAAATGTAAATGGCATAAATGCTCCAATAAAAAGATATAGGGTAACTGAATGATTAAGAAAACAAGACCAGCTCTAGCTGGTTTGGCTCAGCAGATAGAGCTTCGGCCTGAGTAATGAAAGGTTACTGGTTTGATTCTGGTCAAGGGCACATGTCCCAGTTACGGGCTCAATACCCAGTAGGGGGCATGCAGGAGGCAACCAATCAATGATTCTCTCTCATCATTGATGTTTCTATCTCTTTCTTCCTCTCTGAAATCAATAAAAACATATTTATTTTAAAAAACAGCAACAACAAGACCCATATATATGCTATCTGCAAGAGACTCACTTTCACCTGGCTGGTGTGGCTCAGTGGTTGAGCATCAACTTATGAACCAGGAGGTTGTGATTTGATTCCTGGTCAGGGCACATGCCTGGGTTGCAGGCTCAATCCCCAGTGGGGGGCGTACAGGGGGCAGCCAATTGGTGATTCTCTCTCATCATTGATGTTTCTCTCTCTCCTCCCTTCCTCTCTGAAATTGATAAAAAATATATATTAAAAAAACAAGACTCACTTCAGGTAGAAAGATACACAGAGATTGAAAATAAAGTGATAGAAAAAGGTATTTCATGCAAGTGGAAACAAAAAGAGAGCTGGGGTAGCAATATTTCTATCAAACAAAATAGACTTTAAAATAAAGGCTATAATAACAAAGAAGGATATTGCATAATAAGAAAGGACTCAATCCAACAAGAGAATATAACCCTTGAAAACATTTATGTGCCCAACATAGTATCACCTAAATATATAAAGCAAATACTGATGGACATAAAGAGAAAAATCACCAGTAAGAGGGGACTTTAACACCCCATTGATATCGATGGATAGATCTTCCAGACAGAAAATCAACAAGAGAACAGCTTTCAATGACACAGTAAACCAGATGAGTTAAACTGATAGCTTCACAGCATTTACCCCAAAGCAGCAGAATATACGTGACTGAATCCTGACATGACACTTCATGTGTGGGGCAGAATGGCTGCTATATGCCACGGGCCGTGTACAGAGCCAAGGCAGCTGGACGCCATGTGCTCCCTGCGGCAGACCCCGTCCAACCAGGACAGCCCTTCAGACAAGCCGGTGTCACCCACAGTCAGAGATGGGCTTTCTTACTATGCAGGAGGCAGTTCTTCAGTTTCTTTCTTAAAGAAACTACCTACTCAATTTCCCTCCCCTGTACCTCCTATCCCAGAGCCTAGATCCTGGGCTGGATCATTATTCCGCTAGGCCAGTGGTTCTCAACCTTCCTAATGCCGCGACCCTTTAATACAGTTCCTCATGTTGTGGTGACCCCCAAACATAAATTATTTTCGTTGCTACTTCATAACTGTCATTTTGCTACTGTTATGAATTGTAATGTAAATATCTGATATGCAGGGTGTATTTTCATTGTTACAAATTGAACATAATTAAAGCATAGTGAGTAATCACAAAAACAATACGTAATTATATATGTGTTTTCATGGTCTTAGAGGCGACCCCTGTGAAAGGGTCATTTGACACCCAAAGGGGTCGTGACCCACATGTTGAGAAGAGCTGAGTTAGAAGCTTAATTGGTTTCACTCAAACCAAGAATAAAATATGCCACTAAAAATATACCAATAAAGCTAGGGAAGGGGGGGGGGGGGGGGGATGAAACTCACCACAGGAAGTGCAGGCTGTTCCTCAAAAGTGTAGGCTTGTAAGCTGCCTCTTCTGCTGGAATGATTCTTATAAAAAGAAGAATGGTAATAATTTTAGATCTTGGATTTGTCTTTGAGAGGCTGATAACATCACGGGGGTGGGCACGAGGGGGTAGAAGAAAGAACGCTGGCTAGGAAGCCATGTGGAGACTGGGTGACAGCACCCAGGGCTCTCAGCACCACCCACGTGCTAACGCCTTCAGCTTCTAGACACCTCTCCCCGACCCTACACTGCCTCCTGGACACGTTCCCTTGAATGTCAGACACCCTTCACTGTGCCCCAAACTGGATTCGGTTTTTCCCTGCTCACAGCCACTCAAACCCTCACCTCACTTCAGAGGGCAGCACGTGAGGCCAGCAGCTGCCCAAGTCAGATGTCAGTCAGACCCCAAACTCCTCCACTCCTGTCCCTCGCAGCCCGGTCAGTCACCAGGTCCTATTCATTCTGTTTCTTGACTAGCTCACAAATACACTCCCTCTCCACTTTAGCTCAAGTTTGTTGGTTTTAAAATGTTAAGTGTTCCTCATTTGTCACCTTGGTTATTAGTGCAGCAACATCCTAATAGATTCCGCGACATCAAGTCTGATTTCCTTGACTCTACATCCCATAGGGCGTGCTGCAGCCAGAGACCGTTGTATCGCGTGAGCCAGCACCCTGGCTCTCTAGCTCGGAGCCCTGCAGTGGTTTATACCCTCACTAGGACAAAATCCACAGCCAGAACACAGTGCTGAGTGAGCTTCCTGACCTGGCTCTTCTCTTCGGCTCCAGCACCTCCAACCTCACAAACAAGACTGCCTGTTTCCCGGAAATCCCATACACTCTCTTTCCTTGGGTTTCCATACGCATGTCGTTGTCACTATCTAAAATATCTTAGTTTTGTTATTTAATGACATCAAAACTTATAATACATGTATAAATTAACTCATAACAGCCACTGTACCATTGTTTATAATAACAAAGGACTATAAACAATCTATCAACAGGAGAGGGCATGATACCTTAAGGTTTATTTGCACATTAAATATGGTAGAGTTTGATAATTTTTGTTGTTGGTTTTGAAAGGAAGGGTAAGTTTATATTTACTGAAATGGTCCAATGGTCTATGATATAGCAAGTGAAAAAACTAAGTTACCAAAAAGTGTGTATGAGATGATCTCAGGTTAAAAAAATTATATAGAAATATATGTGTGCTCACTCATGTTTATAAATATAGAGAAAATGTTCAGGACAATAATAGTATATGCCAAACCATTAATAGCAATTGAGGAAGCATGTGTTAGAGGTAATATGGAAGATTTAACTTTTGTTTTATATACCTCGTTACTGTTTTAATTGTTCACCATGACCATGCAACACTTTTAAAAGAATTGTTTTTCTGAATAAGCAACACATGCGTACGTATGCTATAAAACTCAAAAGGTACCAAAGACACATGTCCTGCTCACTTGTTCCTCCCTTCACACCTGAGCAATGTTACCAGTTTCCTTTTTAGTCTTCAAGAAATCTCATACACATATTTATTCTCTGTCATTAAAGTAATTTACATAAAGCATAGTACATCAAGCACACTGTTCTGTACCTTGCTGGTTTTCATTGACTAATAGCTTAGAGATTATTCCACACAATACATACATTCAAAGCCATCTCATTCTTTTCAGTTGTCTGCATAGTATTTCATTGTATGGATACCATATATTACTTTTCAAATAATAATAAAAAAATAACAGGAGAAAAGGGAATAGAATCTTGTGTGATTTATCACCAGTAAATCAAAATAGCTTATTCTTTAAGTCTTTGACTGGCCTTTCTCACAGCCACTGACAAAAAGAAAAAGAAAATGGAAGACAGACTAGACATGTGGCAGAAAGGAGGGAAAGAGAGCAGCAGGCAGATGTGCTCTTGGATATTTATACGAGTATTCACAGGGAACTGTCTACATTGAAGTTTGCTGAGAAAAGTGCTGAAACAGAAATAAGCAAATTTCTGTTATCTTTTTGTCTCACTACTCAACTCTATCAATGTAGTGTAAAAGCAGCCATAGGCATTACTTAAACATATGGGTATGGCTATCTTTCAATAATACTTGAGCACATTGTGCCTTGCATATTGTCGGTCCTCAATAAATATTTACTAACTGAATGAAAAGCAGAGAACTCCAACTAGAAATGACCATAGCATCCTCAGAGAATGATCTTTGCCTTTCACTGAAAGAACTCCCTTGATGATACAGATGGGAGAGCTAGCCATAAAGATCGCATTATGGCAGTGCATGTTGGAATCTTTGCTTCTGGACCCTACACACAGCAATTTCTATAGCAGTTACTGAAGTGAGAGTGCCATCTATCTCCTTGTTTAGTTTAAGTACATCAGCACGTATTCACAGATGTGTGTTGGAAACATCTGTGGCATAACTGAGGAGGAGAAAGCAGGACCTGGCCGGACACTCATCGGTAGGATGGAGATAAAATCCAGACCAACCTGTAATTACACCTGGACACAGACAAAATGTGAACATTTTCAAGCCCAAAATACCAAATATCTCCCTATCCTGGCAAATGTGAATGACTGCTGCCTCTTGACTAATTATAGCTTTTGCCTGCCTATAGATAAAATCTGAGAGACCCTAAGACAGAGTTTCCCCTGCTTCCTGACAGCATCCAAGGCACAAGCAAAATCCTGCTTTCCTACACCCTCCCCCAAATTGCCTAACATGAGCCTAAATCCATTAAGTCTTTTCCCACATATCTCACCAAGACACTCATGGAGTGTGCTCTCACCTGCTGAAATGAGTAATAAACCCAACTTGTTCAATTACAGGTGTGTTCATGGTGGTCTTTGGCTGAAGGGCACTGACATAGTGAACATGTGGACTCCAATGACCATTTAGGTAAGACTCTGTTCCATACCATTAGTGGGACTATTTGGGAAAATGATCACACTGTAAAGTCCCACAGTCCCTAACACGTTATTGCATGCCATTTAGACAAAGTTGTTATCACAAGAAAAAAATGTTCATAAATATGTGAGGTGATAGATGTTAACTAAATTACTGTGGTGATCATTTTGCAATATATACATATATCAAATCATTATGCTGTACACATTGAACTAACAGAATGTTATATGTCAATTATATCTCAATAAAACTGGGAAAAGACAAAATGTTATGTTAAGTTGGATACTGAATGGACAAATATGTATAATATAAAATGCTGACGCTACAACAAAATCTAAGAGCATCTTACTGAGCTGGACACTGGCTGGCCAGTGGCTGAATTTCCACTAACAGTAAGTAAGGCATTCAACTCTTCCGCAAGGTGCGTCTGAACATCCGAGCTGCTTGATGGTGGAGGTGATGAGAAGGCCCGATCGCTATACAAGATGGCTTCATCTTCTCTTATAATTTCCCAATTCTAAAATGAACAGAATAAGCTTAAGCCACACATACTTTAATCTGTTGCTATAACATGTGTCTATCTATGAGAAACAGAACGTTATTCCTACCTCGGATGACTCCCGGTTGTCAACACTTTCTGTTTCCTCAGATATCTGCCGCCTGGTGGTAAATGCACGTTGTGCTTGCAGTTGAATGTTACCATTCTCAGCATCTGTTAGGTTGTCCCTATATTAGAAATATAAAAGCTATCACCCATGTCTGAAGAGAGTTAAAAATATAGCCAAATATTCTGTGATCATTTAAAAAAACACTTATGTTACATCAGAATTTATTCTTTTCAACATGCATAGATTAAGTTGTGGGCACATTGGTACCTTATGGGGTTAAAGTTTTTGTGAAAGTGTGTACGTGATATGTCTGACAAACATTTGTTGAATGAATGACTACCTGAGAATTTCACAAATAACTTCATTATATTATTTTGCCATGTTATTACAAGATCATTCTTGAAGGTCATTCTGTCCTTGATCTGGTGTAGGGTAGAAATTATGCACATATTGACCAGATTGGCAAATGGGTGCTTAACAAAAGATCCTTGTAATTGAATCCTTTATATTTAAAAAATAATTTGTATTTTTTAAAGTGTGCTATAGAATTTAAGATTTTATAATATTTTAGTAAAAAAATCTCTAAGACTTTCTAAATAATTCTAAAGAGAAAAATGCATCCTTTGTGGCTACATAATATTAAAAACAAGCCCAGTTAACAATTTATTATTAAAATATAGAAGCAATTAGAAGGGTGGTATTTGTGACTCAAATAATTTTGAATATTACCAAATTATTTTTAAAAACATGCAGCAAAGATAGCATTTTTTAAGCCCTGGACCATAAATATCTTAGTGCAGTTTATGGATCCCTATTCTATTACAAATGCATTAGAAACATGACTTCAAAAAGAAAAGTAATGGTCACAATGTATTCAGATTACAAACATGAAAGCCATCAGCACATACTGAGGGGTTGGTCTTTTCCACTGCGTTCTTCTAGATTCATGGTTTACGTAGTAGGTCCTTCCAAGAATATCCTGTCTCTCTTCCCAGCCTGGAGGTAGAGGAGAAGGTTCTTGTTGCTGCTGCAAATGGCAAGCAGCATCTGGTTGGTCCAAAACAACCCAGCCAGGCTGAAAACAGAGGGTTAACAATTAAGCTTATGCTTGATTTTTTTGACCTTATAAATTATGCCAGAGGATATTTAAAACGTAATTTAGCATATCCAAGTCCAGAAATTAAACAAAGAATAAGCATACAGTCAACTTTTAAGATCAACATATGGATCTTTATGATAATGAAGACATGTTTTTTTCCAAAATAACATTTACATTTTGCTTGAAACTTTAAAAATGTTTTGAAAACATTTTAAAACTGTATTATAGACCTTGTACAGGGTGGAAATCAGTATCTCTCTGACACCTGAAAAAAATATTATTAAGTGAAGGTGAAATATATAGAGGCAAGAAAGGGAAGTGCAAATTATTTAGATATAATTGTGATAATGAACTCTCTAGTGATTGAAAAGTCATCTGACTTTTTGTCCTCTGGACCAAGGAAAAGCATTTGGTCAAGTCAAGAAGCAGCCCAAAAGCCCTGGCCAGGTAGCTCAGTTGGTTAAAGTGTCGTCCCCATACACCAAGCTTAGGGGTTTGATCCTTGGTCAGGGCACATACAAGAATCAACCAATGAATATATAAATCATTGCAACAACAAATCAATGTTTAAAAATTTCCAGAGATGACATTTCAAAAAATTTAAAAATAAAGAAATAAAAAAAACGACAAACTGGCTAACATTTGGTACTATAACAACAGACAAAAAATAATTTCTTTAATATATACAGACTTTTTTCCCCTAGGCACTGGGGATCCCACACTAAAGGACTGTTGTGCGTCAACCAATTGATGGCTGAGAAGACGGAAGAGAATTCTTCCATATTGAAAACTGGATCTAAAATTGAGGGATCGGGGAGAAGAGCTGGGGAGGAAAGGAGTCTTTTCTGGCAGCAGGGTTTCTACAGCAAGGCGGGGCTCTTCTGGTCAGCTTGGAGGGGACTGTGAAAGCCTGAGGCGGAACCGAAGGTGAGAAGCAGAGGGAGAGGAAGGCTGAAGGAATTATTCTGGGAAAAGGAATGTGGATGGGAACTCACTTTCTTTCTTCCTCTTTGTTATGTTTTCCTTTTTACCTCTTCTATGGGAACTGGCATCGCTTTATTATTTTTTAATGCCCAAACTTCATTCTGTTCCTCCCCTCTATCCTCTTACTTTTTCTCTCCATGTATGTTTACCTTCCTTTTATCTCTCTCCATTCATTGAAATAATCATAATATAGGATCAACAAACCTAAAATTTAGCCTTGTATATATTAAATTTTATTCCTCCAGTTTCAATTTCCAAAGCATGTGAGTTGAATTTTTATATTTTACTCTAAAAAAAAAAGACTAACAAGTATTTTGTTTAATATGGTCACTGATTATTTTTCTGCAGATTAATGACAATTATTAATAAAATGGTCCTTGTTACTGCTTTAAAGAACTGTAAAAATAGTCAGAACTAGGAATATGGTATCAGAAAAGAGTTAAAATCTTCTTAAGGATTTCTCTCTTAAAGGTCTGCTTATTAAATTATGCTATCTAAACAAATCCAGGGAGAAGAAAAAACTAACTTAAGAACCCTTTGTAAAAAGCCTATTTCAAGTTTGAAAAAGTACAGTTGTACATTTTAACACTGTTTAGAAAGACTGAGCTCTAATTTTTTTACATAATGCCTTCCTACTAAACATGTACAGCTAAGGTTCCTCACAGAATAATTTTCTAAGTATCAACGAATGTTATTTAATTACTAACCTCAAAGCTAGAGATGCAACTGCCCACAATTGAATGGAGTCAAAGGCCAGAAACAAAGCATTCAGAGCTACAGCCAACACTGTATGTTAATCTTGTGAAATACGTACACTCTAAATCAACAGTTGCCAGGGGTACAAAAATAAAATGCTACACAATATCTTTATAGCCAGACTTCATCTCACTAAGGAAGACTAGCTGCCTTAGAGTAGCCTCTTATGAAGATGGCCATTGTTTTCTTTAAATAGTAGAATTGTGTATATTCAGTCACAAACTAGATGTCACAGGCAAGACTTCTCTGGTCATTAGCTACACAGAACATAAATAAGCACAGATTCATGTGTTTGAATTCCTGGGGCCTTTCATAAATAAACTCGTACACGCTTACATCTACTGAAATTATAAGGTGCATTCTGAGGGAATTCAAACATTGAGACAGGAGACCACAAATGAAGCGAAGCAGCTCTGCCCACAGAAACTCAACTGTGAATAAGGTACCTGTGATATGTGCATGTGGGCAGAACTTGGAGCAGGTTACTAAATAATAAAATGCTGTTAATTTTTTTAAAAGTTACTAAATAAAGAATTTTCTTTCTTTACAGCAGACAGCCTTCATTTCAAACAGAATTTCATTATGCAAAATACCCTGTGCACCAAAATGTCAGAAACTTTGATGTAATAAATATCTTAAAACTTTGAAGTGATTATTATGTGATAAATCAGAGGAAAACTAAAAAGATAAAAAGGTAATCAAATGAGTGGTTATAGACATAAGAAAGGACACCAACTTCTTTGACAGTCAAACAAAGGGCTAATTATATTCTACTAGAGGCCCGGTGCACAAAAATCATGCACTGGGGGGAATCCCTCAGCCTGACCTGTGCCCTTTCGCAGTCCAGGAAACCTTGGGAAATGTCCGCCTGCCAGCTTAGGCCCCAGGGATAGGGCCTAAGCAGGCAGTCAGACATCCCTCTCACAGTCCTGGGCTCTCACAGTCCAGGACCCCTCGCTCCTTACCGCCCTCCTGTAGCGGAGGCGGGAGAGGCTCCCGCCACCACTGCTGCACTTGCCGCAGTGAGCCCGGCTTCTGGCTGAGTGACGCGCCCCCTATGGTAGTACACTGACCACCAGGGGGCAGCTCCCGCGTTGAGTGTCTTCCCCCTGGTGGTCAATGCACGTCATAGCAACCGGTCGTTCCGTCGTTTGGTCAATTTCCATATCAGGGTTTTATTATATAGGATGACTCAAAGACAAAAAGTTCTTCCCATTATTTCAGATTCCCCTTTTGTGTATATAAACAATTCCCTGAAAGTTCTATAGTAAAAGCACTGCTTAGTCTTGAGCTTTCTTTCCCTTCTCAAGGTATGTGGGTTTGTGAGGTAGAGCCCAGTCTTTGGGGAGGTTCCTCAGCTTTATAGTTCTTTTGAAGATCTAATCAGACCCTCAAGCAAAGAGGCATGGCTGTTGAGGGAGGTATGCCTCACACACTCACTCACACACACACACACACACACACACACACACACACACACCCTATAGATACACACCTACACACAAACCCTCCCAAGCAAGTTGGTGCCAATACACTATGTGCCATCTTTTGATGATAATGTTCCTGCAATGGGAACCTCAATGGGCAGGTGTTTTTTGTCCTTTGTTCAAATCATAAATTTTTCTGCTGGAAGAACCCCTAGAGCTCATCTGACCCCACCCTGTCACTCTGCAAATAAAGAGCCTGAGGTTCAAGAAGTTCAGGGACTCACAGAATCACTGGGCTGGCTCATAGCAGACCTTGCAACTAGGATTCCACTCTCCAATTCCCAGACCAATGCTATTCCAAATACACACTCTCGGCCTCTCCTTCTTTTTTTTAAAAAAATGTTTTTATTGACTTCAAAGAGAGGAAGGGAGAGGAAGAGAGAGATAGAAAAATCAATGATGAGAGAGAATCATTGGTCAGCTGCCTCCTGCACGCCCCCAATTGGGGATCGAGCCCGTAACCCAGGCATGTGCCCCGACCGAGAATCGAACCTGGGACCCTTCAGTGCGCAGGCCAACGCTCCATCCACTAAAGCCAAACCAGTTAGGGCTGCAAAGGTGATTTTTGATGGGTTATATGATACATTACAAAGACAGATCCGAGATGTGTGAGATGCTTTTCAGATACCAATTGCAAATTGATCACAGAAGTGGTGTGAGACTCTCACTCTCTAAACATCTGCTAGTCATCTATTTTACTAAAAGCTGAACATCTGATAAATTTTGACTGGCATCGGAAGGGATTTAATCTCTCAGGAGATAGCAGAACTGCTATTCCTGGTCTTCGTATTGACCAACATGAATAATAAGTTGATGTGGAATGGGCAGGAACATTGGATAAAATGACTGTGTTATGTGGCATTCGCTATACTGAGCACAGAGGCTGAGCATTGACACATACACTAGACATTAAGGAAAATATTTTAACCCAATTTTGTACATTATAGGTTGGACCCATTGACATAAGTCAGGAAGCCCATAAAATTATAATACAGACATAAAAATCTGAATTGTCCCCATAAAGAAGAAAAGGACGGAG